>NW_022986986.1:0-346166 GCF_010093935.1 Zasmidium cellare ATCC 36951 | reverse complement strand
ACTTTAGGCGAGTATATACCGTGTTTAAGTCGCTATACTCGCTATTATCGCTGTTATCTTTAGATTACGAGTAGTACGAGTAGTTTAAAGCGAGTACGAAGGTAGCGGCGTATAAAGTTATACTAAAGCGATAATAGGCGTTCAAATAGTATTGTTTTTAGTGAAAGAGAGGTTTAAGTGAAGCGAGAAGTGAAGTGAGGTCTATCTAATAACAAGGATCAAGGGTTAATCGAGCACCTGCCTAGGTCATGTAGGTTGAGATATTGTTAGGTGCGGCCTGCCGTCGGCCCCCCGAGTCAAAAGCGGGGCTCCACCGAAGACTTCTCATTGGCTCTGACGACTCCTACTCATTCACTTCGCCCTACGCCTATCTGCATAATCACGAGCATCTGGCTCTTCTTTTCTTGTAATACTTGTACTGTCGCCCTCCTCGCAATGTCCTGGCTACCTTCTGGATAACACACGCCGCCGCAATGGCATCCGCATCCCCCCCTCGAACACTATCACGAGCCCTACGCAGAAAACGATGGCCGCAACCACAATCGCACCCCTCCGCCAGGCACATCGCCACGGCACCTGCACTCGAGCAACATGAGCCCGAGCCCGAGCCAGTACTCTCAGAACATGCACCGACCATTCCGCCTGCCTCGCAACGAAGGCAAAGCATTCACGACGCCAAACCATTCTCCGACTTCTTAACAGACACCTTCAACCGTCAGCATGATTACCTCCGCATATCGCTCACTGAGCGCTGCAATCTACGATGCCTATATTGCATGCCAGAGGAAGGCATCCAGCTGTCACCGAAGAAGGAACTCCTTACCACGGCCGAAATATACTACTTGTCCGCGCTGTTCGTCAACCAAGGTGTAAATAAGATTCGATTGACTGGGGGCGAACCGACCGTGAGGAAGGACATCATTCCGCTTATGCAGCAGATTGGAAGCTTGAGGCGGAACGGTCTGAAAGAGATTGCATTAACTACGAATGGGATCTCGCTACATCGAAAGCTGGACGATATGGTAGAAGTTGGTTTGACCGGAGTCAACATCAGTCTGGACACGCTGGATCCACACCAATTTGTGCTCCTGACGCGGAGGCAAGGCTTTGATGCTGTCATGAAGAGTATCAACCGAGTACAAGAGATGAACAAAGTCGGGGCAGGCATCAAGTTGAAGCTCAACTGTGTTGCGATGCGCGGATTGAACGACCATCAGATCCTGCCCTTCATTGAGATGACGCGAGATCAAGATGTCGAGGTCCGTTTCATCGAATATATGCCGTTCGGTGGTAATAAGTGGTCTGAGAAGAAGATGCTGCCCTACACCGAGATGCTGGACCTCATCAGGACGAAGTATCCCAGTATCGAACAACTCAAAGGTGGTAAGAATGATACCTCCAAGACCTGGCAAGTGCCTGGTTTCAAGGGCAAGGTTGGCTTCATCACGAGCATGACGCATAACTTTTGCGGCACTTGTAATCGATTACGAATTACCTCCGATGGCAATCTCAAAGTGTGTCTGCACGGCAATGCCGAAGTAAGCCTTCGGGATATGCTACGAAAGGATCACGATAACGAGCCCATGGATGAAGCCGCTTTTGAAGCTCTTCGACAAATCGAGCTTGACCGACGGAAACAGGACGGCTTCCGCTTTGATGGCGAAGAAGGCTGGATCAGCAAGGAGCGAGAGCTTCTAGACATAATAGGCGCAGCAGTGAAGCGGAAGAAAGCAAAGCATGCTGGCATGGGGCAATTGGAGAATATGCAGAATCGACCGATGATCTTGATTGGTGGGTAGTAATGCTTGTTCCTCGTTTTCACGGCACGCGAAGAAGTGTCGATGCTGTATAAGACTACAGACGACGATATCACGAATCTATGAGCTTTTAACTTGAGCTTGTATTTCGTATTTTCTCCGCCAATCGACTTTGGGGTGCATCAGCTGACGCCTTGCAGGGGATCATTCTGTAACAAGCAGAAGGCAGACTTCACCCTTCTCCCTTCGCAGACTGCGGCATACACCCACAAGATCAAATGTACCATGGTCACGTCTGCCTCTTCACCTTATCAATCCTGCTCCTGGACATCTCTCGCAAGCTCGATGTTACTCATCTGACAACCACGGGCAAAAGGGCGGAGCCTCGGACGAGGGACCGGATCAGACAACAGATACGAGTGGCGCGCCGTCCAGGCTGTCATCAATGTTTGGGTTCCAGAGTCTGAGCGGCCTATTCCACCAACCCACAAGAGGGAGATACAGCAAACCCGCGAGACCTGAAAGATCCTCAGTAGCGACAGAACCGACAGATGACAAGCAGGCCGCAAGTGCCACGGCCCCCATGCCTGAGCCTACGTTCGTTCCCGCCACTTGGGATCGTCAGTCAGCAAGTCATGCCGCCAATCTGTCTTCAGTTACGGCGAGAGATGTTGCAGAAGAGAGGCAAGAGAACCCAGTTTCTGTCAGGAAAGTGACCATGGGCGAGTCCAATTCGACCGCTGCAAGCCACGGGGCATGGAAGCCTCTCGATAAGCGCACCCACGCATCTCACCGTATCATGAGGCCATATGTGTCTCCTCTACCCAAAGAGGACAGGTTTGCTCGGCGTCAATTCGGACTGCGAAAAGCGAATCCATTCGTGGGCGGACAATCCTCACACAATAGGGACAGCAATGTCGTGAGCGAAAGGATAGAACTGACGGACGACGTTGGCCTCGATAAAGAACAGGGATCGATGCTCAGCAACGATACACAGCAGACGCTGGACTCCATTCTCGACCCAGGCACGACCAATGTTGCATTTCGAGATATGAAGACCACGCAGCAAGCTTCCAACGCAGTGGCTAACGATTCTGCGCCTTCCAGCTACAATCAAGAGCCCGTCCAAACGCCACCAGACTCTCTTACTGGCAGCGAGGCATCTGGTGAGGCCCAAACGAAACCAAAACTCACCCATGTGACTTCCAGCGGAGAAGCACGCATGGTCGACGTAGGCGGCAAGGAAAACACAAAACGAATCGCCATCGCCCACGCGACGGTCTTGTTTTCCAACCCGGAGCCGCTCCAATTGATTCTCGAAAACACTAATAAAAAGGGCGACGTCCTCGGCGTGGCACGCATCGCAGGTATCATGGCGTCGAAGCGAACCGCAGACCTGATCCCACTGTGTCATCCAATCCCAATCAGCAAAGTTGAGTTGGATGTCCGTCTCCACGCACCAGGTCAAGCCGCCCTCGGCAATGCAAAACCAAGTCAATCTGGCGCCGTCACCCTTCTGGCAACGGTAGAGTGCGTGGGTCCAACGGGCGTTGAAATGGAAGCCCTGACAGCCGTGTCTGGGGCTGCACTCACGGTGTTTGACATGTGCAAAGCCGTCGATCGCAATATGACCATAGTGGCGACGAAGGTCATGTATAAAAGTGGTGGGAGGAGTGGGGTTCATCTCAATGCGCGATGGTTTCGTTACGGTGGGAAGGAGTTCATGGAAAAAGGCGGGATTGATACCAGTGATCTTGACGTCGAGAAGACAATGCGTTCACCCGTTGATAGACGCAAGCCTGGATCTGGGCAGAGACTACGTAGGGGGCGAAAATGGTCACTCCAGAGCGCATGGTCTGATCGGGGTGCTACGATAGCCATCGGGCGGACGGTACGATAGGGCTGTAAAGACGACATCTACCTTATGCGAGATTCACGTTGCGCTTAGCCTTGAGCGTCATCGCAAAACGTTTGACATTTTCCCTCGACTCTGAACAAACACATCGTACCGTCTAATAGATCCTCATCACATCGTCCCCACCCCTCAACGCATCCCAAAACTCTTCTGCGCTCTCCGCGCCCATCATCTCCAGGAGCGCCTCACCGTCCATCCACCCCTGAACGAAACAACTCCCGCAAAGCTGATAACTCCCATCCTCCCTCTCCCGCAATAACAACGGCACCGAACATCCCGCCACGATCGCTAAGTTCCACGGCAACTCCGAAGAGTCCGCTGTGATATACGACGGGCAGAGACCCATATACCCGTTCTCGCTCATGAAAGGTCTTCGTCCTCGCAGAACCCCCTTGACGACGTCCCAGGCGCTCGTACGGTCGTAGCTGCCGCCATACCACATAACATGGCGCGAAGAGTTCGGGTCGCGAGCTGTCTGGCGAGAAGTAGGAATGCAGACGTAGACTTCATCAGGATGTCTTTCATCATCGGCGTTATCAGGGTTGTCTTGCTTCAGAGGCCATGCGGAGGGACTATCGCCGTGGAACATGGCTGTGGCGGCTTGGAGAGGATCGTTGTACGTGTTGATGCCGTTTGAGGTGCAGTATCTGGCGAGCTCAGCAGTCCAGGTTTGGAATTTGTAGTAGGATATAGGATCGCAGGCTGGGACCCTGTAGTGTTTTGGCATCTCGGGTGGTTCTTCGAAGATGAGCTTGATCTGGTCAAGGATGACTCCTGTGCAGTGAAGGACATTGTCCTCGAAGGTGAATAGTGGTTCGTCAAAAGAGTCGCGGTTTACGCCTCCGTCGGCGTTGTAGAGCTTTCCGTCTAGGTCGTTGAGGGCGAACATCATCGTGTTGGGGATTCTCTCCTTTCTGACAAGACAACTTGCCGTGGAAGGTGTGCTCCAATCTGGGCACCACGACGGTGCATTCTCGTAAAAGCTCTGAGTAGCAGGTGTAATCTCCACGGCTCCGAGAATGTCCAACTCTCGATGCTGAGCAGCCCAGGCACGAGCAAAATCGGCATATGTGTCTTGGACGGACTTCGTGTAGTCCATCTTGAAATCCAGCCCCTTTTTGTCTCGCGCGAGATTCCACAACCCAAAGATCTTGTCGCGTGGATCGACACATTGGAAATCTCTGGCAATTATCAAGGTTTCCAGGAATCCAGGAGCCTCCTCTTTGACCGTGGCAAAGTTCAGCTCACTTCTCCATGATCCTCTACTGGCAAGGTGGCGGAAGTAGCTGAGCTTGCGTGGGAAAGCGATTAGGTCTACATTGACCTCCGAGATTGAAGTGTCGGCGCTCACTATCTGCCCTGGCAGAGTCGGATCACTCGCAATCATGTCGAGGAAGTTATAAGCAGCCACGTCGAGGTCCTCGAAGCTGGTGTCATGATTGCCTCCGACCACAATAACGGGATTGGTAGCCCAGGCCCATTCCTGCAGGACCCAGAGACGACCGAAGTATGGTCGAGTCAAGAACTTATACAGTGCAGCGCACATGGTAGCCAGCAGATCGCCTCTGATGGGGTTCTCGCCGTAGGTCCATCCGTTCTCCTTGTCATATGATTCTTCACCGAAGTGCCATTCTCGGTCTTTGTTCAGTCTCATCATTGGCTTGCGCAGTTTCTTGATGAACTCCAGGGCCAGATCGCTGTCGTCGGTTGCGAGCCCAGTATAGCAGATGACTGGTAGACCGTCAGTCTGTGCATCTCACATTAAAGAGTCATGGCTGGCAACCACCCACCTGCTTTGGCAAAATCATAGATATCGCCCATTCGAGGCACCTGTCGATTGCGCTCCATGACATCGTCCTGATTGATCGATACAGCATCGATCCAAAGAGGCTGCTGGATGTCTGGATATCGAAGTGAGCGCAGTAGGTCAGCAAGTGACTTGCGAACGTTCTTTTTTAGGCCATTGAGATTGATCTCCTCGGTTGTCTCATCAGTCCCCCATCGGTACGAAAGTGCAGCGTACGTGACACCGCTATACAGTGGCGAGTGGCCCATATGCAGAACGAGGGGCGCCGAAGGGTCAGGGGAAGGCATCAGTATCACCACTCGAATCTCGTGAGCCACGATATCCAACGGCACATAGTCGTGGTCGTCAACAGGAGGATCCACCTCAGGGTTCATGCACACTTTGCCCAGTCGTATAGGAAAGACCTTTGGCATGACAACCTCGACAGCACCATACCACTTCTTGCTCCATCCGCCGGAGTACTCGCTCTCCATAACTCCCTTCATGTCGCCTTTCTCGAAGAGCGTAGTGTTGAACTCACTCATGTCCACAACCTCCGTCGCTTTAGCATACATCTGATCGCTGAGCTCTCGTGTCCACAGTTTGTTTCGTTCTTCGGCATCTGGCTGGTTGAGGCTCAAGTGGCGAATCCATAAGGGCGTCGGCTTATCCAGCAGCTTTCGAAAGTGTCTGAGGAATCTTTCTATCGCGGCGGGAATCACGAGAGCTTTGCCATCGACTTCGATTACATCGATCAGTAGACGGTATCCTCTTGCGTTTTTTATGGCGATGAAAGACGGTGCTTCGGAAAGAGGTACTGTAATGAGTTCGCATCGAACATGGTCGTCGTCGTAGTCCAGTCCATCCACAGGCGGATGCAAAACGAAGAACCGATGCTCTCCAATCTCCTGATTCAGAGTCGTGTATTCGAATTGTGGATAGTTCAAGTGTGAGTTGCCTTCGCCATCAGTCGTCCAGAGTCGCGGACGCTGGCTATCCGTGCTTGTTGCAGCTCCTGAAGCCTCCATGTCGATTGCCGCAACAGCTGAGGTTCGATGTGGCCATGGCTGATACTTGAATGCTGATTTCCAAGTTGACTAGCTCGTCCATAAGACAAGCTGAATCCACCTCAGGCGCCAGGCCGGTGGCTTGACCATTGCTGGAGGGCAGTGCTTTCGAAGCCGAAAAGTCGCGAGCTGTGGCTATGCCCACACTCCTTGAACGAAATCGTACACCGCGGAAAGTCAAGCTCGATAATAGACTGAATCCAGGTGAAGTGCAAGGTCGAAAAACGCACGGACTCCCAATACTGAGTACATCTCCTGCTTTATAAGAAAATCACATCGTACAACCCAACCACTCTTCTGTATCCAATCGTTGCCTTATCGCAAACATTCCACATCGCAAATCGACACCTCCTCCAACATCGCCGCCTTTTGAACAAGACTAAATGGCTTTCGCTCGCCTCCTAGAACTTTCACGAGCTCTGTCCAAACCACCCCACTAGAAGTACAATACCCAAAGACATCTCCCAGTGGAATCAGAGGCAATTCGATGCCCAAAGCGCGAGAGATGTCTTCTCTCGAGCCTAAACCACTGTTCGAGTGGCAACGCCGAAGGGGAGACTCCACCGGTACAGACGTCAACGGGATAAGTTGTTTCCTGCTCATCTCGTCGCACTTATCGCTCATCAAATCGACCGGAAGGCGACCCCGCGGGTATGCAGCAATTTGGAGGAACATGGCGGAGAGCGTCGCTTCCGTGGACCCTAGGAAAGCATACTATCGCCATGCGCCGCCCACGAATTGTCGCCGATATACGGGGTGACCAAGGCGAATTCCAGACACACGGTGAGATGCGGACGGCACAGTGACCAGATGCCAGTTAACGTGCAAGTCGATCAGTTCCAGCGCCAAGTCTCTCGTCTGTGTTATCAACCTCTCATCTGGACGACAAGCTGGGCTCTTCCGCAAACGAAGACTGGCAAACACAAATGCTTCTCGAATGCGCTTCTCCCGTGACTCCGACAACCCGCGACGCTCGAAAAAATAATCTAGAGCAGGAATGAAGGGCAAGTTGACGACGGTAAGTTGTTCGTGGATCGCGTTATGGAATCGCTCGAGGCTGTCGGTGACTCTTGCTTGGGCTAAGAAGTTTCGGTTGCCCTTGTGGCTCACGAGATTGAAAAATCCCCGATTGACTCTGACTACTTCTCTGATATCCCTGATCGAGAGGTACGAGATGATCTCGAGCTTCATTTCGTTGGGTAGCTGCTCGAACGGCGTCAAGTTCATGTCGCCGCCATACGATTGGCCGCTACATGTATCTTGTGCGATGCAAGGTGCCATAGCATCGACGCGATTGGCACGAGTGGTCCGCATGGGTGATGTTAGGAGCTGTATGGTTATCTCAAACAATCGTCGTAAATGTTCGAAAACTCGTCCGCAGTGATGAATGTCCATTTCCTGGGTTCGCGAGTGTTGGGCGAAATGCGAGAGACGATTGAGCAAGTGGTTGCGTTCATGGCGATGTCGACATAAGTCACTTAGCCACCCAATTGACCATGTATCCAAGGCCAAAAGCGTCCAATATCCAAGCTGGTAATGAGTATTGCAATGTTGCAGAGGGAAATCCAATTTTCGGTACCGATCGGAGTCAAGCGGTTGGCCTCCACCTGATAATAGAGCTCGCGCGCCTGCTGATTGGCATTTATGAGTCCGTGACTGGAGGGTATACCAAGGTCAGGCGTGCTCTTCCAATGGTGGCCATGGCTTTGATGCCTCGCGAGCGTTTGCTTTAGCTGCTGCGAACTGAATGAAGTCCGGATGTCGAGGGCAGCAACTTGTCGAGTCGCCACAATGTGTATTGAGAATGACCAAACTCAGCAGCTAGATCATTCGATAGATCGTAAAACTCTCGCCTCTTCATGATAGTCAAGGAGGCCTGAGCATTGTTCGAACCCGGTCAATCCTCTTCTGAGCGGCTTCCAATTTGTCCAACCTCCTTTTTCTTTCCACCTCTCTCTGCTCAAACGACCGCAACTTCTGTTTGAGACGTTCATTTTCCTTCCTCATGACCTCAGACACGTTGCCGCCGGCCTTCTCAAGTTCTTTGATCTTATCTTTGAGGGCTGCGTTATCTTTCCGTTCTGCAGCAACCATATCGTTGGCTTGCTGAAAAAGAGTAGCACTGAGCTCCTCAATCTCAGCATTCACCACTTTCACTTTCTTTTCTGCTTCTATCCGGACTTTCTGCTCTTTAGCAAGGCTGGCTTCGAGTTCTTGCTCCCGCGCGGAGGAATCGTGCGATGGAGTTGAGGTCGGGGCAAGCGAGGGTTTACGCATGAAGCTACCCAGCCGCGAAAGGCCCATGCGATCAGGCTGCGGCGCAGGTTGTTCTTGTTCCGCGGCAAGACGCGCTGCGTTGGCGGCTTCATGGCGCTGTTGCTGGAGCTGTGTCTGCAGCACGCGGATCTGGTTTTCGTAGTTGGCGTAGTGCTGCGAGGCGTCGGTGGCCTTTTGCGCGAGGATATGATTCTCTTCCTCTAGCTCCTTGATTCGCATACGCGCAGCCTCGTCCTTGCCATTGCCCACGTAAAGCGCCGAGTCATTATGTCGATGGGTGGCCTGTATGCCGTTCGGGAGGGCATTGAATGCCATGAGCAGGAGCAGCGCGACGTCCCAGCAAGGCCAAAGGCGACATTGGCGCCGGTGTACGGGTCACAGCAGCAGCAACCCCCAGCACTTGGTAGTCGTGGTGGCGTGCAAGCAGTCAGTCGGGCGGAAGATGGGGGAGGGTTTGGAATTTGGGAGAGGGCTGGATGGAGGCGGTCGGATCGCCGTCCTGCCTTGGCTTGGCTGCTGCGCTTGCTTGCAGCGGTTCCTGCCCGCTCGCACAACCTTCAGGGACAACCGGCCGCTAAGGCACAACGGCTTCGTGCCTTTGCACGTGTTGTGGCTGGATGTCGTGCATAACTTTGATTGCGGCTGGCTGAAGCTTTCGAAGACCTCACGCCTGACACGCCTGTCACGAGGTCAGGGAAATGACAAGGCTACACCTGAACAACCAATGCTATATGGAAATCCACTATGATAACGAGGTCGCGGAACGGTTGCAGACCAGTCATGTATTGAGCATCTGCTTCACAATACTAACCCCTTTTTCACAAGACTGTGTCAACCAAGCAAGCATGAAAGAAAGATTGATCCAAGAGCCAACATCATCAAAGTCGCACCCTAGAATCATGACGTTGACCGACTGCGAAGGAGCTGCCCTCGAGACCTAATCGTCATGTCATGGCATACAATCTCCGAGTTCCTCCCGGCCACCTCGGGACCCCATGCTCTTGACGCACTTCCCGACCGCTCGCGATGTTACTCTTGGTTCAAATTCACAGGTATCTGGCACCACAGCTTGATAAATGCCTCAAGAGTGGACGATAAGATCTCGAAAGCATCAAGCCTCAAATCGCCGCGGCAGGCAGCGTCAGGATTCCCTACCATCTCGGGGGCCCTGACAGCCGTAAGATGTGGGTGTGGTAGGCGAAGGATTAGTGTCTTAGAGGGGCCCGGCAAAGGCATCGGGAAGTGGACCATTCGCAGAGTGAGAACGATGTGGGAACACTTCAAGAGAGATGCGAAGGAGTCCAATGATGCGTGGAAGTGGTGAACCGCAGAAGTCGGCGGCGAATGACTCCAGAGACTTTAATTCACATTGAGTCTCGTCGTGAGCGGAGTTGAACAAGCTCGACGGAGATGCCAGCAGTCGCAGCTATCAGGGGCATATGACCTGGAATGCGTGTCAACGCGATTGCCAGCGCAGACGAATAGCGGACATCTGTTTCATCGGCTTTTTTGCGGCAAGAGTAAGAAACTCGAGACCGGATTCCTCGTAGAAATTGACGAACATTTGCTACATTCACGATGCTTCCAGATTCGAAACAGAGAAAGCAACGAGATGGTGGCGGCCAACACACGCGAGCAGGAAAAGCTACATTTACAGGCCAAGGGTATTAAGGAGAAGACGAACAATTTACATCTTGAGACACTTTAGGACGGACGAGAGAACTCCTAGGATTTTGGTATACTACGAATTTGAGACACAGAAACCCCTGACGCCAAACCCTATAGTAGCACATTCTACCGACACTACAATCTTGGTGTAGATTGTATTAACCACGAAGGAGGGATCATCGAGCATGGAGCACACAAGTCCCGTCACAGTACAGCGATCTTTCCAGCAACTGTGTTCAGGGGCGACTTCCCAGAGGTGAAGCGGCGCCAGGATATACCACATATCTATCTCGAAAGAGACAAGAGTAGACTTGTTGATGAGCACAAGTGTCAGGCATAGCGTTCGAGATATTCGTACGTTAAAGACAGAACATCCAAGGTGCGAGTCTGTAGTACTACTACATGGGGGAAGCGAGCTTGCCCTCGAGAACTCTTGGGTGTCATCGAGAAAGGCCATGGAAAGAGTCTCGAGGGTCTTAATGCATTCGCACGAACTCAGCACATCGGATTGTTAGAGACAATGACAACAGCCACGAATCCGAAGACTGTACTTTGACGAATGATTGGCATACCTTGACGAGGTAAGATCAGACGAAGATGAGTCGGATGAAGAGAAGATATCCTTGGATTCTAGGAGGGTGAGGAGCGCGATCGCGGCCAACGGCTTCAAGGGAATGAAGTGGAAGCATTGTATCAAGGAGCCTGCGTTTATGTCGGAACAGGATGTCAAAAGCCTGCCAACCATTTCCAATGCAAGCAAAGAAGGACACTACGCTGCCCTGAGGGATGGCACCGCCCAACTGGACAAAAGGGAATTCGGCCGGAGTGCGACTGCGAGAATGAAAATGGAGTCAGCGCTAGTAGTCGATGATGTTGAAGACAATGAGAGTTTGGGATGGAATCCTTGGTCAATCGACGAGGGCGTGAGGAACGCGATGAGTGGAAGAGAGACGTTGCTCAGCTGCGAGTTGCTCTAAGGGATGAGAGAAGAGTGAAACCAAGAACAGTAAACATCAACGAGACAAGTGTCCGAGCCACCTAAAATGAAAAAAAAAAAACAGGGAGCCAGATGAAAAAGTCCAATCGTGTTCTAAACGACGAATACAACGAGAAAGTGAAGAAAATGTGTCTTCCTGACTTCACACTTCTCAACCAACATCACCCAGAGACGCGTAGAACGAGGCTATCTAAGTAGCTAGACGTGATTGGAATAGACACAACCATTCTCTTATTTGAGCTCTTCTCAGTTCGTCAAAATCGCATCTCCGAGGCAGTAGAATGTCGACCTGCATGTGCAATGAGTCTACTTCTCATTCTTGCTAGAGGAGAGAGCGAAGCTCATATTGTTTTTGTTTATTATTACTTGGACAGCCTGTCTACTGCTGTCAATATATTACTAGTAGTCGAAACCCTATCCTCTCGCTAGCGGCACTAGGAATATAAGTATGTGTTTTTCGCGAGAATGTTTATAAGGCAGTCGACCATTTTGAGGCTTGTCATGGAAGAAATTAATACTTAGCGGATGATACCTCGTCATACCGTCGAGTAGAATGGGTGCGATCCGGCTCATTGTTGACCTGACCACCGCACCCAATTGACTCCTCGGACGAGCCGTCATAATGTGACATCTTTCTTACCGGCATCTGGTCCCTTCTCTGCCCCATGGCACGACCAAAGTGTATGGAATACTGAGCCACATGAGCGGCGAGTCTCGAAGCCCCCTTGGGTAACTGCTATGGCCGCCGAACAAGAATGGTGCTCGAAGGAACCGAAGAGCTCAGACTCCCGGCAAGACATGCCCTGTGTCGATTAAAGTGGTTGTACCCGACCATCATCGATTGGCAGTGGCTTGATCAGGTGACGGGCGTGGCAATCTGGTGCACTTTTGCCGATGCTTTTATGGCTGAGCGCTTTGCCTAAGCGCAATGGCATTGGCCTTGGAAATGCACGCGCCGCAGTTCCGGTCCAGTAGACAGATTGAGTCCTTCGATGGCGAGCTAGGCTGAACAGCGAAACGCAGACACGCTCGCATCATTCAACGGTAAAGGAGAGGAGAAGCAGAGAGTAAGCAATGGCCTTTACTCCTCCGTTCACCAGCATTTCCGACTTCCCGAGAAAGGGGCGACGAAGATTGTGGCGACAGCGTTTTGGAAGAGGCGGCTAGAGGTCCGAAGCACTTGCCACAACTTGGAAGGAGATGACGCTGATCGATCCACTACTAGCGGGGCAGCCACGCCCGTGACGCGCGATCGACGATTCGCGCGAGCTTGCAAGGATGTGAGTTTACCACCTTCGGCGGCAGGTCCGTGCGGCGTGTCGTGACGTTTCGCGGTGATTCTCTGCAAGTTCGCTCGGCCTCGAGAAGTCCATCACTGCAAACAAATTATTAGCAGTACTGCCATTGAGCAAGGCAAGGGATAGCATTGACGCCTTTCGCGCGGAGAGAAGAACGAGACTTGCACTTGCCTTCGTTTGGCACTGACCACCTCCCACCTCGCGCCTCGGAGCTTCAGTTTTCGCCACACCACCACAGAGCGCATACCAACATCCAAACACCGCCAAAACCATCAGCGGTCGCAGTATCAGGTCATAAGACAGGCCTCACGCATAGAGGAGAAACTTCCAGGCCTGCAGAACGTATACAACAGCAAACCAGAGCGGTAGTCGCCACACTTGACTTGCGCCGTCTTCTCACGCCTCATTTGCTCCGACATACCACGTCCACTGCGGCAATTTCCAGGAAACTGAAATGGCCTACCCATCTAGCAGAGAGGATAGCCTTGTCCCAGATGCTTTCGACCCACAGCCGGACTTCTTGTTTGAAGATGGCGGCGATCACGAACTTGCCAACATGCAAAACATGGAACAGAATCTGTGCGTTGTCCCAGTCTCGCTCTTGACTTCCTGTGCGTGTGCTGACTCCATCCAGGTCCAATATTATGCCTAACCACTTCGACCCAGCTTCTTTCATGGTCCCATTCATGATGGAAAACGCACCGATGTCGCCGTCTTTGCACCCGCCGTATACGCAAGCAGACATCATCGCGAACGGCCGCGGAATCGGCGTTTCCTTCGGGCAGATTACACCTCCAGAAGAGGACTTCAAGGTACAAGATGTGCCACCTCCTCCATCTCTTTCGACGCCAGCGACCCAGACACTGAGCGCAAAGTCGGAGCGGGCGAGGAATGCCGCAAATCAGAGGCACTCCAAGGCGAAAAAGGCGAGGAAGGATAGCGTGCGCAAGGCCGAGGATCCAGACGAGGTTGAACAGGACCAGGCCGAAGACAAGCGTGAGCTTTACCGACAGAAGAATAGGATCGCGGCCTCGCGGTGTAGGGCAAAGAAGAAGATGAACACGGAAGGCCTAGAAGAGTCAGCGAGAGCAGCCAGCGCTCAAAACAGCAGATTGAGAGCAGAAGAAAGACATCTGCGCGACTTATTCTCAACCCTGCGTGATCAGGCGTTGGCACACGACCCAAGCCAAGGGTGTAATTGCCAGGCAATCCACGCATACAACTTCCACAAGGCTCGAGAATGTGCCCAGGCGACGATGGGCTTCATACCAGGAATGATGCCGTCTCCTACTCAGCGCAGCATCGACTCCGGCTCGCCAAGTACGGTGGGCACCGCATCGAGGGCACAGTCGTTTTCGAGCGTTCGTCCCCAATTCGCGAAGACCTCTGGAGGATCACAATCTTCCGCCAGTTCGGCGGCATTCGTGCCTGGGGCCGCAGATGTGACGAGACATGCCTCGACAATTGGGGGCATGAGCAAGTCGCCGTTTGCATTTGCAGTGTCGACCGCGCAGATTCCTCAGGACAGTCCCGTCATGGGTGGAGAGTCTGATGGCAACCAGAATTGATCCCAAAAGACGAGCGATGCCTAGCAGCACGAGTCCAGTTGATAAGGCGGCGAGGTGGTTTTGTTAATGCATCGAGGTTTTCCGGCTTGATATGAGAGCCCTCGATTTGGACGCTTATGAGTAACGATATGACGGTCGGTTCACAGTATGAGCCTGGCAGTCCAGATTCTGGGAAGGTCTGTCAACCTTGCGAAGTGTGTAGCATGAGGGACGGCGTTGGGCCATGTTCGAAGAGCGTTCCTAGTTCCGAAAAGTATCAAAAGACAAAACACTTCATGATCGATGCAGTTCATGTTCGTTTCGTGAGGTCAGTCCATGAGAACATGCCCGCATTGTCCAAGTGGTGTCCGTTGGAGTGATCCAGTTGTCACGTCATCCTGACAGTGTGTCAGAGCTCTGCTTGGCTGAGAGGCGCTGGACCAGTTAGAGGGCTCGTGGAACTAAGAGTGACGCTCGGATGAGGCACCGGCACCGCGCACTATAGCTTCGTTTCGAGAACCATCTCCATTTTCGTCGAGTTCCATGTCGATGTGCATGCTTTCAACAGCATTTGTCGAGGCTTGTAGCGGAAGGTCCACGCTACAGTGCTGGCGTACCATATGTGTGCTTTGGGGCGGGATCTTGTCAACGATCACGAAGAGTTGTCGTGGTTCGGGGCCGCAGGGGTCGATACCAGCACGGAAGAACGTAATATTGGCATCGCGGTGATGAGGTATGTCGCCAGAAGAGTGGGTTGGATCACGTTCCGTCTTTGGCCGGGGTCCTGTAAGTGCGTCCCAGGTATGCTTGAGGGGGTCCTTGAAAGCCTAGATCCAGCCGCCCTGAGGGCCAGAAGCTAGATTCCAGACCTCGAAGGCAGTTGTGGTAGTATTGCAGACGTCGCCAGGAGTCTCATGGATTCCAGTTATCGGCGTTTTTGTGTTGTGGTTGCTCATCGTCGACGTTTTGCTGGTCCTGAAGTCGAAGTCGGGTCTTGCGACCGCGACGGTCGGGGCAGCACGACAGCGCACCACGAACGCCGGCAACGACATGCCCAAAATCGTTCATATCGCCGTTGAGTGTCGAGAGAGGGCAGAGAACACAGTTTCGACAGCGTCAATCGGCGCTGGTGATGGGTCGTTCGGTTGGTGTTTGATGGGAGGTGATGTTGAGAAGAAGCTGATGAAGACTCGGAGAGAGATGAACCTGGGCATCCGTACACCCGCTCGCCGCAGCCGCCGTTGCCTCACGTAAACGTGACGATGAAAAAACGCACGGACCAAGAGGCTCGCAGGCGCGATCAGAGATCCGGACAGGAGGCCCGACGCCGACAGCGCGTAGTTTTGAAACCGCCGGCGCGTTTCTCATCCTGATCAAGGAACTTCTTTTACACAACTTCGCCTCGTGGGTAGCATGCGACGAACATTGCAAGACTTCCATGGCCCCTCGAAACGCAGACATGACACGTTATGCGCGCATGAAATCTTCAAAACAAGAACGCACATCACGCAACGTGGGATTCTAGTTGTACGGAAGATTGGACTCGATCGATGATGTCGATGACCTGCATGTAGATGCAAGAGAAAAGGAATGGCAGGACGCCAGCAAGGGAGGCTGTAAGCAGTACTGGCATTTTTAGTTGTGTTTCACCATCGTGCCGACTTTTTGCAGGCGTCTCTTCTCTTGTGATCTGCCTGACCTCCCTCCCAGCCTGAGCCTCCCTCACATGGAGTTCTTCGCCTCTCTCAAAGCCGACATAACATCTATGCGATCGGTCTTGCCGGTGAACTTCTGTACGGCGGGATCGTCCAGCCGCATAAAGACGTTGAACTGCTTCTCATCTCCGATCGTGAACTTGCCCTGTGTCTGCTTGTTCGAATTTGCAAAAGCTTCGAGCTTCTTGATGGGTTCTGATTGTATGACTTTGATGCCGAACTTGATGTTGCCTTTAGTGTACTCGTGGCCCGGCTGGAGCAAGTCAGCCCTGGCAATAACGAGCAGTTTGCTCCACTTACGAAGACCTTGGTGTCGTCAGCTAGTGCCGCTAGAGTCTTGTTTAGAGCGGCGTCCATTTCCTCCGGTGTTCCCTCGAAGAATCGGCCACAGCCTGTGCAAGGTGAGTAAAGCCCTTCTGGTCGCCAAGGTTAGTTGTTCATACCTCCAATGAACAGAGTGTCTCCGGTGAACACAGCTCGATCGTTGCCGTCCTCGAAGAGATAGCAGATACTATCTTGAGTATGGCATGGTGTGTGCAGAGCTTTGACGTTGATGTTGCCAACCTTGAAAGTCTCGCCATGGCTTGGTGTCTTCGTGACCTTGTCGCAGTCTTTCCCGCCTACGATGGGAATTTGGTACGTTTTGAGCTGGATAGTGTCAGAACAATCTGTTTCCAAAGGTTTGGCGAGACTTACCACTTCAGCGTTACCGCCGGCATGGTCGTGGTGACTGCTTTTATTCAGTGTCAAGTCTTGACATGTAGGGGTATGCAAGCATACTGGTGAGTGTTGACGATGCTGTTGAGCTTGATGCCGCTGTCCACAGCCTTCTTCAAAGACGGCAGCACTCTATATGATCATCAGTTGCCAGTAGCTCTGCTCTAGTAATGTGAACGTACTCTGATGGGTTGGCGGGATCGATGATAACGGCATCTTTGGTCTTCTCGTCTGAAACCACTACACTCGAACTCCCCGATGAGTAAAGGCTATCGTATGATTGGTGTCATCTGTAACACCTACAGTAGGCGTAGTTATTGCCCGTGCCCTCCCCTGGAAAAGGAATCAGCAATAGATATCAGTCACCTTGATGGCCACTACTCACACATAGGAATCGATTCGATATGCATCTTGCGCGTGTTTCTCGTACTCTTGCTTCTATCAGTCACCAGCAACCAGACCAGACATGCGATGCCTACTGCAAAGATTGATGATACGATGGGTCGCCTGATTTGCCCTGCTGCTGCAGCGAAATACATCAGTGGATGATGTTTGGAATGGCAGGGAGCACTTGGTGGAGTTCAGGTAAGCAACTACCTGGCCTTCATGATGTAACTTCATTCTCGATTCAACGCCTGCGTGACCAAAACTGTGCGCATCTTCATCGACATGTGGAAGAGGGAGTGGCCAATCCTGTCCTAACCATTACTACCATCATCTAAGTCTCGTTGACAGCACACAAGAGTCTGTCAGCTGTTCGAGGCTAAAGTGATGAAGATCTATCGTGAATTTCTCTTCGAACTCTCTGCTCAATTCACCACTCCTTAACGAGGCGAAGTGCTGTTAAGGAGTTAGGCCAGAGGGCAGACAAAACAGACAGTGAAGTTTAGAGGACACGTGTGCAACTTTTACAGCACGCTCAGTGAGGATTCAATACCGTCACACGATGACACGAAAGCTGTCACATCAAGCCGCAATATGCAAGGTGGGCAGCAGTACAACGTTGTGTATTTATGCCGAGATTCACATGAGAGTGGGAAATATAGCAGGTTGTTTTCAAAGTCGATCTTTCAATTGCCGTCTATCATACGTCGTAGAGAACCATAACCTCGTAGCTCACACCATCGAGACTCTAGTGGGTGGAGCTCTTGCCGTCGTAGTACTCGGCCTTGGTCTTGTCCTGGGCCTCGTTGGCGCCGTGCTTGACAGTGCCGACAGCGCCGTCGAGCTTGTCGCCGATAGTGTTGCCATGCTTGGCCTGCTCTTGGTTGGCCTGTGAAGACGTTCGTCAGTATATGTCTTGATTGAGGAGCTGTTCTGGTGTCGCTGACCTTGCGCTGAGCCTCCTCAGTGTTGCCGGTGAGCTTGTTGGCAGCCCAGTTGACGTTGTCCTTGACGGTGTTGACGGTGGACTCGACGAAGCCCCTGGATGCATGTGTCAGTCAAAGGAGCCCTCGGATGAAGTAAAGGAGGAGGTGAGGGGAAGTACTCACTCGCCCTGTGCGTTGGTGTTGCCAGACATGGTGATGGATGTGTGTGGTGTTGGAGTGGTTTGATTGAATGTTTTGGTGTTTAATGGGAGTTGTTGTTTGGGATGCGAGTGTGAAGAGAGATCTGCAGGGTAAGAAGTCTTATGTTTATATACAACTGTTTGCAGCAGGCGACGAAGCCATGACGAGCAGCATCGTCATCGCTCCTTTGTGCTTGCCCCTCGGTGGGGCAGACATCGCGATCACATGGGTCAAAGCCGTCGACGTAACAAGTCGTCAAAACAGGACCAAGACTCGTCGACTTGCCTTAAGCCGACCTAGCTTGGATCGATCGTGAATAGCACGCAATGTTGTTCGTTGCGAGCGTGAGCTGCAGTCCGGGTTCTTTCGTCGGGTGGAGCATTCTACCTGCTACTTTCGTACAACACTCCACATTCATCTCGCTCTCTTGTGCTCTGCTATGAGATCACTCACCAGGGCAACGAGGAGCCGAGCTATGTGATTTGGATTGTTGGTGATCGAGAAGAAGCATCGACTGATAGGAGGTTGTGGCTTTGGTTACACGCGCTTCTCGGCGGCATTCAGGAAATGAGCCTGACAACGGCCAGGCTCCGCAGTGACCAAGAGTTCAGGTAGCACATCTTTTACGCGACGAACACCATCATGACTCATCACATGCTTCTCTCTGAGCACTTCTGCATGAACACTCTTGCATTCGACGCGCTTTCACGCGCGTCTCGCCCATTGTCGGCGGGCTTTGCCGTGCTCGTGTAGAGACACGAGCCGAGCTGCCGGCAGATGGATCGCTGCGTGGCCAGTCTGCTCACCAGGTCGTCTGTCTAGCCATTGGAGTCACATGTGCGGTATCTCGTGTTGAGGAGCGGTGGTGAGCGTTCTTAGGAGTCACGAAGTGAAGTCTCAAGTCAGTCAATCGGTCAGTCGCATGAGCCACGATGGACCGCCACCGCCGCAGCGGACCATGACTCCTCCACGACTCACCCCACCAGAGCTGCCATCTATAACTTCACGTCGCAAACCGCCACCTGTGAACAGTCTTATCCTAATCAAACCAGCTATGATATTGCGAATACGAAACTGACGCCCCAACGCGCGATTGAACACCTGCGATAATCATGGCCACGAAAGCAGAGCGCTTCAAACCAGCGCCGCAGACCCCGCAAGAGCGGCGGGCAGGCGAGTCTGTAGGTGTTGACCAGTACGAAGTCGACCTCGTTCATGCTAATAAGCTACTCAGGCCTTGAGTGACTTCGCCGACTACGTGCAGCAGCAACAGGCGCTCCGCAAACCCCCCATATCCGGCAACACAGCCTCCAATGGCGCCCCAAAGCAAGAGCATGCCGAGCTTGACATCCTCGACACACTCGACCTAGCAGACGACAAGCCCAAGGTCCGATTAAAAGACCTTCTGTTTGACCAAACCGACACGAAGGAAGACAGCGTCAAACAGCTGGAGGGTCTCATCAATGACCGGCTTGATGAGGGAAGAGGCGAGTGCTTGTTCGACGTCGGACTTGAGGACAATGGAGATAGTCAACTATTGACCGAGCCAGAGTGGGAAAGTGCTCTGGCTCGGTTGAAGGAGGTATTGGAGAAGCTCAAAGCAGACTGGAAGGTTCTCATGACGAAGAATGTGCCTAACAGTGAGGTCGACGTTGGAAACGAGACGAAGAAAGAGCGTGGATGCGTGGGCAAACTCATGATCCGTCGGCGGCCGACTGATGTGGATGACACCATCGAGACACGAATAGCGGTGGTTGGGAATGTCGATGCCGGCAAGAGCACGTTATTGGGTGTCTTGGTGAAGGGCGGTCTCGACGATGGCCGTGGCAAGGCGCGTGTAAATCTCTTCCGTCACAAGCACGAGATCGAGAGCGGCAGAACATCTTCTGTGGGCATGGAGATCATGGGCTTCGACACAAAGGGAGAAGTTGTCGTCTCTGGCGTGCCTGGAAGGAAGCTCAGCTGGGAAGAGATAGGAAAGCGAAGTGCGAAAGTCATTTCCTTCACCGACTTGGCTGGACACGAGCGATATCTACGGACTACCGTATTCGGGCTGCTATCTAGCGAGCCGAACTACTGTCTCCTGATGGTAGCAGCCAACAACGGGCTGATCGGTATGTCCAAGGAACACTTGGGAATCGCGTTGGCCCTGAATGTCCCTGTGATGGTGGTCATCACGAAAATCGACATGACACCACCTCATATCCTTCAGCAGACGCTCACCCAATTGACGAAGATATTGAAATCGCCTGGAGCTCGAAAGATTCCAATCTTCATCAAGAACAGGGAGGAGTGCATCAACACTGCGACCCAGTTCGTGAGCCAGCGGATATGCCCAATCTTCCAGGTCTCGAATGTCACTGGAGAGTGCTTGGACTTGGTGCGAGAGTTTCTCAACATACTCCCACATCACGGCAAGTACGACGTCGACGCTCCATTCGAGTTCCACATCAACGACACCTTCTCGGTTCCTTTCGTGGGGACGGTGGTGTCTGGAGTGGTCAAGTCTGGCGTGGTACATGCAGGTGACACTGTGCTCGTTGGACCTGATAGCTTGGGTCAATTCACGTCTACCACGATTCGTTCGATTGAACGAAAGCGAATAGGCGTGCCAGCCTGTTCTGCCGGTCAGAGCGCATCATTCGCCCTTCGTCGGGTCCGGAGAAAGGATGTGAGGAAAGGCATGGTCGTTCTACTTGCCAAGTCTGACACCAATCCGAACTTGCCAGCGGCGCAGCCCAAGGTCCATCGAGAGTTCGTGGCCGAGGTTCTAATCTTGTCGCACGCGACGACAATCAGGACGAAGTACCAGGCCATGCTCCACGTTGGGCCCGTTTCTCAGACCTGCGCGATCATTGATATCGACAGAGCGTACATCCGAACTGGAGACAGGGCGACTGTGGCATTCCGTTTTGTGCAGCGACCTGAGTTCCTCGCAGTCGGTGACCGTATCCTATTCCGTGAGGGCAGGACGAAAGGGTTGGGCATCGTGAAGCAGGTCGGTTACGATCCTGCGAAGCCGCTCAACCCGAATGCCTCGGAAGACAAGGAGACGAGTGAGGAGGATAGTAGGGCGACAGTCAGTGCTGCGGCCTGAAGCATGAGTTGATGAGGCCCACGATTTGGCGTTCTTGGGGGTGAAGTGGAAAGGGGACATCACTGGGTGATGAAGGCAACATTACTGCGTCAACATAGCGGTAGCCTATGTCTTTCTTGCAATGATTATTAGAACTTCTGATGTGGCTCTCCTCTTCCAAGAAATCGACTTGAAAGAAAGAAGATGTGAGGCCTACACATCTCCTTTTCACGAGTCGAACGAGTGACGTCTACTGTAGCTGTGGCACGTGCGCCCAACTTTTTGCGGGAGCTTCACCTCAGTCCAATCTTCAACCAGCAAACCAATCCAGCAAACCACCTCCCATCACGCGCGCATCTCATTAACCCTACAACATCATCTGCAAATACCGCCAAAATGGTCAAGCTCGAAGAAGTCCCCGACGAGGAGTACGAGAAGCAGCAGAACGGCCCCCAAGAAGATGAAGACGAATGGGACACAGACGACGGTAAATACCTAATCACATCCCAAACACCCCACTACCCATCCATCCATCTAACACACTCCCTACAGACTCCGAAGTCTCCGACGTCGACGACGACGACTCCCTCGACGAATCGCTCCTCGACCGCGTCTACGCCCTCAAAGACATCGTGCCCCCCACCTACCGCAAGAACCTCTCCAGCGCCGCGTCGACAGGCTACTCGTGGGTGTCGCGGGGTCTGGGCTTCAGCGGGAAGACGTTGTGGGTCGTCAGCACGAGCGCGCTGTTGCTGGGCGTGCCGTGGGCGCTGGCGTTTAGTGAGGAGCAGCAGGTGCTGGAGATGGAGAGGGAGATGAGGATGCAGCAGGGGGCGAATGAGCTTTTGACGGGCGCGGGGCAGGGGCAGACGGGGGCGAAGCCGGCGTTGTAGGTGTAAAGAGTCAAGAGATGGGTGGGGTTTTGAGGGTGGGTTGTGTAGATATGGGGGTTCTGCGCTGCGCTGCGGTGGGAAGGGGGTGATACGGCGGCGCTTTTGTATCATATTTCTCTGCTCTGAGTGGGTTATGCAAGATACCTCTGTGGAATGGAAAGAGGTGCGATCTGCCCCAAAACTTGACAACTGCGCCAAACTCTCGTCTGGCGCCAAAGTGCTCATGGAAGAAGAACCAGCGGAGCATCCTCCCAGTCAAGAACAACAACCGGTGATAGTACCTTTTTCTTCAGTGTCAAAGACACTCTTGAGAAGGAAGAAGTATTACGCCTCTCGCATTCTCATGAAGAACTCTTCGCTTCGTTCTGCTTGGCAGCCTGGCACGAACGTCGGTCAAATTAACCCATCCGACAGAACAACCTAGGAAAGTGGTAACTCACCTCCACCCTCCCCCTCAACTCCCCCTCAAGAACCTCCTCCCCACCGACCCTCCCAGCCAACCCCACCGCCCTCCCAAACCCCCTCACCTCCTCCAACCTCCGAATACTCTCCCAAAACTCCACCCCACCATCACCCCCCTCTGGATCCCTCCCCTCCAACTCCCTCAACCACCCATCAACCACCCGCTCCAACTCCGCAACCCTCTCATCATCAACCCCACTCGCACCCCCATCCCTCACCGCAAACCTCAAATCCACAACCCAATACTTCGCATCCTCCAACCTCTCCCGGATCCGCGCCCAGTCGTCTGGGCGTTCCGTGCCGGCTTTGTAGAGGAGTAGTTGGGCGCGGTGGAAGGTGGGGAGGTTGATGTGGAGGAGGAGTTCTTCGAGGGCGGCGCGGATGTCGGGTTTGGTGTTGTTGTCGTTGGATTTGAGGTTGTTGTAGGCGTGGGTGATGTCGGCGATTAGGGTGGTGAGACCTTGCAGGTCGGATTCTTGCCAGGATTGGGCGCGTTGGGTGAGTGTTTGGGGGGACATTGGGTTGGTTGCGGTTGGCTTTGTGGTGTGTCGTGGAGTTGTTTTGGTGTGGAAAATGAGGTAAGTGGAAGTGAATGCCTAGTGAATGTGTCCGGCAAGCTTGGGTCGTCACATGTCAAAGCTTAAATGTCGAATCACTTCAATTGGGAACTTTCTAAATTCAGCATCTTGAACTCTTCACGAATCCGCATCCTAAGAGGTTGAAGTCTCCAAATGTTGAAGGGGTGTAAGTTCTCAGCCAGAGCACAGTAAGAGGCCGAAACAATGAAAGGGTAGAGGTAGAGGAGTGATGAATCCGAACGGTAGCAGTCGTCTTCAAACCTCCTCCCAAAGCAGAGAACCTTTCACCTCCCTACCGCTTCAAAGTCTTCTGCTTCTCGGCACTCTCCACCACTTTCTTCTTCACCGCCAACCCCTTCCTCTCCCTCACAGCATCCACATACCTCTTCGCCACATTCTCCTTATCCGCCTTCTCGCCCAAATCCTCCAGCTCCTCCTCGGTCGTAGGCACCCAGAAAGGATCCTCCGGCAAAGCCTCAAACCCCTCAAACACAAGCTGAGGCTGCGCGAACCCAGACGTCCGTTGTCGGATCTCGTCTGAGAAGCCGAAAGATTCGGCTACGGGGAGGAGAGCGAGGATGGTGAAGTTGGTGGAAGGTTCTAGGAGAGATTCGCTGACGATGCGGCCTCGTCGACGCGTGATGACGGAGTAGACTCTGCCTAGGACTTCTGCGGATGCTTGGATCTCGCAGGAGTACATGGCGAGGAGGATGCGCGGGCTCCAGTCGAGGAAGCCTTGTCGGACGGACTCTCTGACGGTGCGAATGATTTCACCGGTGAGTCGGCCGATGTTAGCACTGGCTTCACCTTCAGAAAGCTCGGTTTGCACATCCTCGAGGAAGACTGCCACGCCTTGCATTGGCTCGTGGCAGAGAGGACCTTGGTAGGTGGCGAGCTGGAAACCATAAGCGATCTTGTCGACCAGCGTCGATACATGCTTCTCCGTTCCATTTGCGTTGTTCGTGGCAGACATCTCGGAGTCTTCTCGAAGGCTGGAAACTGGTCAGTAAAGTTCATCATCGAACGTTCAAAGCATTACTCACAATTTGCCGCAGATGTCTCCATGAGTTGCGTCAATCAATACATTTGGTCCAACTCGGCGTGGTCCGAACGATACAATCCTCTCGACAGCATCTTTCCACATCTCGCGATCCGCGTTTTCCTCAGCGAACGCCTCAGCAAGCCCCTGTTTGAACTCTGCCATTGTGAGGTGTTGTCCACCTTCTCCGGTCGTGTCTTCGTCGACTTCTTGATCGTGTGAATCAGTCGATGCCTCATCATGGTCGCGGTTTTCAGCGTTGCCAGTCAATCGCTCCTCTTCCTGCGCCTTACGCTCAGAGTATAGTCGCTTCACAGCTCCTGTGTGTTTGACGAGAAATTCCGTAACGGGAACGGGAAGAGGCCTGACTACTAGTTTGACTGTAACTTGCTTGCTCGATGTAACGCCTTCCACTCGACCTCGACCAAGGGCTGGATCTCGTGGCGGGTTCATCTCTTCAGCTTTCACGATGCCCTCACGGTAAGGTACAATGGCTTCACCGGCTTGGACGTCGCATTTGGCGAACCGTTCACGTAGATCCTTCAGACATCGCTCGAGATGCAGTTCGCCCGCAGTCAGGATGACATGTTCACCGCTTTCGAGCTGCTCATACGAGACTGCAGGGTCGGCTTGTACTAGCAATTGCAGGCCGCGCACCATCTTGTCTAGGTCTCCAGGATAAGCTGGTTCCAAGGCAACGCGCACAATGGGTGCGTTCGTGGAGATGGCGGATGTTGACGAAAGATTCGGTGCGCCTTCCAGTTGGGAGCTGATCGTGCCGTTCTTAAGGATTGCGCCTTCCAATCCAGCAATACCAACCACATTGCCCGCAGGAACTGAGCTGAGACTCTCCAAACTGCGGCCCATGAGTAGGTATAACGCCGTGATGGTGACTTTCTTTGGTTGTAGTTGGGCGTTGGGACGAGCAGGTGTGAACTTGGGCGGTAAGACGTAGACTTCATCACCCACTGTGAGTGTGCCAGAGAAGAGTCGCGCAAAGCCGATGAGATGCTCCGGATCGTCCGCCTTCTCTTCGTCTCCATTTGCTCCAATATCATCGTCGTCTCCAATAGCAGCACTGCTAAGAGCATCAGCGACAGAATCAACGCTTGCGTCTCCATTCGCCTGTGCCTGTGCTCTAGCGATTTCTGCTCGCTTTTTCCTCCCCAGTTCACGGGCTTCTTCGGCGGTCAGAGCACCACCACGTCGCTTGTTCGCGGGTAACTCGCTCTCAGGAATGGACACCATCTTGCTGACGTATGCCACAGTAGGTTCGCCAATAGTTGAATTGGAATGGATCATGGCGTCTTTCACTTTGGTTTCCAGATGTTCCGAGCCTGGTGAATGGTCCAACAGATCGGGCATCCTAGCTTCCTGAGCAGACTTCGGCGATGGTAAGCCTTCGATCACGGAGACTAGTAGAGCTGTCGAAAGTGGCAGCCAAGCTGAGAATACCGCGCTGAGGAGCGCCTTGGGGTCTCTCGATCGCATGATGTGGGCTGGGATGTTGATGTTGAGGCTTTTTGTGATCTTTTCCAGAAGTGCCTGGTCTCCCTTGTTGTTCGGTCCTCCCAACGTAGCTTCGTATACAGCCCAGATCTGCTCCAACACCAATTGAACGAACATAGGCTTTAGATGGCGCCCTTTGAGATGCTTCGATCCTAGTACTCGTTTGGTCTTCGGGTCGAGGTAGAAGTCGCCCCAGAGCACCTTTTCCAAAATACTGCGCTTGATACCAAGCTTCTTCTCGTAGAGACTTGCGAACTGTCTTGGAGTAAAGGCCCAGCCATCGATAGCAGAACTGAAGATGACATTATTCTTTTCTGGTTCAAAGTAGATGTCTTCGTCGTCCTTTTCTTCGTACTCGGCTGGCGTGTCGCTCGTGATAATTCCCTCTTCGTCTTGGTCGATGCTGTCTTTGCGCCCTTTCGCGCTGCCATCTCCATCTTGATCTTTTGCTGCCGATGCTGCAGTGACTTTCTCCTCGATACGTTCTCGCCACCGTAAGTCGTCTTCCATACGCTCACCTAAAGCAAAGCTCCCCATGACGGCGTTGACTTGTTCGAGAAGTTTTGAGAGGTGGGTATATGCTTCTCCTGGACTTAGCTTCAATTCAGTGATCAGCCGGTCCATCTTGTTGATGACCAGCAGCGGCTTCAGCTTCTCTGTCCATGTCTGCCGCAGCACAGTGACTGTCTGAGAGCAGACACCCTCAACAGCATCGACCAGCACTACAGCACCATCGCACAATCTCGAGGCTGTGGAGACTTCTGAGCTGAAGTCGATGTGTCCAGGCGAATCGATGAGATTGATGAGGTACTCCTTTTGCTCAGGCTGAGCGTCTGGTGCATTTCGTCTGAGTAACGAGAAGTACAAGGAAATGGCCGAAGACTCCATCGTAATGCCACGCAGTTGTTCATCAGGCCTGGAGTCCAGGTAGCGGATCTTGCCCGCAAGTTTGGGAGAGATAATGCCATTTGTGGCAATCAGAGCGTCTGTTAACGAGGTCTTGCCATGGTCCTGCAGGAGTCAGTACAAGTACAAGCAACACAAACACGGAGGTAGGTATGCAACATACAACGTGTGCGAGGATGCAGATCTATGCGGTACTATTAGCTGCGATCCCATCAGTATTGGAGACGGCTGAGCGAGTCAAAACGCACATTTCTGATGCCGTCGCCCTGCTGCTGGAGTTTGACCAGCTTTTCCGGCTGCACGACAGGCATGTTGGACGAGCCAGCCTCGAATTAAGTGATGGTAGTTGGGACCGTGCTGCCAGGCTGAAGGTGTAGACTTTTAAGTAATAATCGCGGTGGTCGACTCATCGTGATTGAGCTTTCTTCAAGGGCGGGCTGGCAGCTGGCTGGACGTCATTGGCTTTGCGAGACTCGAAACACGGCGGCGCTGCAGCAAGCATCTGCGGCCCTCACCCTCGCAAACCCTCCTGCCGCCGACCACCTCGTCGCAGCAGCAGCAGCCTCCATGGCCGTATAAAGCGCCGGCCGCACGCTGCAGGCGATGCGCCTCGTCCCCTGATGCTTTGGCCGCCGTCGCGTGAGGTCTCACGTGCCGCGAGTGCTGCTGGCTGCGACGTCTCGTGCCTCTCATGCCTGGTGCCGACCCCAAGAAACTCAATCTCATTTGCTGCTCGTCGATCTGGTCTGGGCGCCGTCTGATCAGGAACCCGCCCGCGACGACTTGACCTGACTGCGACCACTTCGTCCTCTAGTGTCTCACGAACGCGACACAACATGGCCGACGTGGCTCAGAACTCGCAGCGCCAGCCCAAGCCAGCGCCGTCCTCGACTCTGGCTGTTCCCACCCCGAGCCTTGCCATCCCCGATTCCGCCACTCCGGCGCAAAGAGCTCGTCAACATGGCCTGTCCCTAGACACGTTCTCTCCTGTCACGCAGTATGGCAGCTACGAGTTCGATCGCATCATCAAGAGCGGCGAAGTGCACAAGCGGACTCGAAAGACGAAGGTGCGTATGGGGTGGATCATAGACATGCGAGCCTTTGACTAAGACCAGTGGCAGTCCTGGAAACCAATATGGATGGTGCTTCGACCGAACCTGCTATCAATCTACAAAGACAAGGGCGAGGCGAGATTGAAACATCAAATCACCCTGTCTGAGCTTACTGCGGTGGCGCGGCAGAAAGATCCCAAGCGTAGAGACAAGCACATATTCGGATTGTTCTCCCCTTCGCGAAACTACCATTTGGAGGCGTCGTCGGACAAGGAGGCACACGATTGGGTGGAGTCAATACGGAGAGAGGCGAGGATGGATGAGCAAGAGGCGGAAATGTATCTGGCCAGTCCGGGCGGCGCCAATGCTCCCTGGCAGGGGTTTGAACGAAGCATAGACGCCCATATCAGTCCCTCGGCGGATGAACGGGCAGCAGGATACAGCTCTTCAGATGCAGAGGCGTTTGGGCAGTCACAACCACTTCCTAAACGAAGGGACCACGCACGTCGGAGTCCAAACAATCGAGTCACCTCGGGACTGGAATACTCTGGGGCGGAACATGGTTCCTTCTCAGACTTCTCAGATTCTGGAGGTATTGGCGCCACTGCGCGCATGTCTGCTCTGTCACTAGCCAACACCGATCCGCGACCTTCGACAAGCAGCACCCAGACACCGCAAGTAAATTCTGTCTACGGACCAGCACCCACACGACCTTCCATGGGTGCTCGCAACCCAAGTCAAATGTCCGGCATCGGTCTGGGCGGCGAAGAGCGCAAAACACCAACAGCAGCCGACGAAGAGCGGATCATCTACCACGGCTGGATCTACCTCCTGAAGTCGAGATCAGGCGTCCGACAGTGGAAGAAAGTCTGGATGGTCCTCCGGCCCAAACAACTCGCCTTCTACAAGAACGACGAAGAATACACCGCACAACTCATCCTCCCCTTCCCCAGCATCATCGACGTCGTCGAGATCGATCCCATATCCAAAAGCAAAACCGCGTGCATGCAGATCATCAGCGAGGAGCGGAATTATCGCTTCTGTGCTATGGACGAGGAGTCGCTGGCGAAATGGCTGGGTGCTTTCAAGAGCTTGCTGTCGAAGCGAAAGGCGAAGGTGGCTGGTAGTGGTGCAGCTGGCGGCGCTACGACTTGATTGATCAATGACCCCCCAAAATTTATACCCCTTTTTCGCGGACTTTGTGAGGTTGTGTCTTCTTGTCTGTACATATTTGGCGGGAATGTTACGATTACTTAGACCTTGACCTCTTTCGTCTTTTTGAAGCAGGATTTGCCATTCGTGACCAAGCCATCATACTCATCGATTCGTTTGCCCAACGTCGTTCCACAACAATACACCAACCTCCTGGGCCCAAAACTCGTTTTGACAGAGTGATGGATGCTCTCTCTGGCTTACCCATGAAATCGCTGATTGCATTCACCTCAACTCGGCATCAACATTTGCACAGGAGACTCGCGACTTCAATCAATCCTTGAACCATCTCAACATGGCAACCAACGGAGAGTCGGGGCAAGTTCGCACTGTTGTCGAGGTGGAGGAAATGTTTCATGTTGCTCCTGGCGCGTTGGGTAAATTCCTGATTTGAATGTGAGCATCGGCACTGTAGGTGGGCTGCTGAGGATATGATAGAGGTTGGATCTCTTGCGTGCGTTGGGTGGCATGGCCATGCTATGATTGTTGACGCTTTCGCGAAGATCAAGGAGACGTGAAGCGACAAGCATGTAGTCTAACGAGTACTGCTGCAGAGCTTCCCGCCAACGTGTTCAATTGAGATGCACGATTCTGAACATGTTCCTCGAACACTGCGTCCAAGTTGTCTTCCTATTATTGCACTGTGGGGGTTCCGCGAGCTCCACCCTTCGCGTAGACCGTGCCGTGAGATATCTCGTGACACCCCCAACAAAGATCCAAGCACATTTGAGGGTCGCCGCTCACAGAAGACCCCCTGCTACGCTTAGGCTTTCCTCCTGCAGCTGCATAACCCAACCCGCGTATCCGGCAACGGGCTTGCCATTTCGCCCAGCTCCACCACTTCAAAACATCTTCGCTTCGCCGACTCGCAATCTTCCTTTCCAACTGTAGGAAACCCTTTCGCGTTCTAGATGTTCTCTTCGACAAGGACATTCACCGACCCGGATCGCAGCCGAGTCGATGTTTTGCCAGTAATCGGGGCATATCCGAGTTGTGGTTTTGGCAGTGGAGTAGAATGTTCCCCGCGTGTTGCTGCTGCGAGCGAGCCGCGAAGGCGGGGCAAGCTCTTGGGTTCGGTGGAGTTGGGTTGATCAGATGGGCACTTGTGCATTCAGTGTAAATTGGCCGCGTCGGTTCGCTCGAATGTTTCTTCTTCGTTCACTTCCTCTTTTTACTTTCAAGCATTCATCCCTGCGGAGGTCCGTCCCAAATTTGCTTGTCACGAGCAAAGTTGCCATGTCTTGTATGTGCTGTTTCGATGTCCTTTTTCTTGGTGACCAGTGCCATTGACAGTCAATGCTTCCAGCTAAACACTTCATCAATGATCCCACAAAGCTTGTGGACACGGCATGCAGGAGCATAACGTATACGAACCCCAATGTCGCCTTTGACGCCAAAAACAAAGTCCTCTACCTTCGACCCGATGCCGCACCATCTCAAGTCTCGATCGTCTCAGGCGGTGGCTCTGGTCACGAGCCCTCCTTTGGCGCATTCGTTGGACCTGGCATTTTGAGTGGTGCTGTTGCTGGAACGATATTTGCTTCTCCGTCAGCAGAACAAGTTCGAAGAGCTATCTTCAGTCGTGTGGATACGAGCAAAGGCATCTTGGTAGTGGTGATGAACTACACGGGCGATGTGCTCAACTTCGGTATGGCTGTTGAGAAAGCCAAGGCGGCTCAGCTAAATTGCGAAATGGTTGTCATGGGTGATGATGTTGGTGTTGGCAGAGAAAAGGGAGGCAAAGTCGGCCGAAGAGGAATCGCAGGGACGGTCTTGATCCACAAGATTGCAGGTGCGCTGGCAGCTTCGGGTGCGAGCTTGAAAGAGGTGCACAGGGCAGCCCAAGCGGTGGCGGACAACACAGTCTCCATTGGATCATCGTTGAGCCACGTGCATGTTCCAGGTCGGGCCACGGTCGAGGGAGAAGAGGAGCTCAAGCAGGACGAGGTTGAAATCGGTATGGGCATCCATAACGAAGCAGGCGCGTCGAAAGCCAAGGCCGACCTACCCACGCTGGTCAAGACCATGCTGAAGTATTTGCTGGACCAAAATGACAAGGATCGTGCTTTCTTAAACGTGAGCAGCTCAGATGAGACCGTCCTCCTGATTAACAACCTGGGCGGTGTCTCTGTGCTCGAGCTGGGCGGCATCACGACCGAAGTCGTTGTTCAGCTGGAGAAAGATTACGGAATCAAGCCAGTCCGCATCATAGCTGGAACGTTCATGACTTCGCTAAACGGTCTTGGTTTCTCCATCTCGATCCTCAAGGTGGCCGATCTCGGTGTTGGCAAATCGCTGTTGCAGCTGCTGGACGCGCCCTCAGAAGCTGCTGGCTGGGCTGCTGCAATCAGCACGAAGACATGGTCGCAAAAACCATCGCAAAGTCGAGATACAGATGCCGGAATCGGCGGCGGCAACAAACCTTGTGGTTTCCAGTTCGACCCCAAACATGCGACGAAAGCACTGAATGACGCCCTCAATCGTCTGATGAAGGCTGAGCCGGATATCACAAGATATGACACGGTTGTTGGCGACGGTGACTGTGGTATTGGTCTCAAGCGTGGTGCAGAAGGGATCCAGAAATATATCAACGGCGCAAGCGAGCAGTCTGATGCAGCCCTGTATCTGGACAAAGTCATCGATATTGTCGAGAATACGATGGACGGCACGTCCGGCGCGCTATATGCCATCTTCTTGAACGCCCTTGCGTGGGGCCTTCGTCAACAAGGAAATGGAGGAAGCAAGCAAATCACTCCGGATGTGTGGGCTAAGGCCTTGAACACTGCGATGGAGAGCTTGGCCAAGTATACTCCAGCAAAGCCAGGGGATCGGACGTTAGTGGATGCTCTCACGCCGTTCGTCGATCAGCTCAACGCGACTGGAGATGTCCAGAAAGCGGCACAGGCAGCCGATGAAGGATCGAAGAATACGAAAGGAATGAAGGCGAGTCTTGGACGGACGGTATATGTCGGCGGAAGTGGCTTCGAGGAAGTGCCGGATCCAGGTGCGTATGGTCTTGCAGAATTCCTGTCAGGGTTGGCAGATGCTCTAAGATGATCGTTTGGACGGTTGAGTACTTTTGAGTCATTTAGCGACAAGGAAAGCGTGTACGTACTGGACAGCATAATACATGGTTTTCCATTCTTCATCGGCTGTGCCTTTGGTGCTAACTTTTCACTCATTCGTTCGAAGCCGTGAATGCGCCTTGACATAATGTAGTGTTAGCCGTGTTGGCTAAAGGTTATGGAATGATCCATACCAGGATTTCCTCGTTCGTTACATCCCAAAGGCCCTCACCGCTCCTTAACGCCGCCGCATCCAGTATCTCGATGCCTTATCGTCGCCTTGATATCGCAATCTGCTCTACACCGCTCAGCTCAAAAGGACGAGGATGACGCTGTCGCCTCGCAAGAACATCTTGCTGATGAAGCGGTCCTTATTGACCGGTCTGCCCTTCTTGCCGTCGCTCAATCTCGGGATCTCCGTCCACATCTCCTTCACATTCTCCAAGACCATGTTGCAGTGTCGGTCGAACGCCTTGACTCGGCACAAGAGCTTGCGGTTGTTGCGGCAGGAGATGAGGACTTGGGTATGTTGTCGCACAGCGGTTTGGAGGAGGGAGAGTGGGCCAGAAGTGAACTCGTGGGTCTCCAGGAGGGAGATCTCGTACTCTCTGGAATTGAATATGTTAGCATGCGACTTCCTTGGACTCATGATATGCGAAGAGACTGACGTGAGCTCGGCGCGAGGCTTTGCCAGTAGCTCCTGGATCTTGGCGTCTGCTTGATTCGCGTTCGACATGATGAGCTGTGATGTGTGTTTTCGGTGGAGTGGTGGTGATGGTCTCGATGTTTGCTTGTCGCAAAAGTCAAGTTCGGCAGCAAGCGAAGTGCTGGAGTGGCTCGAAAGCACGTGATATGTCACTAGCGCGTCCCGTCCCGACGATCGGGATCGGTTTAGAGTTCAACCTTAACGCGCGACATGAGCGCGAAGCTCGATCTATCTTCCGTCCTGACCTCTTGTCTGCTTCCTCTTCCTCGCAAACAACCACCACACTCCGCATATTGCTTGTCAGAAGCTACCCTCACCTGCCCGAAGCCTCACTACTCACCACTGTCACCTGACAACTGTTTAAGCCGGCATTTGATCCAGTCATCCGCGTCCTCATCCCGCCGACCTGCCCGCCGTCTGGACAAACACCTCCACAGTATGCTGTAGCACGCCGCAGTCCTCAGCCCGACAGACAGGAGTCTATAAAGGCTTCCGCTGTTCGAGTTCAAACTTAAACCTTTACACCAACCTCGAACGACGCCATGGATTTTGGCGATGGCGGCGATGGCGGCTCGCTCGAAGGCATACCCACGCGTCCCATGCGGGTCAAGGTCCTCTACACCTTCGATGCTGAGAATAAGACACAATGCTTGGCACGTCTTCAGGATACTATGAACATCCCCGTTGTGGCGGTCGACGAACAGTCTCAAGTCGGTGTAATAGACTTGCAGCAGTGCATCCAGGCTATGCTATCCGCGTCTCCCGAGATCCTGTCGAAACTTGAGACTGGCGACTTCACTGTCTACAACTTCGACTTCACAGAACACGATGCCCCTCTCGTCGGCCAGGGCAGGCTATCGTCGCTCCTCGACGGATCTAGTGGTCAGGGAAAGACGAACATCATCGGACGCGTTTGCAAGAATATCCAAGCTTTGTTCAGCGGTGGTGTCAAGGAGATTCTGGAAGTCAAATTCAGGTTGACACCGCTGTCAAGACCGTCCCAAGGAGAGTACGGAAGGAGTACGGAAGCCTTGCGAAGCAGTAGTCCTGCAACGTCTTCAGGCTTCGATCCAAACGCATGGAACGGTGCAATGCAGCAAAACAAGGTTACGCAGCAGTCGAACGATTACTTCAACTTTGATGCGATGGCTACTGGTGGCGACGATGGAGCAGTGTTGCTGGAAGACATGTTCGGCATGGCATCCGGCGCCACAGGGGATGTCAGCGGAATTCAGCAGCCAAGTGGTGTGGGAGTCCCAGAGACCCCGACAGACTCAGTCTTCGCATACAACCCCGCCTTTTCCGCCCAATCTCACAGCGCCCCAGGCAGCCGAGCTGGAAGCCCAATAATGCGTCCTGGATCCAGCACTCACAACGAGCAAATACGTCATCACAGCTTCTCTACACAACCTCCAAACTTCGCGGATCAAAATCGGCCCGGTTCACGTGCAAGTGTGCGAAGTGAAACTAACACCTCGCGGCAGCCTTACCCCTTTCCACCACAACCCCAACAACAGCACATCCAACCCCAGAATGAAGTACACTACAATGAAGACGGTCAACCACGCAAGCGCGCAAAGGTCATCCAAACTGATTGGCGCGGCAAATCGTCTTTTGGTAGCAAGTCAGCAGACCTTCGCGTTACTGCCGCGACAGCCTCATCAATGCACATGCACCGACCCATTGCAAAGCGATCTACTGGACCAGGAGCTGACTTGGAACCTCCACCTCGTGTGCCAACGCCTGTGCCCCAGCGCACTCTCCATCCACGCCAACGCTCACTCCAACCGGTCCCGCAGCGAAGCATGCTGAGACAGGCATCGATGGCAGACTCTGACTTTGGCTCGGATATTGAGCCGTTTTCCGATACTATGACCTCTCCTGAAGGTAGCTCTCCAGCAAATAGCATCACTGCAGATGGTACCCCTATGGACATCCCATCGTCGCCGCCTCTTGTACCTGGCTTCAATCAACCTGCTCCAAGTAGCCCTGGCTTGCCGACTTTGCCGCCTGCTCGAATGGCTGATAGTGGATACATGAGTGAGCGTGGGTTCAACAGCGGCAACGTGATGGAGAGCTTGGAAGATGATGAAAACCGCAGCCCAGATGCGGATGACATGGAGGTGGCTGCTCATTATAGATCACGCCATCACCGACAAGAGGCCTTCTTTAAGACGGAAGGATCCGTAGCGGGTGATTTGCCTTATTCTATGGACGGTCTGCCCCAGAGCGATATCGACGCCAAAAGCCACGGGTACGTTGACAACCAAATGATGCAAGAGCTCTTCGGAGAGCTCGATGACTCTGAATCAGAACGTGACTAATGGCCTGTCAGTCACAACGCAAGCACCGTCTCTGGCATTCAGAGCGCGGGTGGGTCTCAATTGCCATCTGCAACTCCACCTTGGGACAGCCAAACGCCTCAGCCAGATGCGAATGCATCAAGACGTGGTTCTCTTGCGTTGCCGTTCAAACCACCACCACGAGCGAGCTCTCAAGCCCAAGTCTCCAAAGCACCAGCGAAACCACCAAGGCAACCACTTCACCGATCCCACACGACTTCGAATGCTTCTGAAGCTGGCTCACCTGCCCCTAGCGACACTGAAGGCAAGCCTCGAGGCGCCTATCGGCAAGGGCCTCGTCGAAAAATCATCGAGCAGCGCCTCCAGGAGTCGATCGCTCGTGGTGAGTCGCCTGTATTTTGCGTACACTGTGGTGCCATTGAGACACCCACATGGCGCAAGATGTACGTCAAGGAAGTCGATGGGAAGCCTGGCCCACTGGACGAAGTTGAGGGCGAGGGCGAGACCATCGGCATCGAGAACATGGAGAAGGATGAAGATGGCGAAGTCATCAAATTCCGCATTCGCAAGAGCGTCAAGGCTAAACAAGATTCCGAATTCGTCGCCGGCTTCGAGCAGGTGATTGTCTGCAATCCATGTGGCCTCTGGTTCAAGAAATTCCGAAGCATGCGTCCCTCAGATCGATGGCACCGAAAGCCGTCTGCAAGGAAGTCCAGAAAGCCAAAGGGCGATGACAACCTCGCAACAGACGGGGCGGAGCCGCAATCAGAAGCTTTCTTCACAGATCAAATTGCTCCAGAGGACGCGGTTGAAGATAGCAATTCGGCCGACGACACTCAGAAGGATAACACTACTCTATCTCAGCGCAATTTGGCCCCACTACGACCACGTGCCAACAGCGTACAGCCGCAGCCAGCGCGCAGAACGAGTGACAACATCAACGCTGGCCAGGTACGACGGAATGCCGCGATGAGTAGGGACGTTCAGTCCAGCCCTGTCCGAACACAAGGTTCACAAGACAGTCCGATCGAGCTCGATCTGACTCCTCAACCAACTCGACGACTCCTCTTTCCTTCGCCGCGGCAGGCAGGTGAAACGAAGAGCCTTGAAGATGGTGCCAACCGCGGGTCGGCTTCTCCCAAAGCCAATGCTTCTGGTGAGAAACCTTCTCTGAAGGTTGTCGGAGTTGTTGAAGAGACCACTGTTAACGTTAATGTCTTTGAGGCTTTCACTTCAGACAAGGAGAATATGGCACCACCTCTCAACGATACCGATGATCTCTCACACCTGTTCGAGGGCTCGCCTGGCGCCCTTTTCAAGACACCGCTTCGCAAAACGCCTTCGAAGAATGCGTTCAACCCTACCAACGACCTGTTGAAGACGCCAACACAATCGAGCCGCAAGCGAAAGCCGTTAACGCCCAGCCAGAATGCTGCCAACAATGCAGACATGAACGGCGAAAGTCTCCTGACTTCGCCATCTCAATCGCGATACTTTTTACGCTCGACGCCCAGCAGGCTGGAGAGAACACCCGGCGGCCGCAGCGTCAGCGGTGGCAACCAGCTACCAGGCGACGGTATCTCTCCATTCTCTCGACATATCGCCCAGATGTTGAGTGACGCCAACGGCATGGGCGAAGCGTTCACCAGTCCCAGCCGACAGTACGACTTCAGCGACATGCCCACCTTCACGACGCCGGGGCGAGACCAGGTGGATTGGAAAGGACTGGACGAGATCTTGAATAGTGACTTTGCTAATTACGATGAAAACGGTGGACATGTGGACGGCCAGCAGTCCTAGGCAGGCAGCCTTTTGGTGTGGGTGAAGTTCACGAGACACACGAACATAGTTAAAGAGGCGGTCAGCAGTCGACACACAATGATACCCATTCTTCGATGACAACGAGCATCGCGATTACCATCCCATTCTCTCCGTCAGACCGAAGTATTGGCGTCCCTTCCTGGACGAGACGTTCCATCTGAAGGATCATAGTCCCGGTGTGGAGGAGCGCTCGCACGCGGGCGACTTTCGCTCTTCCACTTCTCAGTGTCGTCTAGGCATCTTCTTCTTCATCCTTCTCCGCCCAGTTGAGCGATACTGATGCAACCTGTTGCGCCGCATGCAGGTCGACTCGATAAACTTGTCGTATTGCGGGTAGACGGGATGGTTGACGGCGAGGAGTAAACGGCACGCGCTCCGGTGGTAGGTCAGGTATGTACGGTATATGGGCTCCTTGTCTTTCTTTCCTAAGTATCAACATTAGCGTGTCCATCCATCAGCTGCAAGAATGCGTTCGTCGATCGCCTTACTCTCTTTCCTGGACATCATCACTGCCGCAGCCGTCCCGCAATGGCCCCCTGGTGGCGGATGGGGATGGGGAGGAGGACATGGAGGCCAAGGACAACCTATCTCCACGACAGTTGATCTAGGATACTCCAAGTACGAGGGTGTAGCCCTGGAGGGCTCTGGAGTCAATCAATACCGTACGTCCTCATCATCCCCTCTCACAACATTCTTGACTGACCCCTTAATGGTTGGCATGCGCTTCGCCGCACCACCCGTAGGAGACCTTCGCTTCCGCGCCCCAAGAGACCCTCCTCGAACGAACGGAACACAGTCAGCTGCTCAGTTCCGGGCGACTTGTCTAGGCTCCTACGTTGGGTTTGGCCTCGAAGATCCGCAGGAGGATTGTTTGTTTGTGAATGTGTTTACGCCGTCGAATGCTACGACAAACTCTAAGTTGCCGGTTTGGGTAAGTGAGATGGATGTACGAAGGGTGTTTGAGGACTGTGCTGACTTTGTGGTGGGTAGTTCTATATCCAGGGAGGAGGGTATTCGGGGAACACGAATGCGAATTATAATGGGACGGAGGTTGTGATGAAGTCGGGGTATGGGGTGATTTTGGTTAATATGAACTACGTGAGTCGGTTTCCATCGATTGAGGATGGATGTAGAGGATGATAGTGATTTAATGCAGCGCGTGGGAGCCTTTGGTTTCCTGGCAAGTGAAAAGGTTCGAAGGGATGGTGATCTGAACGTTGGTCTGCTGGATCAGAGGAAGGCTATGCAGTGGGTGCAAAAATACATTCATCTGGTGAGTCTACAGGACTAGAAGTCTCAAGAGTCAAGTCGATTGATATGTCCAGTTTGGCGGCGACCCTAACCATGTCGTGATTCACGGTAAATCCCCCCAACCCAACCTCATCGACAAGGCTGCAACTAAGACCACCACCACCAGGAGCAAGTGCCGGCGCCGGCTCCATCGCCTACCACCTGACAGCCTACAACGGCCGCAACGAAAACCTCTTCGCCGGCGCCATCAGCGAAAGCACCTTCTTCCCCACGCACCGCACCGTCCCCGAAATGGAATTCCAATTCGCCCGCTTCGCCCACAACGTCTCCTGCCCCAACGACGCCAACGTAATGCCCTGCCTGCGCTCCAAAGACCTCGCCACCCTCCAATCCGCAGACTACTACCAACCCTTCCCCGGCCGCCAAAACGCCCCAGATTGGTACTTCCTCCCGGTGGTCGACGGAACTTTCTCCCCGGACTTGCTCTACAACCTTCTCGCGCAGGGCCGCTTCGTCAAAGTCCCCCTCCTCACAGGCCACGACACCGACGAGGGAAACGGCTTTGCCGCCAACGCCGCCACGAATGCCGATTTCCTCTCCTTCCTGCTGGACAACTACCCCAACCTGACCCCCGCCCAAATCGGCCGTATCAACGCAACCTACCCCCTCCTCCCGCCCCTGCCCCTCCACGCCGAATGGTTCCCCTCCGCCGCCGCAGCCTACGGCGACTCGACCTTCAAATGCCCCTCCAACTACCTCGCCTCGACCATGTCCGCCTACTTCTCCCCTAACCGAGTCTGGAACTACCACTACAACGTCCTCGACCTCACCGACCAAGCCTTCGGCTCAGCCGTCCCGCACACGGCGGAAACGCCGGCCATTTTCGGGCCGGGGAGTGTCGATTGTGGGGATTGTTCGTATACGACGTATAATGCTCCGATTGTGCCGGTTGTGATGAGTTACTTCATTTCTTTTGTGAGGGATTTGGATCCGAATCCGGGGAGGTTGGAGGGGAGTCCGTATTGGGGGAGTTTTGGGAGGGGAGCGGGGCGGAGGTTGAGGGTTGAGATTAATGGGACGGGGATGGAGGGGGTCGGAGAGGATCAGAGGAGGAAGTGTGAGATGTGGAGGGGGTTTGCGCAGACGATGGAGCAGTAGATGTAGGTTTCATCGATTACAATACTCGTTTCAATTTCTGACAGAAGTCCGTCTCTGGGTATCAAACTATTTCGAACAGCAAGAGATAGCACGCCAAACGCCCAGCGCTTGATGTATCTCCCGAAAACCAATGGCCTTCGTGTCGATTCAAAACAATCTCAATCTCAAATTATCGCCGCACTTGACCCGTCTCCTGACGACGAGCCTCCCGCATCTCATTCTGTGGTCTTTGCTCTCGCCTGCTACCCTGCTTGACGCTAGAGAACCACCCGCCTCCGCCTCGCCGATCTTCAGGAGCTCGCGTGGGTCTGGGTTCTTGTACACGACCGGAGGCCTGACGTTCGGCAGCACGGATGCGTTCTTCTTCCTCATCGCTGAAGTCTTCGAATGCAGTGGCAGGTGGTGGGTCTTGAGGTGCGTAGATGCCCGATTGTCGGTTTTGTCGACGCTTCTCCTTATCTACACCAACGAGGTCTCGCTCGTCTGGATGCAAGTTCCTAGGCTTGTACTTCTTGTCGAGCGTGACTTCCAGTAGGCGAAGGTTCTTGGTGTTGCACTTGAATGCCGCGTCTGCCAGGTCGCCAATGAGGGGAACCAGCCCAACAATGAAGTCCAGGGCGATGTTGATCAACATACGCAGCTTGATCGAGTTGTCCAGCCCTCCTTCGACTTGCATTGCCTTTTTCATGACCAGCAGAGCGAAGAACACCCCAATACCGTCCCCGGCCACTGGAATAAGTCCAATCACGGCCTCCCACCCGAATCGTATGCCCAAGAAGTTGAAGAGACACATGTCGAGGCGGTAGGCTTTGCGACGGACAGAGGCGAGTATCATGGCGTCGTGCTCGGGGATGTAGGCTGGAATCTGCTTCTTGACTTTCTTGAGCTTGCCAGGTCGCTTGGGATCTTCGACCATGGCAAAGTACGGATCCTGTAGGAACCTGTCAGTTGCGTTGGCTTCAAAGGTACGGCATTTGGGACTCACATCGCCGGTCTCGACTTTCTTTCCTTCGTACCCCTTCATCTGTTTCTTGAGGAACTTGTTCGCTGCATACTTTCCAACGACCTGCGCCATTTCTGCTGAGTTGCCGAGTTGATAGTTTTTGTGATGGAGGGGGATCCAGCAAGATAGACGGTGGCAGCAAGCGTATATAAGCAAACAGCGTGCTATTGAATGCGGTCAATTGATTGGAATCTGGCACGCGCGTGCCACTTGGGCCTGAAACGTCTCAGCAAGCGCGACGGCAGGATTGCAAGAATAGATGGCCGAGCGCCTGAGATTTCAGAAAAGCGCGGTGCGGTCTGAAGCAGTTTGTTTGGGTGAGGGGTGATTGAACAGGCGGCGGGTGTGGCCAGTAAACAAATGGATTTTATATTTCCTGCGTCGCATGGGATCGACGGGCAGGTGCGACATCTTGTTTCCAAGCTTCTTCATCCCTCCGTCATCGATGCGGAATGCCATTGGCGCATCGATCTCGCTCTCTAGCCACAGTGGCGGTGCTCGTGTCAAGAAAGGGATGGAGGGAAAGTCAATCGATGGGTGAGGCGCCGGGTGGGTGAAGGCCGTGTGGCTGTGTGCAGCTCCAGACCGCGGGCTCAGCTGTCCTGCTGCTGTAGGAGGTATCATACGTGTCCGGGTCATGTGCTCTCGCTCCCGAATTGCATTGCTGTAGCATTGCGGAAGTCATCGGCGTTGGCGTGGAGGGTAATCGAAGAAGAACGATGTCTGCGGTGAGAGTGTGCTGAACGGAGCCTTCTCCTTGAGTCTCCTGTCGCTGCCGGCACTAGCCGCGCAAGCTGACCACAGCTTGCGACTGCATCTCTGGGCGCCGCCTGCACTCCAACCTCCTGGACACTGAACCCGCACATCTGGAAGAGTAGCGATATTACTGGACATGAAGGCATGGGTGCAGCTGGCCGTGCTGCTGCTATGGCAGCTCATCGGTGTGCATGCGGTGGAGATGCAGATTGTACGTTGCGGAACAGCTGGAACACCAGGCATACATGCTAAGATCGTCAACAGGACCAGAAGGAGAGCAATCGACAAATATGTTCCGGAATGTACTCGCGGAAATCATGGGGCGGCGAGATCGATCCCTTCATCCTCGTCAAGTTCGTCAAGCCCAACGACCTGCCCGAGAACGAAGACCCGATTGTCAGCTTGGTAATCTTCGAGTGGAGGGATAGACCTCTTATCGGGAACGAGGACGACCCTGCGGATCCACAATACCTGTGCGATGAAGGTGCCAAGAGCAAAGGCCTGTGTTCGGACGGCGATCTGGGCAAGTTCGTGATCGCGTCGAATGCGACTGAGAAGTCCAAATCCCTCATCCGGACGGAAGCGATTCATTTGAAAGAGCCTGGTGCAATCAACTACCCGGTCAAGCGGACTGGGTACTACTGCGTGAGCACAGCCGCTTATGCGCAGGACGTGTTCCCATATACCGGAGTGGTCGAGTTCAGGAATGCGTTTGGTGAGCTTCCTGCTGCTCAGATCGCCAAGCTTCCATTCTATGCGGCTATCACTATAGTCTACGCTTTCGTAGCCATGGGATGGGGTGTGTTGTACTGGATGAACCGACGGGACATCTTGCCGGTCCAGAACTACATCACCGCGATTCTGGTCTTCCTGGTGATTGAAATGTTCATGACCTGGTTGTTCTACGACTACCAGAACCGACACGGACTGAACGCTGGAGCAAAGGCGCTGCTTGTGGTGGTCTCAATCTTGAGCGCAGCAAGAAACAGCTTCTCCTTCTTCCTGTTGCTTATTGTCTGCATGGGCTACGGTGTGGTCAAGCCAACGCTGGGCAAGACCATGTGGTATGTACGAGCGCTGGCTATCACTCACTTCGTCTTTGGAGTTGTCTACGCCATCGCATCTCTGGCAGTCACGCCAGAGAATGCGGGACCTCTGGTACTGCTGGTCGTCCTCCCCCTCGCGGGAACCTTGACAGGCTTCTATATCTGGACGCTTAACAGCCTCAACTACACCATGAAGGATCTCATGGAGCGAAAGCAGACCATCAAGGCGGCGATGTACCGGAAGCTATGGTGGTGCATCCTGATCAGCATTGTTGTCATTTTTGTATTCTTCTTCGTCAACAGCTGGACGTTTGCCGGACAGAGCGGAACAGACTTTGTACCCAACCACTGGCAGAGCAGGTGGTTCATCTTGGATGGATGGTTGAACTTGGTCTACTTTTTCGATGTTGCGTTTATTGCGTACGTCTGGCGGCCGACGCCGAACAACAGGAGATTCGCCATGTCTGATGAGGTTCGTCTTAAACATCCTCTCGCGAACCCTCTTACTGACAGCTCTTTCAGATTGCCCAAGATGATGACGGGTTCGAGATCGCCTCCATTCGAGACTCGATGGACATGGACGACGATCTTGAAACTGGTGGACTTGGTGGCAGCAAGGCTCCACCGCGCTACGACGGGCCACGAGAAGGCTCGGGCTCTTCAGCAAACAGAGACGCGTCTCCTCTGCCTGCCCCGATACCGACCAAACCCACGCCTCTCCCACGAGAGTCGCTCGATGGCGAAACCATCTTCGCGGTTGAAGGCTCCGACGACGAGGATGATGAAATTGGCGAGAGCAAGCGGCTGACTGGAAAGTCTGATTGAATGTATTACTAAAGATAGCGTGAAAGCGGTTGTACTCCATTTATTAAAAACCAACTTTTGCACGGTGGCTTTCTACATGTCTCATATTCATTGTGTAGAACTTTTCTCAGAGAGCCGAGCAGACAACCGCGGACAAGATCTACGGGATTGGACAATGTACATTGTCATGGTAAAGCGTTTGCCTTCCTTACTTGCATTATCCTTGTGTCTCGAGGAGAGAGGTCCTTCTTTATCCCCATGCACTTCCAGCCCCTTCGAATCACCACGGTCTCTGTCCAGCATATCACATAAACACAACGCATCCCTCTCACACTCCATGCCCTCTACCCTTTCCCCCCAAATCTCCCTCGCACCCACCTTAGAAGAAGAAAATCCTCAACATGTCATCAACACACTTCATCCCCAAAATCCCCCCCTCAATCCACAACCCCACCCAAACCCCCACCCTCCTCTACTTCCTCGCAAAACACCACACCAACGAAGAAATCTTCATCGGCCTCATCGCCCTGGAAGAACGATACACTCCCGTCCGCTGCGTCGATGATGTGTTTAACGAGATTCGGGATTCGATTCGGGCGGTTGCGAGAGGGGAGGGGAGGACGGACGATGAGATGGCAAATGATTTGTTGAAAGCACAGAGCGAGAATGGGGTTATTTTGAGGAACAGGGAGCAGGTGAAGGGGGATCGGTTTGGGAGGATGGGGAGGAGGGGGACGTCTGCGAATGAGCAGAGGGGGGTTGCGTGGGGGATTCTGGGGGAGTGTAGGGGTCTTGAGGGGCGGGGTGGTGTTGAGCAGCGAGGGGACGTAGAGATGAAGCCGACCGTAGATGTTCAGCAGGCGCCATGTCGAGATGCAGGGAAGTCGATCCGTGAGAGGATGTCATTGAAGCATATCTTGAAGTGATCGCGCAGTCTTTTTCTTTCTCCTTTCTGCTCGATCTGATAAAGCGCAGTGGGCAAGGTATTGATCAAACATGCGCCCACCCATTCCAAATCAGCACCTGCATCTCATTAATCAAACAAAACACGCCCCTCTCCTCATTCCTCTCGCCCCTCTTCCTCCACATCCCCACCCGTCCCTGCACGACTTGCTCCTTGAAATACGGCGTCGTGATCCACCTCAGAATCCTATTCGTCCAAGCGCCCAACGCAATCTCATACGACGAGATCCACGGCGATGTCTGGAACGAGTGCACAGCTTCATAAGCCGGTCCACTGTATCCGACGCGCACGTTGGGGTTGAGCCAGACGCCTTTGGTGGGCGAGAGGGGGTTGTCGGCGTGGATGAGGCAGCATTCGGAGCCTTCGAGGTGGGAGAGCGCGAGGCTGTCCGGGACGCCCCTGAAGGCTAAGCGGTTCTCTGAGTAGAAGGGTGCGGCGTCCATGGCGACGATACCGTTCCAGCAGCTCGTGACAGGGACAGGTAGGCTGGCCTTGACGGCGTGGCGAGACGTCCGCGCTCGGAAAAAAGGCCACCGCTGCGTGAGCTGATCATGCCATTCCGCGTCCCTCAATGCAAACGTGTCGTAGAACGAAGACCCATGCTTGAAATCCAATGAGCAAGCCGCCGCATACTGCCCCTCCCTCGTCGCCAGCAAATTCCTCACGTCCCAATTGTTAAACACCACATCATTCAAAAACAAGACCTTATCAAACTTCAACCCACCCTTCTGCAACTCGTACAACGGCTCCATAACCAAATTCCTCAACTTCGCAAGATACGGTATCCGTCTCAACTCGACCTGTCCCCTCGGCGTCCGGATCCAGCCCGTTTCCGCCTCAGCAGGAGTTCGAGTCACCTCGTCAAAATGAGTCGTATTATCCAAAACAATCCTCCTCGAAACCCCCGCCTCCTGCAATCGTCCATCCAACTCCCTCAACGCGCCTTTCGAATCGTCAAAACTCCCGCTCTCTTGTACGCTCACGTAGACATTCTCGCGGCCGATCTCTTTCGCTAGGTCGACGACGGCTCGATTCCAATGGCTTCGCAAGATGGCTTCGTTGTTCCAGTGGATGCTCGCTATGAAGATCTTCTCTTTGCCCAGGGCGGGTGGTTGCTGTGAGGCTTCGCGGACGAGGGCCGTGCGGACGTAGAGCACTTCGATGGCAGTCCAGGCTAGGAGGAGGATTCCGACGATTTGGAGACAGCGTTGGAGTAGGGGGCTGCGTTTGCGGATCCTGGGTTTCATTGGGTCGTGAGGTGGAGAGGATAGCGAGTGTCGCGAAGTTGGGTGGATGCTATCGAGGACCGGGACATCGAATGGATTGGTAATGAATGACGATGCGATGTCGATGCACTCGGCATATCAGGCAGGGGGTATGTATACAGCTGACCGATGCCAGGACAGCATGGTGGTGCAAAAGACTGTCAGTGAAGTGAACTTGAGAGACAAGACTGACGACATGTGGTTCGACTTGGCAAGGGTCCACCTTGAAGGCTTGGGGTAATTTGGGGAACGCGAGCATGGAGAGGAGAGAGCTCCGCTCCAATCAAATTTCTCGTATCACCGCGCAGACGAACTTCAAGTTCACCTCGTCGTTTGTCCTCAGGGCAACATCTCAACTTCTTCTCAATCATGCATGGGCCCAAGCAATGAGTCCGTAACTAACATGTCCGACTGACTATGGCCTCTCGGAGGGACACCGACTGTAATAGAGTCACCACCGGCCAACTCCCGGTCCTCGACCCAGCGCGACCCGCGCGCCACGAACCTCGTAAAGCTAACCGAACCTTCACGACAACCATCCAACTTACACAGCACCCTCTTCCAACCCAGGTGAGGCTGAGGTTCCCCCAAACGGAATGCAGCGCGAGACGTGCCAACGATGGGTTTGAGCGATGTGTGAGGGTGACGTACGCTTCATCGCCAGCCAACATGTATAATAAGGACAGGGGAGAATTGCAGAAGATGGGTGCTAGATCCAGTTGAACGCGACATCTTTCAAGAAGCCACACAATGGCGATCAATCAAGTCCAAACGAGAGCCGGTCCAGTCGAAGCCGAAGTGACGGGGACCGGCATACCAATCCTCATCCTGCACGGCAGTCCGGGAGGCATCGATGCCGCGCGAACCATGAGCCACTTCCTCGACAAGCATGTGTTTCAATGCATCTGCTTGTCACGTCCTGGATATCTTAATACGTCACTCTCGCGAACCCACCGATCCATCGACGACGAAGCAGATCTCGTAGCAGCACTTCTCGATGCCTTGCAAATACCACGCGTTGGCGTACTTGCCTGGTCCGGTGGCGGTGGAGTCGCATACCAGCTAGCTGCCCGACATCCACAACGTGTTTTCGCTATGGTTGCGATCGCGGCAGTGAGCAAGGCGTGGATTGCACCTAAGACGCCTCTAGCGGAACGCGTCATGTTCGGCACGAAGTTTGGGGCCAAGGTGGTCGACTTCATGTCCGCAAAGGTCCCCGAGCACGTGGTCCAAGGAGCGTTGGAAGGAGAAGGTTCCCTCCGCGGCGAGGAGCTCGAGACGCTGGCGAAGCAAGTAATGGAGGATCCGGCGCAGCGACAGGTCGTGCTGGAAATGGCGTCGACGGTGAACGTGGGCGGTCCGCGGAAGGAAGGATGGCTGAATGATGTGAAGAACTTCGCGGCGATCAAAAGTCTTGGGCTCGAGCAAGTCCAATGTCCAGTCCTCCTCGTCCACGGTGATGCCGACACGGATGCTGTTCCGAGCTATAGCGAAGACGCTCATGCCAGGTTACCGCTCAGCATCCTGGTGATGATGCCCAGAGGTACGCATCTTTGCTTCTATGCGCACCCACAGGCCCGCGAGGTCCAAGCGCAGGCGACGAAATTCTTCTGGGATCATGCACAGCGTCCTTGAATTGTGCCCGTGGTCGGCACGAGCAAGTTGATGAGACAGAACACGATTGCATGCTCAATCCCCTCGCGTACGGCGGTTCACAAGGTCGTTAGACGCCGAAGGGTGCGAAAATATACCGATGGGTGTCGCGCAGAGGTTCTGATGAGCGATTCGAGTCGTAATAGCAGCACGCGATGAAGCCAGGCAAGGAGGGAATCACGGGTTGGTGAAGCTGGAGAGGCCATGGTCGCTGCACATTGTTTGATACACATTAGCATAGCGACTCTCTACCCCTCAAAAAACGATACACCACCAATGTTCCTCCCATCGTCCCTCGAACCCGCGTGCACACAACCTCAAACCAACGTTCGATGAGGGGTAAGGGTTTCGGAGAGATATATGCCTCTGGATTAGGTGTGCCGAAGTTGCGGCGAAATGTTTCTTTAGCAGGCGGCGCTAGGCTGCGGAGGGAAGGAGTAAAGTTTCGTACGTCTGGCCTCGTCCGAGTCTCAGCTCCAATGGTCCTTCTTGGATGGAATCGTGCGGCTACCATTTCAAGAAGTCAGAGAGTGTAGTGCTTTGAGAGGTAGGTTTGGGACTGACTTGAGAAGCGTAGTGGACCACAGATGATAGCTTTTACTGGCACTACCATCGTCTTGTTCGATGGTCCTCGATCGTTCAACGTGCCTCCTCCTTGCATCTCACTTTGACTTCTTCGCCGAATCTCCACGCATGACCTTCCTCCGCTGAGCCATCATATGCGTATACAGAATATACGCGCCTATAAAAACCATTAGCACCTCCACCACAGCTTCTCGGAAGATTTGCTTGTACTCACCAGGCACATAGACGAAAAGCACCAACTTCAACACCCACTCATACGCCAAATTCCAGGTCCTCGCCGGCTCAATCGCCTTCCAAACCAGCCAACACTCACTGCTGATCCCCAATGGATACAGCACAAAAAACGTATTATACCTCAACCACGTCAAGAACCCCGGCACTTTCCCATACAGCAAGTTGAGGGCGAAGTAGCTGTACCGAATCACCTCCGTCACGCTCCACGCGATGAGCATGCTGGAGTAGAAGGGGCTGCTGCGCGCAGTGGTGTTGGGGAAGTTGTGCACGATGCCCCAGACGAGGAGGAAGCGAGAGGCGACCTGCATGAGGGTTGTGAAGAGGGGCGCGCGGACGAGACCTATGAGAAACAGACATACTTAGCTTCTGGACGGTTTGCACGAACATGTTTGCTTGTGATCTGGTTTTACCTATCGCAGCATGCAGCACCTCCAATGCAGCCAGCGTTTGTGTCCATTTCGTGAACTCCCCAGTGCCGAGATACACTGCTTGGTATCCATGGAGTGCCAATATCAAGACGACTCTTCCCAGAACCACCGACCAGAGTAATGCGGAGACGGAGTTGTAGAGGATCAGGTATCCAGCTTTTGCTCCTGAAGGCGCGCTCTTCTTTCGCGATTGCGTATCAGCTTGCTGAGGAGGTTTCTGCGAGTCGTTTGGCCGGTCCATGGTGATCTGAGTTCGGTGTTGTATATGGCTCGCGAGAGAGGTCATCGAGAAATGTCAAATGAAGTGAAAGTGGAAGTGGATCCCCTGCATTCGGGCCGAGCCCCAATCAGCCGAACCGATCCCTGCATGCCATTGAAATATTGACGTAGCCCGAGGAAGAAGTGTACGCGATCTTGAGAACCATTGTTGTGTGTACCGCCATGGTTTTCAACGAAGTGTTCGTACTGAAAGAATCGTCATGCTCTGAGTAGAGCAAACTTAATCATAGCCAACCCCGTGCTCAAGCCTCATGATGCTCTCCAGCCCGAGCATTTCATTTCCAGACCCTGCATCCATCATCCTTCCTACTCGCTCGAGTTCGTCTCGTCTGTGCCCTGCAGACCGTGGAATGACCTCTTCACTGGACTTTCCTAACCACCAAAGAAGACGCGAACCATCGACTTGCTCGAGGCTGATTCGTTGCATCCATCTACCACGCACTGCTTGAACGGCGCTGGCGCATCAATGACTGCAGCTTTGCCTTTGCCCTTCTTCACTCCCTTCGAGCTGCTCTTGTGTCGATTCTCGGCGCAATCACCACAGTACACCTATATCTTTGTTAGCTTTGAAACCAGTCTGACCGAGGAAATTGAAGACTTACATGACCGCATTTCTTGATGACCCAGACTTCTTGTTTCTTTTCCGTCTCACCAATGGCGAGCTCATCGCCGCAATTTGGACAGACCACCACTTCATCTTCTCCAGGATTCCGAGTGAAGCCTTCTGCTGGTGGTTCAGGAGGCTCGTACTTTGGCGTCGGAGGCTGGTTTCCCCCAAACCCCATGTCGAATCCAGTCATGTCGTAGTCCATCAGTGGCACCACGCCACCAAAACGGGGAGGAGGTTGCTGTGCAAAGCGGAGATGTTGCTGGTGGTTGTGCTGGTGCCGGTGGCTGTTTGCTCCTGCCACATGGGCCTGCTCGAGAAACGGAGGTTCACGTGCCATGCCGTCCAAAGCACCGCCGAAGTTGCTGAGGCGCTGAAGAAGCCTACTCCCAGTTTGCAGCACTCCAGTGAAGTCGAAAGCGCGGTCAGCGGTGCTCCTAGTGCCCACGCCGCCTGTGGCACCAGGGCTGGCGAGGTTGACTCCCTGTGGCCGAGTTCGGGTATCCACGTGCACCACATCGTCGTCGTCTTCAGTCAGGTCGATTGTGTCGTGAATGCCCGTAGGATATGGTGTGACGCTGCGTTGCGTCGGCGCAGCAGGTGTGTGAGATCGACTTGTAGTCTGTGGACGGGATCGTGGACGAGATTCGACGAACTCGAGGTCGTCCATGTTCGGGGTGTCTGTGTTGTGTCTTGGTGGCCGTCGTAGAAGGGAGATGCGAGGGTGATGATCGCGGGGGTTGCGATGGCCGGGCGGCGGCAGGAAGTCGGTGATGTTTGGGCGTGAAGATGTCGCTGCAGTGTGCTCCTCCTCTGCGTCACTGGTCATGTCGATGATGTTTCGCCCGTAGCGTGGAAGTCGCTGGGCACGTGAGGAACCAGCTGTGGCCGTCGCTGCGGACTCAGAAGGTGCTGGTGCATTTGCGTCCTGAGAATCATCCTCCTCCGTGAGGTCAATAACCATGGCTGGATTCCGACCCGTAGCCGTGTTGGACCCTCCTCCTTCAGACATGACTGGACTCCTGAAATCGTATCCGTCTCCTGCAAAGCGTGGAGCTCGTGGGGGAAGTGCAGGCCTGTTCGGCTGAGCTCGTTGTGATGGGTGGCCGTTGTTGTAGTGGGCGTCTTCAGGGACGAAGAGCGGGTCGGGTGAAGTGCTGCGGTTGGTGTTTGCCATTGTGCTGAAGTCTCGCTGTGAAGTAATAGTCAGCACATGAACTGCTGACGAAGATGTTGCGAGTGAATTGGAAGCGGGTGGTCGTCGCTCACCTTGATAGACTGTCGCCGGAGGAAAGGGCAAGTCGTCGATGCCGCTCTCTCACGTTCCATCTTCCGCCTTGAGCTCGCGGCTCGTGAAATGCCTAGGAACTGAATCAGACCGTGAGTCTCCTTCAGTCAGGCAGTGCAGCAGGCGGGCGACGTGGGTTGTTGTGTGTGTGAGGTGTGGAGAAAGGAAGCAAGAGACGAGCCCAAGTGAAGTGGCGCTTGGGTGTGGTGGAGGAGGTCCAGTTTGGCGTGCCGCCGATTTGTCGACCGAGCCCGTCAGCGACAACAAAGCACCCACCATTCACTACATGTACCTCTGCAACATGACTATTTCACTTTCTGATAGTAACTTGTCACGATTCTCTTCTCGAGGTTTGCCTTTGAATCCGTGAACATTTGGTAAGAGGTGGCAAGTCATCTTCTTAAGTCCGAAGACCAGTGCTACCCTACAGCCGACCCATGAAAGTCACAGGTTTTGTCCATACTCCTCGCGCCCTTTCTTCGGCTTTCATATGCTACAAGCTCCTTTTTGACGCCTGAACGCCCTGCACAATACACCATGCCCTTCTACGAGCTCAGAACACTAACAGCGCCCTCACCCGTGAGCGCAACCAAAGCCTTCCCCTTTGCACCCCACTTTACGTCTGCCGCGTTGAGCGCCTTGCGGAGTGGTTCGGACCACGACTTGGAGCTCTTTGAATACTGATTCACAACAACAGCTCCAGGTCCGCAAGCTGCCAGGAACTGTCCAGTATAGTCCCAGGAGATGCCAGATACAGACGTTCCGATGTCGATGGTCTTGAGTGCGTTCAATTTCCGAAGATCCCACACCGTGAGCATGTTCTGCCCTTGATTTGCCGATGCCAACCAGGTTCCATTCTCGGAGAATGTGAGCGCCACGATCGGAGTCGTTGCTGCGGGAGCAGGGAATGTGTGTGCCAGTTGCGAGGTTCGGATATCGTAGAGCCGGACCGAACCATCTGCGCCGCCGATTGCAAAAAGGTGGCCGTCGGGGTGGAAGGCGACGGTCGTCAATTCTGAGAGAAGTTAGCCCGTGCTACAGATATTTCGAGTCGATAAAAAGCTTACCGATATCACCAAACACTTGCGTCGCAACCTTGGAGGACGCGAGATCGTAAACAACATAGCTCTTGTCGTAGCCAACCGACACAAGCACCTCGCCGCTGGGATGAGAAGCCACAGCAGTCGCAGCTCCGGCATGCTGTTGGAATTTGGCTTGCACTGCACCCTCCTGGGCAACAGCAACAACACCAGTGGATGTAGACACTGCCTGCTTGTCGTTGCACCAAGTACCACCCAGAATCGCCCCAGCGCCGAGGTTGCTTCTCGTAGTAAAGGCGCCTTGTTGGAGATCGTAGATACCGATAGTGCCATCAGAGTCACCGCACAGGAAGAAGTCGCCAGTCTGATCTGCTGCCAGGGTCTTCGCTCCGGTGAACTGGCTGTCGACAGATGATTTGACGTCGAAAGTCTGAATCTCGTCCGCAGTGGCCCAATCCTCTGGCACAGGTCGCTTGCGACGGGTGCTGGAGAGTCGCTCTTGTGTCTCTGTGATCTTCGCGACAACGTCGTCCGACAGAGGCTGGCCATCCACATCCATGGCATCTCCATTTGTTCCATTCACGCCGTTGGCGCCTCCGCTGACTGAAACTCGCGAAAGAGCATCACGAGCCTCGTCCCTCTCCTTTTGCAAGCGTGCAATCACCCTCTGCGCCGAGTCATTGTAGTACAGTGCAGTGCTCAGCTCCTGTCTCGTCTCTGCAAGCTGTTGCTTGAGCTGGTAGGTCTCCAGGATGAGCGCATCCCATTCGTTCTGGAAGGTGGAAAGGAGAGCAGGAATCGAAGTGAGAGTCGGTGGTCGCGGCTTGACAACACGCGCTTGCTTGAGGTCGATCAGGTCGTCGGTAGAGAGCTCTTCGCCGTTGACAGGGTCGGTGCCGTGCTCAGAGATGTAAGTCTCTATCAACCGCCTCTCAAACACATTGCCTATACCTACAGTGAGCCCTCGTCTTTCATGTGCAGCTTTCGCGTTTCAGTCACCCACCGGACTTCTTCGATGCGACGGGCTCTTGCGGAGCTTCACCGCTGACTGATTCGAAAGTCAGTGTCGATCAATGAATCTGCATATGTATTGACTCACTTGCGCACAGCATTCTGGCGGATCTGTGGACGATTGGCTGGTGTTAATGCGATTGAAGTGGTCGTAGGGAATTCTTCGCAGCATGTCTGCTAGCGGCAGCGGCTGGTCCCGTTCACAAGCCTCAAGCCACCAGCCTCTGTCACACACAGAGTCTCAGCACAGAAGCACGGATTCCGTCTTCTCTCAACGTGACAAGCCACAACGGGGTTTCTGCGCCTTTACTCTGGAGTCCATCTTCTCCAGCCTACGTATTAGTGGATCGAATTACATCAATATAGCCACCGCCCGCTCCATCCCTTCGCTGTGTTTCTGTCGCAGATGTGATGCTGGCCGCAGTGAGGCCGACGCCCCCAATCAATCACGCTGCTTCCATTGTAACGCAGTCGTAGCACACCGCTAGCCACCGTCCGCAGGCCTTCGTTCGCTCCCAGCACGTTGCATAAGGCTGACGAGCTCTGCACGGGCAATTTCGGACCTGGCCAGCGCTGGTGGGGTGTGAAGCTGCTGAGGAGGGGTTCCAGTTTCTTTCGTCATGTCCAAAGCGAAGCCATTCTCATTTTTTCCTCCTCAAAACCACCACTCCTCCAGCTCACACTTGCTCTGCAGCTTCAACTTTCTTAAACTCCATCAAGGTCGCCCTTTACAGTACCCAAGTAACACTTACTCAGCAACAGCACAACCACCGCAATGGCTCCTGCAGTTCTCAAGAAGTCGGGCGTCGTCTACGGCGGTGGGTACTTGCGCGAGTTTCGGCGGCCATTGAGGTTCGATACACTGACTGCTGCCTCTGCCAGATGATGTCAAGGACCTCTTCAAGTACGCCCAGGAGAAGCAGTTCGCCATCCCCGCGATCAATGTCACTTCTTCCTCCACCGTCGTAGCATCGCTCGAGGCCGCTCGCGATAACAAGGCCCCTCTCATCCTCCAGGTCTCTCAGGGCGGTGCCGCCTACTTCGCCGGCAAGGGCGTCGACAACAAGACCCAGGGCGCCTCCATCGCCGGTGCCGTTGCCGCTGCCCACTACATCCGTGCCGTTGCCCCAGCCTACGGCATCCCAGTCGTTCTCCACACCGACCACTGCGCCAAGAAGCTTCTGCCATGGTTGGATGGTATGCTCGATGCTGACGAGAAGTTTTTCAAGGAGACCGGTGTGCCGCTTTTCTCTTCGCACATGATCGATCTGTCGGAAGAGCCAGTCAAGGAGAACATTGAGACCACCGCCGCCTACCTCAAGCGCGCTGCGCCCATGAAGCAATGGCTCGAGATGGAGATCGGTATCACTGGTGGTGAGGAGGACGGTGTCAACAACGAGTCTGTTGACAACAACTCTCTCTACACCCAGCCAGAGGACATCTACGACATCTACAAGGCCCTCTCCCCCATCTCCCCATACTTCTCGATCGCCGCCGGTTTCGGCAACGTCCACGGTGTCTACAAGCCAGGCAACGTCAAGCTCCGACCAGAGCTCCTCCAGAAGCACCAGAAGTACGTGCAGGAGAAGGAGGGCACCAAGGATGAGAAGCCAGTCTTCCTCGTCTTCCACGGTGGCTCTGGCTCCAGCAAGCAGGACTACCTCGACGCCATCAGCTACGGTGTGTGCAAGGTCAACCTCGACACCGATCTCCAGTACGCCTACACCGAGGGTATCCGTGACTACATGATCAACAAGAAGGACTACGTCAGCTCGCAAGTCGGCAACCCAGACGGCGAGGACAAGCCAAACAAGAAGTGAGTCACATCACACAGAAGTTCGGGATAAGATTTCCAACTAACACATCGCCAGGTACTACGACCCAAGAGTGTGGGTGCGCGAGGGTGAGAAGACCATGAGCAAGCGTGTCGCCGTCGCCCTCCAGGACTTCAACACCGCCAACCAGCTGTAAAGTCTCGAAAGAAGTTGTTGTATCGAGCGAGGCGTTGAAGAAGCAGAGGTGAAGATATCAATGGACAGGCAGGTGTTGAGGAGAGATGAGGAAGAGGTTGCTACTTGATGATGTTCAATGACCAGATTGCATTCCCAAACCACAAATGAGTATGAGGAAATGAAAGTGATCAGTACCCTAGAGTGTACATATCCGAGCTTGAATTGGCCTTTCTTGACAATCACATTCTGTTGCTTTCCATGCTTGAGCCATCATACCACTATCATTCCGACTCTGCCCGACAACCTCCTTTTCCTGGACTCATCATCCTCGGTTGGAGAGGTTCGGCAATTCACCGAAGAGGGAACTGGATCGAGCCATGGATAAAAGATCAAAGCAGAATGAGGTATGGTACACTGCCGCCAGCGGCATTCTTGACTACAGATTATGCACACTCAATATACAGATCTCGACCGTTCATACAAAATCTTTCAAGCAATCCACCTCCTTTTCACATACAGTCGCACCCGTCTCTGTTCACAACCGTCTCTCGTAACTCTACAATAAAACATACACACTCCCCGCAACAACCATCTATCTCACAAAACTCGACCTCGACACCACAGGCGACGACCTCCTCATCAACCCAACATCCATGGCCGTATTCCCCCAACTCCTCGAAAGATCATGATCGCGATTCGCATAGTCGTACCACGTAGGGAACCCCCCATCGTCCACGGGCACGAGCTGCGGTGATTGTGTGTACCTTCGAGGAGTCCCTGCTTCATGTATCTTCTTCGACGGACGGCCTCTTGGCTTGGAACGTTTTGATTGTCCGCTGCCGCCGCCCATTTCGTCCGGGAACGGTGTCCTCGGCGTCGGTGCGGGTTTGAGTTCCTTGAGGATTTTGTTCAGTTCCGTGGGGGTTGTGGCGACTTGGGCTTTGAGGTATTGCATTGCGTTGGGGGTTTGGAGGCTTTCCATTACTGGTCGGCGGGGGGTGTATTCGAAACGTTCTGGTTGTGGGGGGTCGGAGGCTTTCAGGGTTGGGTCCAAGAATGCTTCGTCTCCTTTTTCGAGCAGTTGCACGATGTCTAGGGATTCTCCGGGTGGGATCTTGTCGGGATGCGAAGGGGTCACACAGTCCATGTCGACTTCTTTGCGGAGGACGTGGTCAATATCCACGGCACTGAAGTATGCACACGATTGAGGGAGATCATCGATGCCCATTTGCTGGCTGAACATGGCTCTTGTCCAGACGTTTGCGACTTGCAGTGCCATGGCGCATCGGTACTTGTCTTCCTTCTTGGCAAGATAGCGAATCTCATCATGTACAGTCAAAGCAAGTCGAGCGTTGATGTTGTACCTTCGGCAAAGGTATTCCATGCTAATGATCAGGAGATGCAGGTAGTCGACACCAGATGATTGAATAGCCCAGTTGATGCGGCTGGTCATGAAGCCTCCTTTGTTGATGAACCGCCGCATGAGTGCTTCTGTGATTCCAGCACCTAACACTGGCGTTCGAGGTCGTTCTTGCTCAGCGAAGTCTTCCAACTTGTTGAACACCAGGCTCTCGCTACCGCCATGCCAGAACTTGCGTTCGCGTAGCAACTTTCGGGTGATGCTATTGCCTTTCGTGTTCTTGTACAAGTTCGTAGCGATCTGCTTTGCATCCTCCTCCTTCAACGTCGGGTTAAATTGACGAAGGAGAGATTGAGCAAACTTCAGTCCCGCACCGTAAATTCGACCATAATTGAACACCTTCGCATCATTGCGAGAGATTCCTAAAATCTGGGCCGTTCGAGAGTGCAAATCGGTGCCGGCTGCTTTTGTGCCCTCGAGAGTCATGAACCCAATCGCGTTGCCGCCATGTATCTTGAAGCTCGCGTCGCCAACCAGGGAGGCGATCCAGAGTTCTTGACTGTCAACATCGGCGCCCACAAAGCAATAGCCTGGCGGTGCTGTAATCATGCTCTTCAATTCTGAGCCCACACGATTCTTCTTGGCATTCGAAGCCGTTAACCAGGTATTCTCGACGGCTCTGCGAGTGATAGTGCCCATGGGTATGACTTGTGGGAGGATGTAGCCCAGATCAGTATTCTCAGAGCTGGAGTCGGCGCGTTCCTTCTCGTACACGACCATCTGTGACGTGATACGGTCTCGAGCAGAGATCCAATACGAGCATGAAGCATTCATTTCGAGTGCTTCTTTTCCGTACTCATACTCGGATGACAGTGTACCACTCTCAAAGAACTTGAGATACCCTTTGGCAAGCGGAGATGTGCATCTGGCTTCCGGACCGTCCTTGTGCGGCAGCTTGAAGTAGGTATGATCAAAGTCGTCCCGCAGGACCATGTTCTCCTCTTCAAGCATGTCGCATTTGGTCATAGCTTGGTCTTCATATTTGGAGGCCTGGGAGTTGGGCACTTTGAAGGTCCAGCCATACTTGTCCGACCACACCAGTGGATGACTGTCCCAAGCCATCCTCAGCAAGATCGGTGCAATTCGAGTGCGAACCGTCAAGGCAATGTCGGCATCATTTCTGGCAAAAAGGTCCCTGTACCATTGTGGCATGCCGGGTTTCTTCTGCCTCGCAGCTGGTCGTGGTGGATCGCCCTTCTTTTTCCCCTTCACCATGCGAACTTCCTGTCCGCTCCAGTCCAGCTGCCGCAGCCAAGGGTCATTCTGGTACATGTCGGGCTCCTCCTTTCGCTGCAGAGCTCCCTCAGCAAGATCGACAAGACGCCCCGTGACTTCAGAAGACAACTTGTGATATGTGGCCTCTGCATTCTTGATGTACGCTTCCCAAGTCTTGTCAACAGGTAAGATCTCGGTTGCCATGTGTCTAAGCGCTGCGAATGACACCGGATGTGGGCATGTCTCTAGGAAATGCGGGAAGACCTTCTTGTATACTTTGTGCGTGATTTCGACGTCGGCAGCACAGTAGTCGAGGAGTTCATCCAGTCGCTCGACAATGCCAGCACGATCCAGTTCGCCAAACCATTCTCTTCTTGCCTTATCGATAGTGATTCCGCAGTGGAACTTGGCAACGTCTCGCAAGCTGTTTACAGAAGACCGCCCGACCCACAATTCCTCCTCCTCAGGCGCGGTATCTCTTGATTCCAGTAAAGCGGACAGATCGACGCTGTCATCTGCTGCTGCTATCCGGTCCTGGAGATCACGTTCCTTGCGATGCTTCACCCAAGTCGGCCGTTGCCTACTGCACATTCCGTTGACTGCCACATGCAGACTCATGGTATCCATGAAGAAGTTTTTCGACTGTTCCAAGCTATATTCTTCGGCTACTCGAGCTCTATCGTAGCTGATGTTGTGCCCAACAATGATGCGAGGCTTCTTCGAATCCCCCATTGGGATGAGCTGCCTATCGTTCTCACTTTCGCCAAGTAGCCACGGAGATATCCAAGCGTACCAGTGGTTTGCAGAGACAGCACATGCCATGGCAGGGAAGTTTGTCTCCAGCCACATTACTTCCGTATCAAACGTCAAAACATCCTCGTTGGGAGATGCTACAGGTTCAGACGTCCCATCCTCGTAGTATTTGGTCCATCCACTTCTTACTATCCATCTTCGAGGCTTTTGTGGCGGTGATGCGCGGGCATATCTCTTCGCCAGACTCAGATACGGCTCTGCACTGTCCATTCCTAGCTTGTGGAAATGTTCATCCAACGATGCTCCATGCAAGACAGGCAAGTCAAATCCGATCGGCTCTGCATTATCGCTGGTCTTTCCCAGCAGTTCATGGCGAGAGAGATGGTCTCTTGACAATGCGACCAGTTCCTCGTCTGGCTTGGATGATGCGCCGGATGGGAAAAGTTGTGGATGCACGTAGGCACTGACTTGCTGGACGCCGATTTCGTTATGTCTGGCCTGCGACGGAATGGATAGCGACCTCTTTTCTGGAGCAGGTTCGGTCGATGCTGTCGCGTAGCATCTTTGCGCACACGACCATCTCAGGGGTCGCGGTCGGATCCGGAGTAGCGAGGTTTGCTGCGTGCGCTCGAAGGCGTCGACCACGTGCTTGTGGCATCTCGTTCGCATCGCTATAGCCGCTGTGAAGGCTGACTCGGCATTATCGTTGGTGGCGAGGAAGTTGGTGGAGAGGGCGTGAACAAGGTGGAGGTAGAGAAATCGCAGGCGTCATGTCATCAGCCCTACGCTAGCTGGGCAGTCGATCTCCCGCTTCCTGCATCGCCTGCCCCGTCACTCTTCCCTTTCACTCGTATGCCTTACTCTCCGTACTGCCATTGTATAGGCTCTTGCTTCTGAGCAATGTGAGCGGGACGACATGTCGGCCTGGGACTTTGACCATAATGGTGGTGGCGGTGGCGGGCGCGAGCACTTTGAGTGGGATGATGAGCCCGAGTGGAACTTCGACAGGCTGGACCACGAAGACCACGAGGATTGGTACGTGTGAGCGCTGTTCACCTAGAATCGCAAACACTTACATGCAGTGAAGGGACGAGCAATTTGCTCTCCACGCCTTTGCCCACTCCCCACCGCCGCCGACTCACTCCGCCTTCACCAACACCCGCAACGCCGCCCCGCCTTCACAAAGACACGAGAACAACATCTCACGTTCACATGACACGGCTTTCCTTGACACCCTACTTCACGCCACTGCCCCAGCAAGACGCCGAACTCAAGCTGTGACCGCTCAAGCCGACCTCACGCGAAGACACCCCGCCGACCCGCCACGAGATTCAGCGGCGACCTCCAGTCGACGACCTTTTTCAAACTCACGTACTCACACCAATCACCCGAGCCATTTCGGATATATTCCAAGTGCTCTATTCGACGAGTCGGACAACGGAGACGACACACCTTACTCCACACAACCATCCACCCGTGTTTCCGACCGAGCTTCTGAAGATTTCGTGACTCTCGAAGAGGATACAGACGGGGAGGAAGGGTTAGCAGCCATGGCACCAAGTCGTCGACGCACCACTCGCCGAGAGTCAGCGACGGTGGACCTCACCCCAGGTGCTTCAACCACAGCGACTTCGCAACAGCGCTCACGCGTCCGCAAACGCTCAGTCGACTCAACCGCGGCAGGCGAAGGTCGTGCCTTCAAACGAGGTCGGGTGTCGCAGGAGGATACTGAAGAGATTGACCTCTCAAAGGACCCACCTTCCGCTGAAGAGGAGCTGCTACAGAAACAGCAGCAGGAGGCCATCAAGCAACAGCACGCCGCAGAGGAGAATCAAGGGCCTTACAAAATCGGGAAGAGGACTTGCATCATATGCATGGAGAACTTCACCAACTGCACCATTGCATCTTGTGGTGAGTATTTGATCCATAAGGCATTTGCTGTGAGCATTTACTGACTTGCACAGGCCACTTCTACTGCCACGAATGCCTCATCCAAGCACTCATCGCTGGCGAGAAGAACTCCGACCGTGGTCACGGAACCTGTCCCCAGTGCCGCAAGCCACTCACGAGGAACACCAAGAAGAAGCGCGATATCATCCCGCTTTCGTTCATGAAGAAGGAGACGTTCGAGAAGAACAGGCATAAGCGTTTGCAGGCATCGTAGCTATAGCGGTGGCAGGGATGGTCTGGATTGAATCTTTTAGCTGAGCGAGGCGTTGTGGGATTGATGAGAGACGGTGTTTCAGGTGGTACCATACGGAAAGCGATACCCAACAACAGCATTATTGAATTGAACGGATTGATACGATCACAACTGTACTCGAACGGTGCAATGTGCATTGAATTGAGAGACAGCTCTTTTAAGTGACTCTAGTACAAGTCAATCGATGTATAATTGTTTCAAGACTCAGGTAAAATCTAGAGCATTATCAATCCGCTCTTCAGGTTAGTCCATCGTGCATATGCATCGGCCGAAGCCATCTCGATTGGCTGGAAGGGAACGAAGGAGGCGTGGCTTGGCTGACGGACGCCTCAGCTCAAGGTCACGATCACACTGCTGCTGCTGCGATCTGCGTATCTTGGAAACCATCGCCCCTGCGATGCCATGCTGCTTAGGTTTCGACCTCTCAGCCTCCTGCCATTGCCTCTTCTCTACTACAATGACCCGGCATACAACTTAATGTCTGGCTATTATTCGTGATTCCGCGCCTTTCGTTGCGATTTGTTGAGGGACAACGATACGGGAAACAGTCCTACTAATCGACAGCTTTCGCTACGAGGAACGCGTCGCAGCCTGGTCGATACATTGGAACATCGGCGTCTCGTTCGGCGGTACTGTACGACCTCGACCATCATCGATTCTTGCTTGGTCTACTTGACGAAGAGTTTCAATTGTACACACATTCGACCTTGTCCCCAATCCACACTGTTTGGGCTGTTTTCAGACACAACCTACCGGAACACCTGGAACGTCCGGATCTTCGACGGAAGCAGCTCTCGTGATTGGCTTCGAGATGGAGACCATCAAGAAGGTCGTTCCCTTCACTGGATCGAAGAAGGACGAGTCCGGCCAAGAGCCAGTGTCCGGAGTGGAAGGCCAAGGCACGTCGACTGAGCCTTACGACGCGGGCAACCAGGAAGGTAAGCACTACCTACGATTTCTGTCGTAGAATCACCTTATTTCGATGTTGGTGAAACTGCTCGGTTGGCGACCTGGGGAAGAAACTCTTGCTTGACCAATCTATCACTTGGAGCCTGAAGCCTGAGTCCATCAAAGATCTTCGTTGAACAGTATGGATCAATGCCTGACTGACGCCCGTACAGAGCAGCCAGAGCTATCAGGCAAAGCTCCACGACACACAGGTAAGTGTTCCCAGGCATTGAGTCTCTGATGAACGACTCGGACGCTGACCCAACTTCATTAGATGCAAAGGAAGAAGCACCAGCACCTGATACTTCTGCTGCGGAGAAGACTGCTCCCTCACAACCGGCAGACAGTAAGTCTGACCAGCCTGCCGAGGCCACCGCCAACGGCACATCTGGAGATGCTAAGTCGTCGCCAAAGCTCATTAAGAAGCCAACGATTGGGAGCTCGAGTTGGTTCACAAATGCCAATCCGTTTACTAAGAGCAGCACCGACTCTGACGCGGCTGGTGAACAGTCGGTGGATCCGAAGACGCCCGGTGTAGAAAAGACACAGGCTGAAGCTGGTGGCGAAGTGTCGAAGACTGCTGACAAGTCTGAGTTGCCTCCGAACCATCTGGGCGAGGTATGTATAGCCTCGTGCCCACTACAATAGCAGTTGATACGGCCTCTGACACTTCACAGGATGTTCCCCCGGGCCTCGATACAGTTGTAGTAGATCCAACTGAGAACGTAAATCACGCGACAGATCCCGCCTTCGCCTCTGGCAACTCAGAGCTCCCCAACCATCTCGACGACAATGTTCCTCCAGGCCAATTGGCGGCGCCCATGGGTAAAGGCAAGGGCAAGGCGAAGATGACCGATGCAGACTACGCAGAATACGACAGCAGCAGTGCGGCTAGCAACCGATCAACGGGAACGAGGAATGAGTCCGTCGCTACAGACTACACGATCACCTCCAAGAATACGTACTCGACCGCAGGTACTGGAGCTTCAACTCTGGCTTCTAGGAGACAGTCTGCCGTGCAAGCTCCTCACAGCCAAGGCAAGACTATCACGGCTGGTGGCATTCCGCTGGGTCAGAGGGCGATGCTCGAGCGTGAGAGGTGAGTCCTTCGTCAACGAATGGAGTGCATTGAATTATTCTGACTTCTCTACAGGCGCTTGAGCAGCATCATCCCCGAACGCGACTTCGGACGAATCGACGACATCACCTCCTCCAACACCCAGCGAAACTCTGGCGTCGGCTTCTCAGACGCCGGCCCATCCCTTTCGAAACACCAAGATTTCACTCCATCCACCCGGGCCCCGGCGAGCACCTCACCCAACACCGACGAGCCCATCAAAGACGCCCGCGTGTCCTCGGTCGATAGCAAGACCGCAAGTCCCACGGAAACGAGGAACAACCGCCGCCACTCGAGTGTCATTGACAAGGCGAAGGGCTTGGGGAGGAGGTTTAGTCAACGCATCAAGCCTTCGAAATGAGCGTAGCATTGTTGCGGATTTGGGTCGGAGTTCAGCGATTGTTTTTTTTTTTGGTGTGTGCCTGCTGTTTTTGAGGGTGTAAGATCAGCCCGGCGTCACGAAGATATGAACAGAAATCATCAGTACATGTGTGAAAAGAAAGAGTACATAAACCCAAAATTCAGGTGGCTTTCGTCAGCCATATTTCCCGGCCTAGCAGTAATCTGACACTTTCAACATGAATAGCAAGGTTGTGGACTGTAGCAAGCAATCGCAGTCGTAGTAACGTGGGTATCATAATCAAATCTAGAAAGGTCTATACATATAAGGCCGGGATTCAGCTTAGAGCAGGTATTTCTTCCACAAGAGGAAGATTATGGCGCCGATGACGCCGTATATCGCCTTGTCGATCCAGGCGGGGATTCCGTCGTCTTGTTGAGGTCGCCGCTGTTGTTGCTGTTGTGCGGCTACAGCTGCCGTTGCTGGTGGAACCGGCGCAGGACCTGATACCGGTCTCGTTTGTGTGGTAGTTGAAGTAGGTGGCGGTACAGCCGGTGCAGCAGCAGCAGGAGGAGGAAGAGGAGGATTACCACTCTGCGAAGTCCCCTCCTTCGCCTTCCCCTCCCCCTTCCCCAAATCATCCCTATACGCCAACCTCAACTCCTCCGGCACGATCTCCTTCCCCATCTCCGCACCCGCCTCCCTCACAGCCTCCTCCTGCTCCCTCATAACCTCCTCATTACTCTTCCCACAAGCCGCACACCGGCCCTTCAGACTCTGCCCCGCAAACCTCCTCCTCACCTCCTCACTCGCATCCATACCCCCCACCTGGCCCTTCGCATCCGTATCCATGAAGCTCCGTATCGCCACCAGCGCCGTCCGGATCCCCCACGCCGGCTGCCACGTCTCCTCGTGGTGCCCGCTGATGGACAGGCAGATCTCGCGGTTGACTTCGAAGCGGCCGGTGGGCGTGAGGAAGCGGAAGGAGGGCGGTTTCAACGGGTATGCTGGGGGCAGGACGATGCGGCCGTGGTAGATTCCGCCGGCGAAGGGCGAGGGCGCGGGCGGGCCGCGCAGGGTGAAGTGCCATTCGAAGAGGTCCGTTTCGAGCGGGGCGGCGTGGTAGTCTGGGCTGGGTTGGGTGGCTAGTTCGGAGGCTTCTTTGAGGATGCGTTTGATTGTGGGGTTTTTGGTGGACATTGTTGCGGTTTGCGGTTTGCGGTTTGTTGGTGATTGTAGGTGGTGGGGGTGGACTGCAGGGTGTATAGTTGGGTGTTCGTGGGGATCAACTCGGCATTGTTGTCGTTTATCGATTGATCATCAGGAGCTCTTCGGCTGATATTGTCACAGGACTGAGCAGGTGGCCTTCGCGACAGAGTTGTGGGATGAGGAGGAAGAGGAGGTCGAGACGACAAGTGGCTGCTCGAGGCTCGTGCTTCAGCTTGGACGGAAGGAGGTCCGATCGGAACCCTCAGGCCTTGGATGAGCACGACTGTTGAAGGAGTCGTTGATCAATCTGCTGAAACATGCGTAGAAGCTGAGACAATCAAATTGATGTGTTCATGAGACTGGTCTCCAACTCGTGAAGATGACCTGACGATCGATCGAAAGCTCTATTCCCCATCGAGCAAGCACGACGATCTACTGGCATGTGATAGCGCTCTACCTCCCCTCAGACCTCTCCTCTCCCACACCACCTCTCCCACTCCCTACACAACAATGCCCTCCCAACGCCTCCGCACCCTCCGCACCCTCCTCCACCTAACCACCAAAAACAGCGACGCCTTCCTCCTCCACCTAACCCGCCTCCTCTCCACCACCACCGGCCTCGACGCAACCCTCTGCACCCTCCAATACACCCTCACCTTCGTGCACTCGCAACTCGTCCGCCTCCTCACGAACAAATATGAGAAACTCGCCATCTCCATCGCGAGCAAGGCCTCCGAGACGATGCTGCCCGGCGAAGCACTCGTCGCGACGATCGAAGCGCCGCATGTGACGTTGACGGAATGGTGCGCGGGTGTGAAGGCTTTGGGCGAGACGACGGATGATGTGAGGACGTTTTTGAGGTACGTACATATCTTGTGTAGTAGTCACACATTGTGCGCGAATCTGACGTGGTGTAGGCTTTGGGGTCTCGCGAACATTTACACTTGGGCGCGTGAGACATACCTTTACCCGAAACGCGACCCCGCGATCAAGTTCCTCGTCTGGGCGCGTATATTCGCGAGTGTTGGGTTTCAGTTCTATGAGAATGGCGCGTACCTGATCAAGAAGGGGGTTTTGCGAGGGCAGAGATGGGCGGATAGGGAACCGAGGTGGTGGGTTTGGAGTTCGAGGTTCTGGATGGCGGAGGTGGTATTGGAGATGCTGAAGCTGTTGAGGGTGCGGCAGTTGAAGTACAACGAGGAGTTTGGGGCGGAGAAAGTGGATGAGGATGACAAGGGCGTCAAGGTGCAGAGCAAAGAGCTGGAGCAGCGGTGGTGGAAGGACTTATACGCCAATGGTGGCTGGTTCGCTCCCAGTCTGCATTACAGCTTCCACAACGAGGAGCACAGTCCTGTGACTGAAGCGTGGCTCGGGCTATCAGGCGTGATACCGGGAGCGATAGCCCTGCGAGAGGCATGGCGAGCAACGGCGTAAAACTGGCATGTCTCATACAACTATGTGGTGCGGAGCCTCCATCTCATCAGATGCGCGTGATGTCAACGCGTGCTCTTTCGAACAGATCATGAGTCGCGTATTCGGCCTCCCGGTCGTGGTCGTTCAATGCACGGGGCTGGACACTGACAGCAGCGTACGTGCCGGGACCACGTTTCTTGCTCAATGTTCCAGGGTTGATGCAAACGACGGATTCGACGACCTACAAGTTGTCAGCACGCTGCATTAGAAACACGCACCTATGCCTTTGACTGACCTTTGCAAACGGACTTAAGACGCTTGGCAAGATGAGCATATCAGGCCTTGCTTGCCAGAAATCGCCGAGCTTTAAATACTCAAGGTCCAGGTTGGCACCAACAGCGAGCCTCTCCTCTCCGCCAGGAGCCGGTACCTCGCCCGGGATAGCCGTGGGTTTGGGAAGGTCCTCTCTGGCAAGGGGCGGAAACACCGGGAAGTAATGGCTTTGCTCGATGATATGGCCAGACAATCTCCCCAGAAAGTCGTCATTGAAGCTCTGGCCTTTGGGGGCTTGGTAGACATTCTCTCTCCTCAGTTCCGACAGCACATCCTGAGAGGACATTCCGACCAGCATATCGTTCATGGAGAGAGCCATTGGGTTCGCCACGAATTGCACTTGTCGAGGTAGGTCGAGGGCAGGCTTGGGGACCCGATCTTGGGGCCAAGACACATGCTTGCTGATTGCATCCCGCATGGATGGAACGAGCACAATCGTTATTGTGGGTACGGCCTGCACAAGTCTTTGAATCGGCACGCTGATGAGAGCTTTGAAGACATCAGTAATCGTGGCTTGGTCAGGTTCGATCTTAGTGCCAGCTGGAAGATGAGGCTCGAAGTCGCCAGAGGCCACGACTGGATGTTCGAGATCCAGAAAGGGTCCAGTCAGGATCAGAGCATCCACCCTACCGGTTTCTGCCTTGTTCAGTAATGTATAGAGAGGCGCGAAAGAGAGGTCCGTGTCTGTTGTGTATGGACCACTGGCGATGAGCATGGAAAGTGGTCGTGTCTCCCTGTCATCTCCTGTAAGCCGATCGTTATGCACATTGATCTCTTCCGGTCGAGACGCTGCCGGAGGAAGCAGGGGCATGGGCAAAACTTCCGTGACCGCGAAATATTCCCCACTGACGTTCGTGCCTCTCAACGCCACAATTTTGCCAGGAAAGAAGTCGAAAGCGATACCTTCCATCTTCAAAGGCACTCGCATACCTGCACCCATACGTCTGCTCGTCTCTAACACCATGCTGGCTGCATTAAGCTTCGCGTTGGGTTGATCGCACGCAATGCGGCCGACTGCAACAACTTCTGCTGAAGATTGAGCTGCAGGATTGCCGAAGGCACTGTCTGGTAGCTCGTGGTGCTTCTGTACAGCCTCCGTAAAAGTGTCGATCCTGTCGTCCAGGATTTCTGAAGCCTCTGAGAGCTTCATTGCCATCGGTTTGTACGCGAATTTGGGCAGATCCGATGCAGCCTTCAGCTTGACGCGGGCGGCCGAGGGTGGAATTTGCGGGATGGTCGCAGCAGGTAGATGCGAGTTTATAGATTCAACAACATCGCCAGCATTCTTGCGTTCCTCGAATGCTACGGCTGGGACGTGTCTTGCGGTGGCCGGTGTCTTGCTGTCTGCAGGAGAGCTGTTCAAGCCACTTCTGGCTGACTTGGGAGCTGGAGTATCGAAGTTGGTAGCCTTTCTCTTTGCAGCAGATGTTCGAGCGCCCGGCGTTGTAGACACCATGCCATCTAGCATGCCGAATACATCGCCTCCACCACCTGTCGCTCTAGGTGTCGCATTCGTTCTCTTTGCGGCGCCCTGAACGGCATGTTTGTTCCTCGAATCACGCTCCAGCGCGTCCTGCAGCGTCTTCTTGAAATCTCGAACAGTTTTATAGTCTAAATTGGTGGTTTCAGCGCCCATCTGAATCACGTAGCTGTCCCATTTGTAGTAGAGGTCCTCCGGCGAAAGGGACATGAGCTGGATGATGTGGAGCAGTTCGGTCATGACATCTTGGGCGAGCTTCGAGTCGGGAGCTGCAAAGAACTCGTTGATCTGTTTTTCGACGTCTGCCATGTTCGTGGTGGTGATGCGGTGTCCTCAATGGCAGTCAGATGTCAGAAGGCGGAGGAAGTTGGAAGTGGAAGACGCGTCTTGACGCGAAGTTGAGATCGCGCTAGTAAAGTGTAATTGACCTATCAAACCCCCGAAAATAGGTAGCACATCCTCTCGAGATACATTCGCACTCGCTTTGCATGATACTGGATCTCGTGCTTGCTTGCGATTCGAGCTCTGCAAACGTATCGATCTTCCTGTCTGCCCTACTTATTCGCAACGCACGATGTTACCTTCTTCAGCCGACGTCACCGCAGTCAGGCCCGTTCATGCATACCAACAAGATTCCATGTGCGCCGGAATCCTGACGGTCTGACACGGGAACAGTCATCATTGTTGTTGTCTGGTAGGAAGTGATAGTCAGATCGCGAAGGATGTCTGGAGTTACCTTGTACGCGGACCGCATTCGACAGATACGTACGTAGGTAAAGGCTCGCGATAATGACACCGAGCTGCACAAACCGCGAACCGGGGATTCGCTCGTTCTACGAATGCACGAATGCCAAGGTGACATCCATGGATTGACGCCACAGCGGATCTCAGAGAAAGCCGCCCTCCGAACACGATGAGGTCAAAGGCTTATGTAGCTGAGTCCGTTACAAAAAGCACCGTTTACTCATCGCGGCAGGGGAGTGAGAAGATACACGTTGCATCTCTGCGCAGGTGCCGCAACAGTTCGTCTTGGTCATCGTTAGAGTGGAAAGCTTTGCGCCTGTTCGCATTATCATTTCTCGCCAGTATCATCCCTCCGAGCCCACGCGAGACGCAGGGTCTCGAAGTCTAAACTCCATAATCGTCCAATTCTCGAACCGACCCAACGCAGCTGCCTCCTCTCGCAACAGCGGTCAGCCCTTCTAATACCTCGCCCTCGCCGCTGTCGCCGCCGCGAGAAGCACACCATCTATCTCCCGACATACCGTGGCACCATGGCTCAGACCGCCAATCCCGGGAGCGTCGCAAATGGCACCATCATAGCCGACGAGAAGGCACCACTCAACGAAACCACCTCGCTGCCTGTGTCGCAACACCTGACGCCGAATGGCACGGATAACTCCCGTCCAGAGTCGTTCGTCTCTGCCGACTCCTTCAAATCAACCTCGTCGCAAATCCAGCCCTCCGACACCCCTGCGAGTAGTGCTACCGCAACTTCAGCTGGAGCTGAGCGTGAAGAGGAGGAGTGGAAGCCACCGACCAATGGCTCTCTAAAGACACCGATACCAAAGCCAACAGCCACCAGCAAGCCATTGCCTCCTGCAAAGCTGACTCCTGAGCAAGAAGTCAAGTACGCCACTGTATTCGCGGGTGTCTCGCAGTGGAAGACTCTCCCTGCTACAACCGCAAAGAATGCACCTCAGGCGCCCATTCAAGATCATGAGCGGATGTTCCTGACGAGGGAGTGTCTTCTGCGTTACCTGCGTGCCACCAAGTGGAACACGGCCAACGCGCTTAAGCGTCTGCAGCAGACATTGAGCTGGAGAAGAGAGTATGGCGCGGACACATTCACACATGACTACATCAGCCCCGAGAACGAGACCGGCAAGCAGGTCCAGCTTGGCTTCGACAACGATGCCCGACCCTGCCTCTACCTCAACCCAGCGAAGCAGAACACCAAGATGTCGGACCGCCAGATCCACCACCTGTGCTACATGCTGGACCGGACGATCGACATGATGCCTCCTGGCGTTGAGAACAGCGCATTAATCATCAACTTCAAGGGCGCTGCTAGCGGCAACGTCCCCTCAGTTGGACAAGCACGTGCTGTCCTGAACATCCTCCAAGGCCACAATCCTGAGCGGTTAGGTAAGGCGCTGATCAGTGAGCTGCCTTGGTATGTCAACACCTTCTTCAAACTCATCAGCTCATTCATCGATCCTGTCACGCGGGAAAAGATGAAGTTCAACGAGGACCTACGAAAGTATGTCCCACCCTCACAACTATGGGACCACCATGAAGGCGACCTCAAGTTCGAGTACGACCATTCGGTGTATTGGCCGGCGTTCGAAGAGGAGTGCAATAAGAGGCGATCGGCATACAGAGAGCGGTGGGAGAAGTCTGGCAAGAGGATTGGAGAGTATGAGGAATATCTTCGTGGGGGCAACCACGCTTCTCTTCAGCAGGTGTTGGACAAGGCACGGGCAGACGGCACTGTGGATCTCTCGCAGCAGAAAGATGATGACCTGATAGCCGCCGAGATGGGCAAGTTGAGCGTGAGGGCATAAATGCATGAATGATCAGCATTGGCTTTGGGGCATTGAGTCGTGCATACGGATTTGGAAGACGTACACCAGCACATTGGCGTTTTGGCGCCGCAAGGCGATCTTTAGGCGGTCTAGAGGTACGATGAGTGAATTGTCTCCTTATCCATTGCCGATAGAGATATTCAACAGCAATGAGCGTTGGCCGAATTCTTGATGCATGCATTGACCAAGACATACTGTTGAATTCGGGCCCGAGCTAGATCCAGTCGGGTCTGCAGAATGCTTGCCCGATGGATGGTCGCTCTCCTTTCATCTGAACATGGACGGCGATTTTCAATAAGATATGGAATCGCCCAATGTTGATGCGATCAGATCTCTGCCGTGTATGTTGCCCGAGCTTCGAAGAGTTCCGCACGTGCCTGTGCGTTGTCAAATGCAAACTTGAATGACCTTGTCCTGCCAGGCCCAGAAGTCTTGAGGGTGGGCACCCGAAGCTTCTTAATTGATCAAACCAGGGATACGACGCATTGTGCCACCTCGTGGCCTGAACGGTCACGGCATCACAACTCGAAAAGCGAGGCCGAGCAACGTTTGAGACAAGCATCACGTCTGCCCAGACTTCGTCGTCCAAGATCTTCTGTCATCGTTCTTCGCGTCTTCGTCAAATTTTCTAGTGTCTGTCTTGTCGAACACTGGTCAAAGACTAGAAGATGCGCTTTGCGTCAGGGTCGCATCGCAGCGTGAGAAGAATCACGGCATCGTCGGCAGGTCTGGTCGTGTGCCCTACTTCCGATACCGAATTTAGCCCTCAATGTCCGACGAGCTTTGATTGAGAGATGTGTTTCGATGTGGGCCGAATCTCGGTCACATCACGGTGGTATAGCGATATCGTTCGAGGAGGTCCACTCGTGTTGATAGCAAGAGCGAATGAGGGTTGGCGTTGTCAAACGAGCAGTCTGTTGTGCAGCGTCTTTTCTCGCTGACGCTCAGTAGCAGTATGCCGCGATTCTTCGAGGTTTGACACTTTTGTCTGATGCGCTTTTGAAGCAGTGAGGTCAACAGAGGGCGACGGCGATCGACAGAGGCTGTCTGAGAGCCGGCGCTAATGCAGCTCGCCGCGTCCCGACACTCTGTGAAAAAGACGCTAGCTGGTCCGAACTCGACTTCGTTCTCTCAGAATAACGGCGTGACACGGCCAACCTCTGTGCAGAATCTTTCGAACCGATCGGCATGCCTCGCGCAGCATGTTCATCCGGCTCCGGTGGGCCACTCGACATGTCGTCAGGCTTCAGGACGGCTATGAGACCAGTATATGATCTGCATTTTGAGCAGAGTCTAAACAAGACCAGCCCTGACGAAAGAGTACTCGACGGCAACGAAAATTGTCCCAAAGAGAGCAACGTCCTATAATTGATCTCGGGTCTCCTTCCTGAACTCTCCTACGCCTGCAAGTGACTTCCAATATGGGCTTGGTGGTTCTCCATAGGCCTCGAGACTCGGTTCGGCTGGAAGCACATGAAGCGCCAGTCGTTCAACTCACGGACACTTTTCTCACCGTCGACCCACTCCAACCACGCAGATGTGATCCGTGAGCCGTCAAGGTCTGCAACCCGCGTGCCCGCGAAAGTTGCATTGTGACATTGGGGCTCACCATGGGCCTCCGTTCGAAGAGCCCCACGACTCCAAGAGCTTGCTGCGGTGTTTAGGCGCGTGGGCGTCGGCAGGCATAAGAAGAGCGCGTGTCCACGTCCTTCTTCTTTTTTGATCTCCTTCACCTCCTCGTCCTTTCCCAGCAGTCTCTTCATCGTTCTGCTTATTCAACATGCCGTTCCTCAAGCGGACTGAGCGTGAGGCTCAGCAGGCCAATCAACTTGAGAAGGCTCCCTCTCCCACCGCTGGTGCTGGCCAGAAGGTTACCTTCCTTGCTGTATACCTTGGACTGGTCGCCTCGATAGGTGGATTCATGTACGTCGACAACTATCGCACCCTCTCCAATCATTATGTACTGACAACTTCACCTCAGGTTCGGCTATGTCTCTGGACAGATCTCAGGTTTCTTCCAAATGGAGGACTATGCTCGACGCTTCGGTGAACTGCAGAGCGATGGCTCCTACACCTTCTCTGCCGTCCGACAGGGAACGATCACAGCTTTGCTCTGCGCAGGATGTCTGTTCGGTGCTCTTATTGCCGGCAAGATTGCGGATGTCCTTGGCCGTCGACTTTCGATCTCTTGCTCTGCATTCTTCTGCTGCATTGGAACCGTCATCGAAATCTCCTCCAACACGTCTTGGGTGCAATTTGCCGTTGGACGCCTCGTAAACGGATTTGGAATTGGCTCCCTCTCCGTACTTGTCCCAATGTACCAATCTGAAAGCTCGCCAGCGATCATCCGTGGTGTCCTCGTTTCATCGTACCAGCTTTTCATTACGCTCGGTATTTGGACTGCGGAAATGGTCTGCTACGGCACTCACGATGACAGCACCAGTGCCTCATGGCGCATCCCGAACGGTCTCTCCTTCTTGTGGGCGCTCATCCTCGGCGCCGGTATCCTCTTCCTGCCCGAGAGCCCTCGATATGCATACCGTATTGGACGTGAAGAGGAGGCTCGTAACACCCTTGCTAGACTTGCTGGACTGGCGCCAGATTCTCGCGAGATCAACATACTCGTCAACGAGATCCGGGTCAAGCTCGACGAGGAGACGGCCGGTGTGGACACTGCTTGGCACGAGATCTTCACCGGACCAAAGATGTTCTACCGCACCGTCCTTGGTATTGTTCTGCAAGCAGGACAGCAGCTTACTGGCGCGAACTTCTTTTTCTGTACGTCGCAGAACTCACAGCTCTTGTGGCCCAGACATGTACTGACTTTTGGCTCCTAGACTACGGTACAACTATCTTCAAGGCCACTGGTCTGAACGATAGCTACGTTACCCAGATCATTCTGGGAACTGTCAACGTTGCCTGCACTTTCGGTGGTCTTTACGTGGTGCAAAAGTGCGGCAGACGCAGTGCCTTGATGGCTGGAGCTGCTTGGATGTTCATGGTGAGTAAGCCATCGTTTTTATCCTGGGACCAAGCTGACGTCCAGACAGTGCTTCATGATCTACTCCTTCGTTGGTCACTTCGCTCTCAGCCAGAGCGATCCTGCCTCCACCCCGGCTCCTGGAAACGTTCTGATCGTCTTCTCGTGCCTTTTCATCGCTGCATTTGCGACAACATGGGGACCAATCGTCTGGGCCGTCGTTGGTGAACTATATCCTTCGAGATACCGCGCTCCTTGCATGGCGCTGGCCACTGCATCCAACTGGCTGTGGAACTTCCTAATCTCATTCTTCACCCGCTTCATCACCGACGAAATCGACTACCTCTACGGACTGGTTTTCGGTGGCTGCTGTCTGGCCTTATTCGCGATCGTGTTCTTCTTCGTCATCGAGACCAAAGACCGGAGTCTTGAAGAGATCGACACCATGTACGTTCTGGGCGTCAACCCGATCACGAGCTCTAAATGGGACGGCAGCAAGCTCCCAGAGAGCAAGGACACCAGTGGACGCAACAGCAGTGATGCGGCTGATGCTGAGCGTCAGAACTCGCAAGCTCCTGTTCAGAGAGTGCCGACGGTGACGATTGAGGAGTAATGGATGAGCTTAATGATGAAGAGACTGGACAATGTACCAGACAAGGGACATGCGACTGAGATGAGTTGCTCAAATACATGAGCGCTGTACAATAGACGGACAGGACGAGGAGACAAGAATCAGACATCGGACAATCCTCCGCACCAACGCTGATTTGTGAACAGTCAGCCGTTTGATGGCTTTCGTGAGGTTCAGCCTTGCGATGTGAGAGTAAGATTATCGAAACACCATACAACACCACGAGAGTATCTTCGCCAGGCGAAAAATCACCGGTCTCATAGTCGGTCTATGATGGATTTCCTAGATCTCAAGTACATGTAGGAGCTCTGAATTCCCCCGGTCTCCGCGATGAATGACCGCTACTTACATCACGACTTTCCCTGGCTAGGTTTCAAAGACCATACAATGGCGTGTAAGGCTGATCAAACCAACCTTATATATGTTACGCAGCTCTAGCCGTAGTGGTTCATTCCTATTATCTTGTGCACCTCCCGTCACATCGCACAAAACTCTCACCGGACGTCGCCCTGCTGAACAGAGTTTCAATCCTTCGCGAAACCGATTCGATACGTCGCTACCGTCAGTCAGCCACACAGCCTCCAAGGCATTCTTCCGTGCCTGCCTGCTCATACATAGGTATACATTAATCCCATCATTTCCTTCTCATTCACTCGTTCCCTCCATCAAAATCTCCCAATCATGTCAATACTAACCACCTTCCCAGCAACCATGGGCGTCTCCCTCAGCACCGCGCGATACCTCGCGCCAGCCTCCTTCCTCTACGACTTCGCAGCGCAACAATACGGCATGTTCTCGTCCCCCAACATGAAGGACATCCACGACGCCAACCTCTCCTTCTTCTCCCCGCAACCCTACTTCATCGCGGGCTTCTTCTTCCCTCAGCAGCTCTTCCAGCTCGCCTGGATGTACCGGCTGTGGAAACTCAGCCCGCAAATTCCCAAGGAGAAGAAGGAGCTCGACGATATGGTGCGCTTCGTGCCGTACTACGCCCTCGGCAACGTGTGCATCGGCACGTGGATGTTTTTCTGGAACGCGAGCCACCTCAAGGTTGCGGATATCTTCGTGATCGTCAACACGACCGCGCAGCTGTTTTATGTCTTCTCCCAGCTGGAGCCCATGAACACCAAGTCCTGGGGTTCCATCCTGACGCATGTCGTCTCCAAGACGTTTGCGGGGATCGGCGTGCTGGATATTTTGCATAATACTTCGGTGGCGTTTTATAGGAATCAGCTGCCGAGCAAGTCTCTCAAGGTGGCGACTGGGCTTGGGTTTGGGCTGCTCTCCGCTTGCAGTGATTGGATCTTGGGAGGGTGTCTGGTGTACGATTTGATTGCTCTGAGTGTGGGACAGGCATCCTACGAGCAGGATTGGAGCAGGGTGTTGGGCGGGTTCGCACTTGGGAGTGCGGCCATTGTTGGGCTTAAGAACTATTTCAGGTAAGGCTCAGTGCGCTTCCAGTTGATATTGAACATAGGACACATGGCTGTGGGTTGGATGGAAACAGGCGTTGACAAGAGGTTTTCTAGGCCACCTTATGTCAAGAATAACGACTATGCATTGACGGCACAGGATGATGATATTGATGATCGGGTATGATGAATATGATAGCATCTGGTTGGGACAATTTTGTACTATTATGGGAAATCAAGTCATGTATAGCGAGGCATGTTGACATTTGTTCATGGAAAAGTCCGATGACGGAATAAGCAATTAATGAAAACGCAATTCACGCCTGCTCTCGAGTACATTTCGTTGCTACTGCAGCTTGTCGCTTTTTACATTGTGCCGTCTAGATACTTGGTATTGGTACAAGTTCCTGGCAGGCCGTCTTTTCTGCACACCCCTCCGTCCCTGATATACAAGCCTCCAATATCAACTCGAAGCTGGGATGGACAAGGCTGTCTTGGCAACATGGGCCGAAGTTTGGTACGAGTTTCCAATTCCACCTTTCACGTCTATGCTGCCCTGCTCTTTGGTCGGCCGCCGCCAACCTTCCTCGCCTGTGGCTTGTTCAAGTGTCCTGCTGGAATCCAGCTCTCGTCGTATCCCTTGGATCCAGTTGTTACAGCAGGTCCATCCGCACCGGCCACGGCCACCTGGTCGGTTGGGTCAACAGGTTTGCCTCCAGTCGATCGCTTGGCGCGCTCGCCGCCCTTGCCTCCTCGCTTCTTCTGAGGGAAGAGTGTGGTGATCCAAGTGTTGTAGATGAAGTAGCAAGTTCCGCCGAAAGCACCCGCGAGGAAGAGGTAGAGGAAGATGCTGCAATCGATATTAGTGTAAGTCGGAGCAATCACCAAGCGGGAAAACATACATCTGAGGATCGAAGATCGAGACAGGAGCTTCCACAACTGCAACAGTCTCCCTGAACACGGTTAGAGTAAACATGCTCTGGGCTCGTGCGATGACGGTCTTAAGCTCCAGGGTAAGATCCTGAGGGTGCATGACAGTCGAGAAGGCGTAAGTAAGGGTCTCCTTGGTCTTTGGCGGGATGATGGTGCCGAACTTGGTGCCAGTCAAGTTGCGGACAACCTGCGGTGGGTCTGGGGCTCCTGGGGCGTCAATTGGCGTCAGGAGCGCACCAAGTCCAACCAACACATTGACCTCGGTATCCTCGTTGTTCACAATGTGAAGGAGCGCTCGGGTGGGTCGGCCATTGACCATCTTGACTCCAAAGATCTCGGCATCTGGGAACGAGACATTGACGGCGACGTTGAGAGGTTTCTGCGCCTTTTGCTCCTCAGACCATTGCCTTTCTCCTCCGCTCTCTGCCCACTTCAACATATCTTCCATGTTGACATCCTCGACGGCGGGCTCGGTGGCATCCTCGACCTGAAGAGATGTTGTTAGCAGAAAGCTTGAGCATCTCCAATGCTGTTTGGATTACTGTACCTTAATACCGTCAGCTTCTGGATCTTGTGCGAAGGCAGTGAACGACGAGAGGGCAACAGCAGCGATCGCTGCGAACTTCAGTGAGACCATGTTGGCTGATTTGGTGGAACTGCAAGGAAGCACGAGGTCGATGTCGAAAATCAACCTTCCAGCTGGCCAGAGCCGCAAGATGGGCCCCAGGAAGCACAGACCACTCCAGCCAACGTCGGGACGACTTCAGGTGAATCGAAGTTCCTGATTCTTTCTACAACATCTTCCATCTCGTGTTTTCCTGTCATTTACGGCCATAGATTCTGTGCAGGGCATTCCATACAGTCAGAGGGAAGGACATAGATCATTTGTGCATAGCCTACACGTCAGAGTAGATCTCCTCGTCCTCCGGCCACTTCACCATGGGATGGGTCGATAAAGTGCCTCGTGCGGGCAATTTGTACATCGGTGGATTACATGCGCTTTATCAGAGACAAGACTTGTTCAGAGAGTACCGAATAAGCCATATCATTTCGGCCTTGGATTTCGATCTCTACGAAGCCGGACATTTCAAGGAGTACACTCATATCCAGGTCAAGCTCGACGATGACCCCAACGAGAACTTCTTTGCCCATACGAACCACTTCAGAGATACGAACGACTTCATTGAATCAGCTTTGAGCAATGGCGGAGCAGTGTTCGTGCATTGTGAGTAGTCCCCCGTCGTTTGCTAGACTCCAGCGTTTGCCAGGCCCCTGCATTCACAGCCCCCTCTGCTAACGTTTCGCGTAGGTGCAATGGGCAAGTCGCGTTCGGCAACCATCGTCATAGCCTACCTGATGTGGAAGTATCGCATTTCACCCGTGGAGGCTCTTGCGCAATTAAATGAAGGCAGACCTGTGTGTGAGCCAAATCCTGGATTCCAGGAACAGCTAGAAGTCTACCATGAGATGCTCAGATCCGGGTCTGATGCCGGCGCCAAGCTTGTCTACGAGCAATGGCTGAAGACACGGTACACTGGCGACTGGTACAGCGAGCGACGACGGCAGATCTCGAAACTGTAGACCAATGAGAAGCCGCTCTGAGCACACCATCTGCAGTTTCTTCCTCACTCATTGTCACGAGCAGCTCGCAGGCTGCTGAATACAGCGCGAATGCCGCGCAGTGACGGAAAATCTGGCAATTCGGCACAACAATACACGTGCTGGAGATAAGGCAGCAATAGCACGGCCAATCAGAAAGCCAAACGGAGCGCGAAACAGTGTCCTCACTTCACTGATTGAGATGCCAAGCACGTGCGGTCTGTTTTTGTTAAGCGCGCTGGGATCACAGTGGGAGAGACAGGTCTATGCAGCCCACGGATGAATGTTTCTTATCCCAGGACTCTCCCGCGGACTAGGATCTCGGCGTTGAATTCTGAAGAAGATGTACACGGAACTGTGTCCCTCTCCCAAGCTATTGGGGCATTGTCATGACCAGTTTCGGGAAGACAATAGTAGGCTGTTCCCAGGTGTTTCCCACGACTCGGACTCAACCTGACAGCCTCAAAGCAATGGTTCTCCTTCACTCACCTGAAACACGGCTGCGGCCTGTGTTCTCCAAACTTATAACTACCTCGCTGTCCTCTCTCAATTTTGAACTCTTCAAGCCATTGCAGTCGACCTTTCAAGTTTTTTGAATAGCATCTACAAGCACTTTGAAGCCGACTTTGAGCAACAGCCCAACGCCCACACATATTCAAACACCAACCTCGACTACACTCACCATGGTATGTATCCCGCACTATCACACGACACACCAGCACAGCTAACCTCGATTGAATTTAGAAGCGCACTGCATCAATGGCTCTCCTCCCCAAGCCGTATCGCCGCCGAGTCACTCGCCAGCAAACCAAGTTCTTCAAGACCATCTTCCCGTTCCTCGCCCTCCCAGCCGAGATTCGCGAGTTGATCTACTTCTTCTGCTTCTCCTTCGCCAACATCAACGGCTTCTTCAGCGAGTTCTTCAATTTCGTCAAGGCCGAGGCTGATGTTGGCAACGACAAGCCATTGGGCAAGATTCCCTTCTGCTCGACTCCCAGCATCCTCTTGATCAGTCGCCAGATCTTCTGCGAGGCCATCACCCTTATCCGCAAGCACTCCATCACCTTTAACCACGGTATCTTCAACATCAAGCCGCTGAGCCAGGTCATCACTCCGAATCCTCTCCGTCAGCTCTCCTCGATCGAGATCACCGACAAAGGCCACCCTCTCCTGACGAAGAAGACCCTCAGCGTCACCTGGCACGGTTACATGCGGTATGTTCTGTCGAGTACATCTCAATTTCGACCTTTGCTAACGTTTCCCAGGTTGATCAAGAGCCTCGCCCAGATCCTTTCCAAGGGCCACCACCTCAAGAACTTCACCATCCGCTTCGACGACCCCAACCTCGTCGAGCACGTCACCACCTGCGCCGCCGGTAGCTGGAATTGTGGTTTCCGTGACCAACTGCGAGACGCCATCTTGAGCCTCAAGATCGTCCGCGGCGTCAAGAACGTCACCTTCATCGGCCTCGAGAAAGCAGTCGCCGAAGAGGTCAAGCATTACATGCAGAGACCCAAGGTCATCGGTTTCGAAGACTTCCCCGACAAGGTTCGCGAGATCGTCTACGGCGACGCCTTCGACTGGTCCTCCGTTTCCAATGCCCTCGCCCGCAGCGTTGCCAAGTGGCCAAACGAGAACAGAGTCAACAGACCCTTCCCTAACCCCAAGATGACCACGCCGACCATCCTCCTCCTCAACAAGCGCATCACCAAAGAGGCCCTCGCCATCATCCGCAGCCAGCCCCTCAATATCGTCTTCCCCACCTCGCCCGCCATCGACGGCGGCAACTGGCGATTCCCACAACCCTCCCGCTACCTCCCCATCAAGACCCTCCGCCACGTCACCACCCTCAACATCACCCTCAAGCACTGGAAGTGGGCCTACAACCTCATCCTCCCCCTCTCCGCCGTCCTCCGCGAAGCCAAGAAGCTCCAGAAGTTCACCATCACCGTCGTCGACGTCGACGACAAGGAGAAGCAGGGCGTCCTGAAGTGGCCGCGCAGCAAGGGCTCCATCCCCCTGCCGTACCACCCTGCGTTCCACGGCACCGTCAAAGCTCGCGAGCTGAAGGATTGGGGCGTCTCTGGCCATATCGGTGAGATGTTCGTCAAGCCGCTCGGTCATGTCTTGATGTTCAACGAGTACGAGAAGCGTGACGACTTCGGTCTGATGCCGACGGCTGGTAGTTTGTACGGCAGGCTTGTTTGGGGTCGCTAGATCTGAGGCGGGCATGGTATCTTCAGCATCACAAACGCGCAAGCGCGTACATCGCCACTCTCGAGGCGAATACGCACGCACGCACGCACGCACCCACGTACATCATCAACTCCTTACGACCACGTACCCACTCGTATCTTTATCCAACGACGAACGACGAACGACGATCACGGACGTTACGAGAAGGATATCTTGAGGAAAAGAAAGAGAAAGAAAGAAAAAGGAATAATATATGAATGATGAGCCGGACATTCATCCAACGTCTTCGACTTCACGACATGAACATCTGCATTTGCTTTTTGGGTCTTTGGGTTTTGGGTTTTCATTTTTCCTTTGTGGGTTTTTGGGGTTTCTCGAACGAAAAGCAGGCAACGACACGAAGAGAAGAAGAGAGAGAAAGATACGGGATGGATCACACACGATTGAGCTCGGTATTCTAGCTGTATCTGATCTGAGCAGAGGTCCGCACTGCTTTTTCCCTGCACGCCTGTTCCTGGTATGCGGGTTCGACTGCTTAGCTAGTCGAACAATTCGGCTGGGGTATATGTATGCTATTCTCAACTTCAAAGGTTTTTCACTTCTCAGTTGAACAGCGAGTCGAAATCGAAATCGGCGTTGTTGGTGTTGTTGTTTCCACCGCTGCCCGTGTCCATGCCGTCGAGGTTGAAGTCCATGAGATCTTCAAAGGTGGAGTCTCGTTGTTCGCCAGCTCCTTGCGAGTCCATTCCGTTGCTTGCACTGCCGACTCCGAAAAGCTCGTTTAGGTCAAGGTCAGCTCCATTGCTGGTCGGCTGGGTATTTGCGTAGTCCTCCAGACCTGGTAGCAGGGATGAGATGTTGTCGTTGTCGGCGCCATTCGCATCAAAGTTTGCCCCGAAGGAGCCAAAGTCGATGTCGTTGGAGTTGTCTTGATCGAAGTTGAAGTCTTGGTTCTCGCCACCAGCTCCTCCTGCGCTCATAGGGTCGTTGAAAAGTGAGTCTAGGTCGTTCGCGGTGTCTGGCGCTTTGTCGTCGTCGGTACCTTGGTCTTCGCCAGTATTGTCTTCTTCGGCCGATGGCTTGGTGTCAAGGTGAAGGCCTTCGTTTAGTGGCTTGAGGTCGTCGGTCGTTTGCAACGTGTGCGCGGCTACACTTGGCTTGGATTCTGCGAGAGGTGGTGACGGCTGCTTTGGCAGGTCTTCCGCAATCAACTCGTCGAAAGACATGACGGGTACCGGCTTCTCCTCGTCATCTGGAGCTGGGTCCTCCATGACGATGTCCTCGTCGGGTGGTGCTTCAGGCTTGGGAGGTTCGTGTTGCGAAACCGTCTCGACCGGCTTGACGTCTGGCTCGGGTACTGATTCAGGTTCGGGTTTGCTGTCTGAAGCTGCCTTCTCGTCCTTTGGCTGAGGTGGTTGTGCTGCTGGCAAGACTGGCGGTTCGATGTGCACGCCAGATCGCTCTCGACACACTGCCAGATCGCGCCGCATCACGGTCTGAGCTGAACGCTATAAGCGAGTCAGCTATATAAGCATTGACATATGATCACACGTGGAGAGACGCACCAGCTCGGACTCGAATTGATCCAATGCCTCATGGAAGCTCGTGGCGGCCTCGGGTATGACTTGCTGGAGCTTCGTGACTTGCGCTGCTGGACGCGCCTTGGGGTTGTTGGCCAGGGCCACGAACACGCGACCGGTCTGTTCGAGCTGCGACATTATCAGATGGAAGGCCGTCGTTGTTCAGATGCCCAGACGTACCACAGAGTTCAGCTGGAGATGCAGCTGATCCAGCAGCTCGGCGTGGTTGCTGCTCGTTGCCGCCATGTCGATGCGACGATGACGCGCAAACTGGTTGCTGGTGAGATGGCGGAAAGGAGCGTGTTGGAGCTATGTATAACCAGAGTTTGGTTCGGGTCGTTCGGTCGGTGGTCACCTGCATGCAGGCTGGGTGTGAGCAGCAGCAGCAAGCTAAGCTCGGGAGCAGCCGCCGGGGGTCTTTTGGTCACGTCCGTCGTCTGGTCTCTGCTGTCGCTGCTCATATCCTGCCTCCCACCGTCGCCGTCCATCAGCAACCACCCGCAGACCGTGTGCCCGGGTCGCCGCGCCGTCTGCATTCTTGTTTCCTTTGTTCGTCGCTGGACCGTTTTCCTCCGCCTGCTGCTGCTGCTGCTTTGTGCGCCTTGCTCGACGTCTCCGTCGACACACCCTGCTTCGAGTCTTTTGCGCGCCGCCCACCCCAACCAGCAAGACCCACAGACAGACCCGCCCGCCAGAGGCAGCTCTCATCTGTGCACCATCTCCTACTCGACCTCCCGTCGTCTCCTCCAGACAGCTAAGCATTCACGAGCTTTTGTCTCCTTGTGCGTTCCTCGTCCCTTGCCCACCACGCTCATTCGGCCAGCACGGCGCCTAATCTCACACGCAGCAGCTTCTTCCGCTGAGCGCATATCGCATTTTCCTCTTGGGCCCTTTCTGCTCCTATCTGCTCTCATCTTTGTTATCTCCTCGAGTTCTACCATTCAACCAACCATGGCCGATACAAACACCTCCGTCGCCTCGTCGCTGCCGCCGCCGCCCGCCACGGGAGTCGCCCCAGGCCAGCCTGGCTACGAGAATGGCTCCCAGCAGGGTCACATGCCACCGCCGCCAGTCCCGCCGCTCAACATCCCCCAGAACACCAACCCGATCCCCACCGCGGTCGATATGCAAATGGGAGACCTGATGTCGCCAACCAGCGCGGGAGGCTATGTCAGAAGAGCTGCTCCAGAACCGAACAAACGAGCGCTATACGTTGGTGGTCTTGATCCACGCGTGACGGAGGACGTGCTCAAGCAGATTTTCGAGACGACTGGACATGTGCAGAATGTGAAGATTATCCCGGACAAGAATGTGAGTACCACCGCACATGACCCTCGAGTCAATGGCAGCTGCCGTGTCTGGCCGATAATAACAGGCCGCGTGACCCGCTGCCTGCCTATTGTCGGTTGCGCATTTGGCAACTGCAGTATATCAAGCACCTCAATTCGACTGCAGTTTCCGAACACAGTCTAACTCTGACAGTTCCAATCAAAGGGCTACAACTACGGATTCGTGGAATACGACGACCCCGGTGCGGCAGAGCGAGCCATGCAGACCCTCAACGGCAGACGGGTGCACCAGCAAGAGATCCGCGTCAACTGGGCCTACCAGTCCAACAACACCTCCAAGGAAGATACCTCGAACCACTTCCACATTTTCGTCGGCGATCTCTCCAACGAAGTCAACGACGAGGTCCTCTTGCAAGCATTCTCAGCTTTCGGCCAAGTTTCTGAGGCACGTGTCATGTGGGACATGAAGACGGGACGCTCGCGTGGCTACGGTTTCGTTGCGTTCCGAGACCGAGGTGAGGCGGAGAAGGCACTGAGCTCCATGGACGGAGAATGGCTTGGATCACGTGCCATTCGCTGCAACTGGGCCAACCAAAAGGGCCAGCCTTCCTTCGCGCAGCAGCAAGCTATGGTCTCTATGGGCATCACCCCAACCACTCCTTACGGTCACCACTCCTTCCCTACCCAGGGCGCTCAGTCGTACGAGATGGTCGTCAACCAGACCCCACAATGGCAGACCACCTGCTATGTCGGCAACTTGACCCCGTACACGACCCAGAACGACCTGGTGCCTCTTTTCCAGAACTTTGGCTATGTCACCGAGACTCGGTTCCAGTCCGATCGCGGCTTCGCTTTCATCAAGATGGACACGCACGAGAATGCGGCCAACGCCATCTGCCAGTTGAACGGTTACAATGTTAATGGCAGACCGCTCAAGTGCAGCGTAAGTACATCAACTGCGATATCTATCAAACAACGCATGCTAATTGTCATCAGTGGGGTAAGGACCGCCCACCGACTGGCCAGTTCGACGGCTACAACCCAGCCCAGACTCCTCAATCCGCTGTGTCTGCCTTCCCTCCGACCCCTCAAGCCTTCTTCCCACAGTACGGTCAGCCCAACGCTATGTCGCCACAAGCTAGCACCCCGGCAGGCCAGTACCAGCACCCAACTCCAGGAAGCTGGCCGAGCAACATGACTCCCCAGAGCATGCACCCACCTGCCGGTAGCTGGCCAACCCAGCAGATGACGCCACAGAGCGCTGGAGGCTACGGGCAAGCACCTGCTGGATTCATGCCCACACCTGGAGCTCCACAGCCAGCGCCGTTTGGACGTGGCTACGGCTACCAAGGTTAGGCGCCTGTATGTGCCAGCGGCTGACACGACTCTCTTGTTACTACGACACGGCAATGTACTTTACTCTCTCGATCCTCGACGATGCTCTTTCCCGTTGGACACTGGATACCCTGCTGCAGTGGCCTCTGTTACATTCTGGTTGAAATTGGGGCCTTCGATTAGCGACTGCGATTTCATACTCTGCATTGTGCCCAAAGGCTGAGCCGACAAGCACAGATCAACATAGTTTACTCCTTTGTGTGTGTGTTTCGCTGTGGTTTGCGGTGCAGTCGGTGTTCTGAAAATGGGAAGGGACAGGATGTCAGGATGTTTATAGCGTAGCTCGACTCAGAGAATGGATTTGAAAAGAAGTTGTGATTTTGAGAAGAAGAAGAATATCGTCTCGTGATGTTCGATGCTACCTGATAATCCGTTTCATATGGTCCTACCCCATAATTTGATCTTGTATAAGCGTCTTAGTATGACTCTCTCAATAGACACCTAGTTCACCTTGACGATCCTCGTACTGGGCAACTGCCTGTCCCCACCAGTGGAGTTCCCCTCTCCTAATTGCTTCGTTATCTTGACATACTGGCCACTGTTCCCCGCCGTCCCCACACCATTCGGCCCCGCCTGGATCCTCTTCTCCGCCCTCCTCTGCATCCACCTCGTAAACGGCTGACCCACATACGCGCCCAGCACACACGCAAACGTCGCCCAGAAATGCCACAGCAACACGATCGTGGCTCCGATCCCCCAGGGCGCGAAGAATCTGACGAACTGATCGGTCTGGTAGAGGTCGCTTTGCGATTGGATGTAGTATCTCCGCGAGGGGGATTTCCGGACGAGTTGCAGGACGGTGGTGAGGCTGACGGGGGCGGAGTAGAAGGGGATGAAGAAGATGGAGAAGGTTTGCGTGATGCTGACGTAGAGGAGGAGGGAGGTTTCGTCGAATGCTATAACACATCATCGTGAGCCTTTGGGACAGGGAGAGATTTTGGAGGAAAGGAATGGTCAAGACGAACCAACAGAATTGACGCTCAATTCAATCGTCGGACTGAGGATTTTGTACCACCGGAAAATGGCGTGGATGAGCCATCGACTGCCTTCGAAGCTTCCTGTTCGGCAGAAGGGGTGTGTGAAGGAGGCGTTTGTGGTGAAGTATTCGTTGATGGTTTCTTCTTGTTCCTTTGGGGAGCCTTGGGTTAGACGGTGGACGACGGAGGTGATGTCTTGGATTGGGTCGTCCATTGCGGTTGATTGATTGTATTGTATTGCAAGCGTATGTTGTTATTTGAGGTTGTGTTGTTGTTGCGCGAGGTAAGCTCAATGGATTGGAGTGTTTTGCAGGGGAAGGTCGAGAGCTGGACAAGAGCTCCTTTCACATGCCAAAGAGTCGAAAACGTGCCTGACGATGACATCACTGGGGAAAGCGTGTTCCAACTTGAAGTTACCGGGTCTGCCGGCGACAACGTTGAGGCATCGTCGAGTCTCGATCCATCGTCTTGAGCTCACTCATTCACCCCTTGATGGGTGACGTACACCAATTCAATTCCTTCAAACAACAAGTCTGTTTTCTTCCTTTCGCATCGAAGCTCAAAACAGCTCTCGAAAAAAGCTGAGCTCTCCTCCAGCCAAGCCACCATCGACTGCAAGAGTGAAAGCTACCAACGATGGCGAGTGGCAGCATCACCAAGACTCTGCAGCACTTCATCAACGACCCGATCAAGTTCCTCTTCCAACTGATCCAAACCCTCCTCGACTATATCCTCTCGCCTGCCCCGCCGAAACCGAATGCTGAACTGGGTCGTCCCAAGATCGCCATTGTTGGAGCTGGACTTACGGGTGTTTCGTCTGCGTCGCATTGTGTTGGCCATGGGTTCGATGTTACGATTTTCGAGGCGGGGAGTAGGAAGAATTTGGGTGGGATTTGGAGTCGTGTGAATAACACGTCGGGTACGATAAATCCATACAGCCTGTGCTTGAGCATGTACTGACTTCTGGACAGGCCTGCAGATCCACTCCATCATGTACCGATTCCATCCCAGCGTCAAATGGTCCGAGGGCTATCCTGGTCGTAAAGAGATTGTGGGTGCCATTGAAGAGCTTTGGAAGAAGTATGGACTCGATAAGAAGACCAAGTTCGATACTCGCGTGGAGAAAGTGTACAAGGACAACCAGGGTCGATGGATCATCAACGATCCCTCGAATGGTCGTTTCGATGGTGTCATTGCAGCTGTTGGAACTTGTGGCGATGCGAAAATGGGTCAGATCAAGAATCAAGACAAGTTCAAGGGCGGCGTCTTCCATTCGTCTGAGCTAGACGGGAAGGAGGCCAAGGACAAGACTGTTCTTGTTATCGGAGGTGGTGCATCTGCTGTGGAGGCCCTCGAGTACGCCGCCCACGCTGGTGCTAAGAAAACCTACATTCTGGCTCGCAGCGAGAAATGGATCATCCCACGAAACCCCTTCATCGACATTCTTCTATCTTTGAACATCTTCGGCGCCGAAACTCCTCTTTCCTGGATTCCTGAATCGCTTCTACGGCTGTTCTTCTACCGCGACCTCAGCGACATCGCGCCAGCGCCTAATAGTGGCAAGGGCATCTTTATGGACACGCCAATGGTCAACAATGATGTGTTGGAGCAGATTCGCAGTGGCAAGGCGAGCTGGCTCCGTGGCGATATCAAACGTTTTGAGGAGAATGGGATTTTGTTCAATCACCGCAGCCAGGGTGTACCGAAAGGTTAGTGAAGTGCTGTCTGTGATCATTCGGTGTGGTACTAACAATGTTTAGGTGGGCCTGGCCGCGAGGAGCTCATCCAGGGCGATTTGTGCATCATGGCGACAGGTTTCGAGCGACCATCTCTTACCTTCCTCCCACCGGAATGTTTCGAGGAGAAATACGAGCCCCCGAACTGGTACCTACAGGTCTTCCCACCTAAGCACATGGACATCTGCGCAAACAACTGCACCTACGTCAACGCCATCGGCACAGTCGGCAACTACCACATCGGCATCTACACACGTTTCCTACTCATGTTCTTGGTCGACCCTCTTGCTAGGCCCAACGAGAGACTGATGAAGACATGGGTGGACTTTACCCGCTGGGTCAAGGCTCGTGCGCCCACTGGGGCGTTCGATTTCTTCACCTACGCCGAGCTCATGTACTGGTTTGCGTTCGTCATCGTGATCAACCCGTTCCGATGGAAGTGGGCGCTTTTCGTGCTGTGTGGTATTGGCGAGTCGTTGCCGAAGAGGATTGTTAAAGAGGAGGATAAGTTGAGGGCTTCGTGGGGAGCGGCTACGAATGGTGTCAAGGACGAGTAAAAATCAGGGCGGACGAGGAACGGGTTTGTATGTACACATTAGAGACAGACATAACGAGATACAGGAACCAAAAAATGATATCAAGAAGAAAACGACGCCGTGCCAGCCGTTTGTCGAGGTCTAAGAAACGCTCCTTCCAGTACTTCCACGCGATATCCTCCTTCCTCCAACAGTGGGCGCACTTTCCTCGTCGACTATCGTGGTCCTTCTAGCCATCTCTGCACCATCGACTCGGCATCCCGAACAACCCCTACCCTTATTTTCGATTCTGCCTCGCCCACCCTCCTTTGCCCTACACATACACTTCATTCGTACCAATATCACCCAGAGGCTCACCGTGGCCTCTATCCGTCATCACGTATACTACCCGGCGGCTGTCGCGCGCATCCAAGGACCGCCGACCGAACGCGCGCCAGAATCGTTTCTCCCGCAGCACTGAGTCTCGAGGTCGTAGAGACTATCATCGCCAATCCTACTATACTGGCCATACGCCTTCACCTGCTCCAGACGACGACAACGACAGTATGGAGACTCCAGCGCCTCCATCCACTGCTACGACCACTGTGCAGCCTGTTGAGGAGGAGGAAGCTGTTGCGGCGATTCCTGATGATGAGGTTTCGGGTGATATTCCTGCGATGAGCCGGACTTTCACGACGCCTGATGGCGTACCTATCACCGTGATGGAGAAGCCGAGCGCTGAGGGTGCGTGTCCCGAACGCTTCATTTGTTGAGAGCTAATGTGGTGTACTGACAGGCTCGGTAGTCGTCAGGAGACAAAGCACCATCGCGAAGGGCTCGACTATCGATAGCATCATATCACCCAAGCCACGTCTAACGAAGAGCTTCCCTACCACAGCACCTTCACCGCGTCCAGTAAAGAGCTTCCCGAATGTACCTTCGCCTCGCCCAGCTTCGCCCACAAGAGCATTGACCGAGCCCTCCAAACCCGTCAAGGTAACGCCAATATTCCCCAGCCTCACCGAGAATGTTTGCCTGTTTCACGACCATGTCACCTTGCGCGAAGTCACCGTGGTCATCAACGAGAGAACAATCATGGACAGAGAAGGCGGACTGCTGTTTCAGGTCGATCACAAAAAGACCTTCCTCGAGCCAAACGGATAGTATGCGTTTGATCTGAGGAGGAGCAAGATGCGGTGGACGAAGAGATGGTACTTGGACATCAAGGGGATACAGAAGTTGACGTTCAAGAAGAAGCATCCGAAGAGAGGCAGTACGACTTCAAGCCAGCGGCGACAGCATTGAGATTTTGCTAACAGTGAACAGGAGCATCAATGCATACTCAGCTCCCTCCGGCCAATAGAACAGGCTCACTGGATGTCGTCCTTCAAAACGGCATGTTACGTGTCGGACAAGGCCGCAGCAGCATCCTCGTGGCAATCGTGGAAGACGAGATCAAGCAGCTGAACAACGAGCCGCGCGGAAGAAGAATGAGGGTGGCAAAAGGCTTCGATCTCGCCGTTGCGAGCGCGATGTGTTTCCTCTTCTACAACGGCACCGGGAAGAGTCAGTCTCGCGCGAATGGGTATGCACGCATGTAGTGGAGGAATGAGGGTGGCGTTGTGAATCTGTGTGAAGAAAACCTAGTAATGGTCAGAACATGAGCAAGAGGCTCTTCGTTTACCATGGAGAAACAAGAAGGAAAACGTTGCGGTGGTGTTTGTGGTTGAAACAGCTGTTTTGATCAAGAGTACGTAGCTTTGCAAACAATCGTTGGAAACAGCAGTACTTGTTCTCATTCCATCCCATTCAAATCAAACATATCATCCCATGGCATCGCCCTTGTTCGCGAGCCTGTTCCTTCATTCCAATTATTCCAACGTTTCATCGTCATCTCCAAAGTCAGACTCATTCCATACCACCAAAAGCGTGTTTCCCTGCTCATACTCCCTGTGAGAAGGGAGGAGGGTGCGATGGGAAGCAGACTGTGTCCTGTCTATGCTTTGCCCTTTCCACTTGGCCTGTGACCTGGCCCGACCTGGCGGCTGATAGCTTTGTTTGCTGTTCAGCCTTTCGCCGGTGATGAGGAGAGGTGAGGTGGGATGTAGACTGTGGCCTGTGTTTTGCTGTCCCGGTGAAGTGCCATCTGGCTGAGGGACCGGGCGCTTTGATGAGCTGTTCGTGTCATTGCTGGAGATGGCGAGACGTGAAGGCTGTGTCATGCCTTGATGTTCCCTGTGGAGAGGTGTTGGGCTGAGGTACCGACAGCTTTGATGAGCTGTTCGTGTCCTTGCCGGAGACGTGGAGAGGTGGATGAAGGCTGTGACATGCCTTGCTATTCCCCGGAGAGAGGCGACTAGCTCAGGTACCGACGGCTTGATGGCCTATCTGGTCCTTGCCGGAGACGAGGAGAGGTGGATGCAGGCTATGACATGCCTTGTCATCCCCGTGGAGTGCCATCTGGCTAAGGTACTGACAGTATGTCGGACTGTTCAGTCCTTGCTTGTGATCGGGAGAGGGTGGTGGGAAGCAGGCTGTGACATGCCTTGCTATCCCTGTGGAGTGCCATCTGGTTGAGGTACTGACAGTATGTCGGGCTGTTCAGTCCTTGCTGGAGACGGGGAGAGGTCTCGGTCGGGTCCTTGCTGTCTCCATGGCCTGTGACCTGGCCATGCTGCTGACAGCGCATTGATCCGCCGATGAGGGAGAGGAGGAAGTGGGGTGCAGGCTGTGTCCTGCCTTGCTATTCCCAAGGATAGCCACGAGGCTAAGGTACCGACGCCTTGATGAGCTGTCTGGTCCTTGCCCCTGGTGAGGAGATGAGGTGGGGAAGCAGGCTATGACCTGCCTAGCTATCCCCAAGGAGAGGTGCCTGGCTAAGGTACCGACGCTTGATGAGCTGTCTAGTCCTCGCCCCTGGTGGGGAGATGTGGTGGGGAAGCAGGCTGTGACCTGCCTTGCTATCCCCGAGAACAACGACCGGTCCATGCCGCCGATAGGCTGCAGGACAGCCTACTCCTTGCGGGAGAAGGGGAGACACATCCCAAGACGAGGTGCTTTTGGCGCTGGCTCGGCGGGCTCAGCGGCGGCGGCAGGTTGCTCGTCCTCACCAAACAACTCGGAGAAGTCGAAGTTCTGCTCGCCTTCACCGAAGAGGTCGGCGCCGTCGTTCTCCTCAACCCCAGCCTCAGCCTCTGTGGGCTGGGCGGTGAGGTTGAGCTCACTCTCTCCGAACAGGCTGTCGGAGTCGTCACCCTTGACAGCCTGCTCACCCTCCCCATCCTGCGCAAAGGCGCGCGCGATCTCCGCCGCCACCTCACTCTCCCCAACCTCCTCCGCCGCGAAGGCGCGCGCGATCTCCGCTGCCATGGCGTCCTCGTCAACCTCATCTGGGGAGGTGACGGGCGTCTGGCTCCCGCTGCCGCTGCCCTGTGAGCTCCCCTGTGGGGTGAGCTCACTCTGGGAAGACTCCCCAGACCCTCTCCGAGCACCAGCACCCTGTTTCTTGGGTGCTGAGCTTGGTCCAGCGACGACCGCCGGGGATGCCTCGACCTGTTGAGCAGGTGAGGCTCCCTTCTTGGCGGCCTGCTTGCCCTTCCCCTTTGACGGGGCGGCTGGGGCCTGGGGAGAGTCTGCCTTCCCAGCAGCGGCAGCGGCAGCAGCAGCGGCCTTGGCCTTGTCCGCCTTGTCTTTGGCGACCCTCTCGCGGTAGCGCTTGTTGCTCTCGTTGTGAGCAATCCTGCGCTTCTCCAGCGTCTCCAGCGTCTCCCGCTCTTGGCGCTCCAGCGCCTCCTGGGATGGCCTGGGAACAGGCGCGGCAGCTCTCCTCCGCTCCTCCTCAGCCCGATAGTCCTCCATGCGCTTGCGATGGTGCTCGCGCCTCCTTCTGCCGTTGATGTTCGCAGGGCCATCGTAGAAGCCCGTCCTCACCTGCTCCGCCCGGAGAGCCTCCTGCTGCTCGCGGAGGAACTTCTCGTGGTTTGCGTGGGCCGCTGCGGCCTCTGCGGGCGATCTCCGTGGCACCCCAACGGTCTGTGGTGCTGATTGAGGTGCCAGCGGCGTGGCAACAGGGGACGACGACGGGGATGAGTCGTCGCGCGTGAGGTCGATCGTCTCGGGAGCCGCCTGCGCGGCTGCCGCCGAGGACGACTCGTCCTCGTCGTCACCGGTGAGATCGATCGTCTCAGGAGCCGGCCGCGGGGCCGGAGCGGGCATCGGCGCGAAATGCCTGTGCAGGGAGAGGTCAAACCCCTCCTCCGTTGGCGGTGGCCCAATGAAGGGCTCCACCAGGGGCGCTGGGCCGGCGAGGGAGATTTCCTCTTCCCCGTTAGGGAGGCCCAGGTCAGCACAGAGCTTATTGGCGCTGTGCGCCCACTCCTCCCACGTTTCCCCGTACAGGGTGCGTGACGACAGGTCGAACGACTGGCCGGCTGGCTCAGTCGACGACTCTGCCGTGGGGATGTCAGCACCCGCCGGAGAAACGTGATTACCCTCACGCTGAGAGCCCGCAGGCAGCGTGAGCTTGGCCCGCTTGGCGGGAGAGGTGGCCCCTGTGGCCGCGCTGTCTTGGGTGAGGCCGGCCTCCGTGCGAGAGCGTTTGTTGCTGCTCGCCTTGGGAGTGGCCGCACTCTGTGGCGCTTCGTCGTGATGGCCGCCCACCTCGCTGGTGGTGCGGCCCTGCTCGTACTGGGTGAACTTGCCAGCCATTGTGTGATAATGGCTCTGTTTCTCTATTGGTCTTGTTTGTGCAAATGTGCTATGCTGTCGATCAATAGCTTGGATTGCTGTAAACTGACGGAGAAAGTGTGATGTTCTGTGTGAAAAGAATCCCATCCTCACCTGCTACTCACGTCTTCTTAAGTAGGCGCTGGGGGGCCATATCCTGGGTGCGGAGGAGGCTCACATGTTCGCAGAGTCGAAAATCTCTCCTCAAAGCTACCAAAACATCTCCCAGCTCATAAGCAGAGCAAACCACCTTTCGAACATCGGCCATTGGCAGAAGCCACGCTGAATCTCTCGGAGACTTGCTTGTCATGCCAATGCGAAAATGACCAAGCTGAATACAAACGATCCGTATGGTGCTGTCGCGCGGGCAGCATCGTCCTCCCAGCCATGGAACCACGACAAGGTCTTGGTCATACATTGTCGACAGAAAATTTCTGCGTCGCTCGAGTCCCCTGGTTTCAATACTGAATGCAAACGATCTGTATGGTGCCGTCGAGGCCGTGCTTGGAGCCGCAGCGTCTGCTCGTAGCTTGTCAGCGCCGCCAAGGACGCCGAAGTTTGGTTTCGTTGTGGTCTCTTGATAGCTGCAGCTCGCCAGTACCAAACAACGCTCGTCGAGGAAAAATTCTCGCGGCCAATGAAGTCCTTCCAAATTTGGGTAATGCCTAAAGAAACACCTGGGACTTGATGTGACATAGAACAATCAGTATATTTCCGCTGGGTATAACCTACAACGCCCAAACTCCAGGTCGTCCGCCTCACCGTCGTATGCTCGTCGTCCACGCCTCATCGTTCGCGGTCATCCAAAGACGCCGGCTCGACGCATCACCCCTTCGAAATCATCTACCCCGACACCTCCCAGCGTTCCACCGGTAGCCTCTCGCACCATATCCTTCAGCACATTCTCCGATACGTCCTCTCGAAGCTCCTTCGCCACTCTGCGGAGGTCCAGCAAGGTGATGTCCCGCTCCTCGCCTTTGGTAAACAGCTGGTAAGCCTTCAGAACCTCCTCACTCAGGGCATCCGGATCATTTTCATGCGCATGCATCTTGAGCGCAGCGATCGCGACGAAATGCTCGAAGGGAACGAATCCAGAGCCATCAGGATCCACCGTCTCCACCATTTCTTTCAACTCTGCCGCATCGGTAGGAGGAATATTCAGAGCGACGAGGCATCTCCGCACGTCATTGGTCGCAATGACTCCCTCTTTCCCCTCAAACTCTTCATGCGGTCTGGCAAATAACGCAAAAGCCTCTTGAATCTCTCCTTCCTGGTCCGCAGTGATATCGTTCTCCTTGGCCAATTTCGACCGTCGCTTCGCAGGAGGTTTCGGGGCCGCGGCGGGCTGCTTGCGCTTGGGGGCCTGCCGAGGAAAAGAGGAAGACGATCAGCGAGACAGGCTAGCATGTGACATTTGGGGTACGACCTACCATCTCTGCGCACCTAATTTCGCATCATCAATATTCGATGGTCATGGCATTAAGGTTTCAGTCGTCCAAAGACGTGAGGTCAACAAAGCTGCAGGCATGAGAGCTGACTAACAGGTACGGATCGGAGCTTAGACCATGGTACTGCGCACCCAATTTGAACTTCACTCTTGGCTGCTTCTCTTTTCTTCACACGCATCGCTGTCATCAGCACTGCCAACACCGTTCGAAAATCATCGAGTTGGCCGTCAAACTGAAAGCCAGCCGAATCTATCAAGTCTAAGTATCCTCCTTCCTCTCCTTTCCCTCATTCATCACGGCCATGAAAATTGCTAGAGCCCGTCATCGCCTTTCACAAGGATGTCGAGTGTGGACAGAATGGCTAGAAGGAAACCCCTGGCCTCGTCTCCAAGAGACAGGTCAGCGTCCGTGGCATGTCACTTTTGGCTTCCCACCCTGCTGAGAGCTGACTATTGCGGACGCGACAAATACTGGAAAGAGAAAAGAATATCCTCGCTAATGCTACACTGAATGCTACTGTTATGTACATCTTGGTTGGGTATCATCTATCCAAAGAATCGAATGCAGAGCCCTCCCAGTCCTGATCCAATTCAAAGTTTTTCTCCTGTTCACTGAAGACCGTGTGACTTCAGAAACGCATCCATCGGTCGTCGGTCTTTGGTCGCAATGTAGTAGTGTCCACCGACATCTGTCCAGCTCACGCTGTTGGAGAAGTACTCAAACCTCCTCTGAACCAGCTGATTTGCCACCGAATGAATGTTTCTCATTGCGAGTTTGTGTCCCTCGGGTACGAACGGCTTCAGACTGACCACTTGGCACCCTTCCTTGAGGTCGAGGAACTTGTTGCAGAGCTTGTCGTTGAGCGCCGGCGTGAAGGCTTGATTGTTTACAAGCACAACATCAGCTCGTCGAAGAACCTCATCGATGCCTGGATGGTCAGTGAAGTCGCCGCGCAAGAGGTTAACTTTGCCAGCCGACAGCCCCCACAGACGCGCTCGCGCTGGGAACTCTCGAGCCTGCAGTTCCGCCAGATCGCAAGGGTTCTTCATCATTTCAATTCCCCAGCTCTCGCATCCGATTTCGAGGGCTGCCTGCAGCACCACGTTTCCGACGCCAGAACCCAGATCAACGAAGACTTGCTCGTGGTTGAGCTTTGTTTTGTGGAACATCTCACTGCAGAGACGAGGCATCAACTCTCCATAGACATTATCGCTTCCGTTCTGATACGCCCTGAGCGTCTCGACTTTGGGCGAAACCGTTCTGCCGTATGTTTGATCAAGTATGCGTCGCACCCAGTCGAGGTGCAGACTCCTCTTGTGTTTCAGCTCTTTCTCGAGGGTGCCGTCACTCAACAAGCCACCCAAGATAGTGTTGAAGTCCTGAACAATCTCTATGAAATCATCCACACTTTCTCGCTGCCATGCTCGGTGAAAGCGCCTGTCGTATCCTGTTTCTTCGCTCAGGCCAGTCGCAACAAGCTCTTCCGGGAAGTACCACGTGCAGATTGTCTTGATGGTCTCGATGATATCTTCCATAGGCTTGTAGTCGTCCTTGGACACGTACTTCGGCCACTTAAGCTCGAATCGTTCCTTGTGGCCCTTGCTGGGATATTGCAGCTCCACGCATTCGAAGACTTCGTCTTCAAAAGGGTTCTTAAACTTGGAGGCATTTGGCCCGGACGTCGCATCTGCACCATGTATGAAATCGAAGATGGTATCATCCTTGAAAGCTGCTTCTGATATCACGTTTCGCCTTGGCCCACTGCTCTCGACCGAGCTGACGCTGCTCTTAATGCGCTTCCGAGACGCATCTGAGTCGGAACCGCCGATGTCGCTACTGTCATCTTCATCGTCGCTGCTGAAGAGTGCCGGCTGAGGAGTCGCGCTCTTTCGTTTCACACCTCTCGAGACAGACAGGGCTCGGCGAGCAGGGTTGGGGGGTTTCTTCGAGGTCGCGGGCTTCGGGCTTGCGCGGTGGAGGGCCTGGTTGAATCTGTTCGGATCTGGACGGCCAGAGGGTCGCTGGGCCCCAGCGGTACTTTGGTTCGGAGTGACGACCTTTCGTACAATGGTCTTGCGAATGACGGGTTGGTTCGCTCCGGTCTTAGGTTTGCTGAAGTTCATAATGCAGGGCTAGCGAGGGGTATCATGCGTGTACGCGATGTCTCATGCTTCGGAAGGGTGCGCGCGTGAACGAGCGGTGTATATATATATTTGGAGTGGAGGATGAATGACTAGCGTGTTCGAGAACGAGCATGTGAAGTTGAATGTCAGAAAAAGAAAGAAATGTGAAGTCTTGAGTGAATACGAAGGAACAGGCAGTGCTCACGTGTCGCGCGGCGGCGAAACCGCCACGCTAAAAAACAATACAGGCAGGCCCTTGCGGCTGAGAACGTCGTGCTTGACTCGAGAAACCACTGTGGCTTCAGTGAGGATTCAACGACCGTCTGTGGATGTCAAAGCCATTAAAGTGCTCAGGAGAGGCTGCGAAGTCAAGACAGACTTGTGCTGGTGTTTCCCTCCTCACCTTACCTTCTTTCACAACTTATGCCAGTTACCTGCACTGCAAACCCCGGAGTAGCATTGTCTCATGGCCTTGCGAATACATCTATCTCACAGCGCAGTATCACAGTGACGTCAAAACTCGTAGCTTGTCTGTTCAGAACAACCAGGTAGGTGCATGTGATGGTGGTGTATAAGAACCTAGCATCACAACGCAACTCAGCTCTCCACCCTCTCCTCATCGAGTAAGCATTGTCTCCTCGCTTCACAGAGCATTTTGATTTCATTTCCCAAGTCATCCAACAACATCGAGAGAGATCCATCAAACATGGACAAAATCCCCGAATCCAACGCCACCAAAGGCCAACCCGAATCAACGACCAACAAACTCCTCGAGACAGGCGCCTCCCTAATCCAAAACTTCGAACCCCCCAAACGTCTCTGCGCTCATCTGTAAGACCTCAACCCCCAAAATCCATACCACCTACCTACATATATCTAACACCCACCCCCAGCAACGCCTTCCACGTCTACGCCTCCGACCCAACCCGGCACACCGAATCCAACCACTACTGCGCGCACCTCAACGACGAAGTCCGCCAATGCATCCTCTACGACTCCCCGCACGCCAACGCCCGCCTCATCGGAATCGAATACATGATCACGCCGCGGATCTACGCGACCCTCGACCCCGAGGAACGCGCTCTCTGGCATTCACACGTCTTCGAAGTCAAATCCGGCATGCTCATCATGCCGGCGCCCGCGGGCGTCCCGTACGCCGTGTGGGAGGCGGCGGAGAACAAGGAGATGGAGCAGGTGGTGGAGTTGTATGGGAAGGTGTATCAGCTTTGGCAGGTGGATCGTGGGGATCAGGTGCCGTTGGGGAAGCCGGAGTTGATGACGAGTTTTACGAAGAGGGAGCAGTTTGATTTTGACGGGGTGGTGGGGGAGAGGGATCGCAGGTTGGGGGTTGAGAGTGCGAGGAAGGCTGAGGTGAGGGAGTATATTCGGGAGCCGGAGGTGCATCCTGATGCTGATGCGACGTGGAAGAAGGGGTAGAGGAGGGGTGTAGGGGGTGGATGGGTGGCGATGGGGTGGAAAGGTCGTAGTCTCTTGCGGGTCGTATGGAGTATGAGCCGTAGTGTCGACGTGGGTGAGCAAGCCTGTACTCAATGTTATCAGCCCTGCGTAATGTCAGTCCATTCAAAAACCTCGATTGTATTTCTGCGGTCTCTTCTTATACTCATCAGAACTTGCGACATTGAAGAAAGGAACAGAAGCAATAGTCATGACCAAAGTTAGACAATAATGATTAATCTGATTGGATGCTGGCTGGGGCGGAAATATAGAAAGTGTCTTTTCGTCAAACTCGTTTGGCCGTCCACGCCGAAAGAGACATGTTGGATCCAGGAATAAAAAAAAGTGAACCCAGTATTCACTCAAGATTCCCCGTTCGTGGGCACAAAGAGTTTTTCCCCTTGATAATCCGGTCGCCCCATTACCCCTAGTTCGCTCCCATCAAATAAACGCCGTTCGTCGCCATGTCCCATCACTCTCTAAACAGTTTTCGTATCACAGGTATCGGTTGGTTTGGTTTGTTGGTTGGTATGTCGGTTGTTGGTAGCAGGAAGTATGTACAAGAAAGGCGTGGTCGTAAAAGATGGATCCATCTCTCTCAGAAACGTCTCCGGTCTATGTCGTGAACAAGAAGCTATGAGACAGAGCGCTGCCTCCTAGAGGATCCGGATGGAGGCAATGCTCGTTGCCGCGCTGCAGGAAGGATGGAGCGCGGACAGCGTGGCTGAAACCACAAGCTGAAGAGTCGAAAGACCTAGTGGTCCATGATTTTCCAGCCTTCTCGTAACAATGTTCGACCGAAGAACATGGTGCCGAGGATCACACCGCAACCGGCGAGTGCAACGCCAGTGTACCACGCGCATCGGATGCCGTGCATGACGTCCGCTTCGGTCTTGCCGTGGTTGTTGACTTGTACCTCGACGGTACCTGCGATGCCGAGCGCAATGGAGATGGAGTAGTTGACCATGGTATTGACCAACGACGCGGCTAGACCTTGGTGTTCTCTTGGCATGTGGTTTGAGAGGATGACTGTTCCTGCTGGGAACGACATGTCCATGCCTGTAAGTCGTCAGTACAACGTAACTTTACACTTGACACCTCGAGACTCACCGAAAGGCATGATTAGAATGGCGACAAACATCTGCGCCCAGTATGTCTGATGTGCTGGCTGGGTGGCAGTGATCAGCTCACCGAGGAAGAAAGCCACCATGGCAATCATCATGGTGAACGCGACGGGCGTGTGCGTAAGCATGAAACCCGTCGCACCCGCAGCAAGGAGACCACAGACTAGAGCTGGAGTGTATTGAGCCGACACGCTGAGTGGAGTGTAGCCACGGATCTCCTCGAGGAAACGCCAAGAGTAGTAGATCCAGATACCGAACGAGCCCCAACCGATACCAACCAGAGCCATCGTGTACGTAACAGTGCTGGTCATGTGACGGACGGGAAGAATGGGCGAGATCGCACGGGCTTCGACCCAAACGAATGCGATCAAGGAGAAAACTCCAATGATTAAGATGAAGTAGACGTGCGGTTGATTCCAGCCGAACAGAGGCCCGTTGTTCCAAGCGACGTTGATGAGGATGAGGCCAATGACTCCGAGGAGGGAACCGGTCCAGTCCATGCCTGGCTTGGTCGATCTACCGGCGAACTGAGCGTCGTGGGCGAGCGCCTTGGGGATGATGACGGCGGAGAAGGCAGAAAGTGCCCACGCCGCGATACCGTAGCTCCAGAACGCCCACGGCCACCATGCCAACTGTGCGAAGACGCTAGAGAACAAGGCGCCCATCACGAAACCCCAGGGAGCCATGGCACCGAACAGGGAGAAGACGATGTTCTTCTTGATTCCAGGAGGGTACGCACGACCAAGCAGAGCGAGTGCATTGGGTGCCAGTAGGGCAGCTCCAATACCCTGGAATGCACGGCAGATGTCAAAGAAGACTTGACGACCAACGTAGGCGCTGAATCCGGCAAATGCTGACCAGCATCCAAGGAAGAAGTATCCAAAGACAAACACTCGCTTGTGTCCGATGATATCGCCCATTCGTCCAGAGATCAGGATAAACGTTCCGACGGTGAGCGAAAAGGCTGCCGCAAACCATGCTTGCTCGCCAGGATTCGTTACGTGCAGGCCTTCTGCGATAATGTGCATTGGAGCGATGGACTGCCCAAGACCAGCCAGACCCATGAATTGAGCCATAATCACAACACCGATAAACAGCGTCTCGTGGAACACGGAAATGTTTAATGGCTGTGATGACGGTGGCGCTGGTGTTGACGGAGGGTCGGGCGAGGGCGAGACGATGTATCCAGTCGATTCGGCGTCGTCCTTCATCGATTCGGGATTCGAGGATCGCATCATGCTGGGGTCCATGAGGAAAGAAGTCGACCGTCCGCGTCCGCTGCTATATATCGCTGGGATCTCTGGTACTGATTCTCTGCTCTCATCCCACATGCTGTCGGCCGCCAGAGAGTCGACTCGGGACTGGAGGGATATGTGTCGTGATTTGTAGAGCGATGTGCGCGCTGAGCTCGAGTCGTTGCCATCCCTCATGGGAGGGGGGTAGTCGGGGAGAACCATGTTGATGGATTCAAAGAAGAACTATGAGTTGTGAGTATATGTTTTGTAGTGGTCTTTGCTCCTGCGAGCGCGCCAAGTTGACGGAGGAGCAGGAGCCACCGTGAGCGGACGGACGTACAAGAGGGCTATTGATAAGATTCCAAAACGAAGGACGTCGTGGAGACTGTCGTTGCAAAGAGTGGCCAACGACAACTCACGAGGGTGCTCGAAACCAGAAACATGCGCTGGACGGTACGCCGAGACATAGAGAAAGGCCGGGCAGGCAGGTGGTTTTGCTCTGGCAACCCGTCCCTCGAGCGTCACCCTAAGCCTGGCGCAGCGCTGCGCATCTGGGCGATGGCTAGAGCGTCACGTCGATACCGCCCCTAGTTGTCATCGTCGCTCTCGAAGCCGCCGGTACGCCAAAGAGGAGAGCCGTGTTAAAATTGGGCCAGCAATCTCATAACGGTGCGTGCATCTGGCGCTTTGGGACGAGAGCGTTCGCCCTAGCCTCGCAGAAGCCAATAGCACGAGGCGTCGTTGGCGAGCAGACCTCGATGCGGAAAGGCCGGCTCTGCCGCCATCACCCAGCGCTTTGATGAGGTGGCTTGCACGTGAGAGACTACGGGTCGCCGAACACATCCCTGAGTTGCAACTACGCAGCGGCAACGTGGTGATGGTATGGGATCGGTGTCGAACTAGCAGGCATAGGTGTCGTCGCAACCGGTGCCCGCAGCCTTGTCAGATGCACAATAGCTGTAGCATCGCCGGGCGAGCTCTGCTGCACGTCAGCGTGGTGGACTGTTGGTTGGGTGGTCGTCGTCGTGTTAGCCTCGCAAGCTCGCGGCAGGAAAAGGGAGGAATGTGGAGAAGGTGCCGTAACCTTAACTATTTTGTCATGTCGATCGGCTGGCGATTCCCAAACACGCCAGACAACCGCCGTCGCGTTGCTCGCGCTGGGGCAGATCCCCATCACCGCGAATGTAAAAGGCAAGCACATCCCCCGCGAGTGATCCTGTCGCCGTCGCGGAGATGTTTTTTCTTCGTGTGCCGTGCTCCGGCCATTTTGCTGTGCCATCGAAAAGGAAGAACGGGAGACGTCCAGCCCGCAGAGTCCCAAGAACCGAGAACTGCCGCTGCACGCGTTCGTAAGCGAGACGCAGGAACACGCCCAAGCCTCGAAAAGAAGCTTAACGCTGTTGGTCCTCAGCTGCTCCTTTCCGCCCAAAGGGCTGCGTGTACGCATGTGCCTCTCATTCCTGCCCTGCATCCTCTTCTGCAGTCTGACACGGTGCTGTGTTTCGCTTGCGATGACACGCAGAGCGATGGCAGCGCCAAGCCGGTCTATGGGCACCTGTTTGGTTGTTTGATGTGACGGGCGGTCGTGACGTTGGATCAAAGATCGTGACAGCTCAGGGGTCCCCCGCGCATCGGACGATATCCCTGCTCTAACGTCAACCCCCATCGCGATGATGAGGCTGAGCACGCCGAACGAGAAATGGCTACATTCATCTCAAAACAGTCATTATCTTCTCATCCGTCCGCTCGCAGTGTTGGTCAATTTCCCAAGCCTTGGCTACTCCTCTCCCACAGAATGACATTCTCACTGCTCACCGATCTAGCCTCATGCCCAGCTTCCTCTTGTAGCCTCTGCGACGAGCTGGTGGTGAAACCTGCCGCCTCTGCCATGCCATGCCACCGCTACCAAGCAAGATCTGAATCATGGCTTGCATGTCAAGAGCGTGGCGCGACGTGCTGGGCTGGGCAGGGAGAACAGGAGGTCATGGCGTTTTTGGGGTGGCTGTTAGACTTCTGTAACGAAACCACCTTTCTGCTACGAATTCGGCCGTTGGGATCCCTTCGCGCTACCTACCACCACAAACCACATGGGGGTTTGTTGGTTGATGGATCGTGTTGGTCCAAACATTGCGATTACGATTCATGTACCAACAAGCGCTTCGAGATTGTTCTGTTGATGAGAGTTGCACACGAGAAGCATTTCCATAAACCAAGACTGGTTTTCTCCACCAAGCCTCGTAGACTTTGAATGCATTCGATATCAGCCTCCCGCTCGGCAGCAACAAGAATAGCCATCTCGTCTCAGCAAGCGCCCGCCACGATCACGTAGCCACCATTCTGGACCACTTCCAGACTCATCAGTACAACAGGCTGGCTTTCTCCACAGAACTGATCAAGGGGCATCAAGTATAGCCTCCGAGGAACCCGAAGTGGCTGATGGAGTGGTAGGGCGCCGCGTTATGAACGTATGCACGTCGATGATGAAGTACCACCAGGCGCCCGGGAGACGACTTCGTGCCAGCAACGTCCGGCCAAAGATCATACTGACTTGTGATAGTTGTCCTAAACATTCTTTTACTTGCCATGTCCACTTCTCCGTACTTCCACAGCGAGTCAGTATCGCAAGCATCACGCAAAGACGAAGCCGATTCGTCGAACGGGGTTCTAGGCCGCACACTCGGGTTGTGCTTTATGGAAGACACGATGGAGCTTTCATTAGAGATGTGAAGAGACTGCTACATACGAAGGGGACAAGACATGAAGTGAATCAATTTCATTCCGATTCTATCAACATTCAAACACAACGCGTCTAAAACCAGCCAGCAGCCCTTCTCAATCTGTCGCAGACTTTCCATGACTGCGAACGTAGAGACTGCTAGTTGCGCCGGGCTGAAAAAAGTGGTGTCGTGAGCGTGTTGAAGTTCCGTGCATCGTGGGGCGTCGAAGGGGTTCACGAGGGTATCGGGAAGGTGCTGGAGGAGTTGGTGCCGGTCGATGGTGGAGGGTAAAGGGACGAGGGGCGCAGAAGATCGATATTGCTGCTTTCGTGCTGGGCTGATCCATGCTGGGCTCGTGTGGGGTCGATGGGGAGTGGTCGCTGCCATGAGGCCGTGTATCGTCATCGTCGTGCTTCCACATAGTATATCGACGATCCGGATGGAGCTATTGGTCCTGAAGCTTTGGAATACTTTCGAGGACTGGGTGGGTCTGGTCTTTGAAGAGACCGCTTGCTGTCGCATTCTGCCTTGATGAGGTCTTTACATGTCCATGCTGTCTCCACCGTTGGCGAAGTTGAAGTTCTGTTGCTGCTGCTGAGCACCAAAACCGAACTGACCATCTTGGCCCTGCTGTGGAGCCAGGTCGTTGACATCGGCATCACCGTCATCATCCGAGAAGTACTTCTCAATGATGTTGTATGCCTTCATGTAGATCTCCTCGTTGCTGTTGTTCTGGCAGTCGTGGATCTTCTCCATGCCACCGCAGTCTTCGATGAAGAGAGCATACTTGTTGACGGGTTGCTCAGTGCTACCATCTGCAGCCTCCTTGTCCATGTCGCCGACCTTGAGAATGTTCTCAAGACCGTCAAGTGCAACTTGGATGATCTTGTTGTCTGGGCAAGAGAGCAGGTCGCACAGTGGTCGAATTGCACCCTGGTTGACCAAGTAGCGGATCTGATCGGGCTTCTGCAGACCACCGCTCGTGGCATTAGAGATAGCCCAGCAGGCCTCCTTGCGAGTCTTGAAGTCGCCGTGGCTGAGAAGATGGATCAAAGGTGGAATGATGTTGGCGTCGATGACAGACTGGATCTGGGTGCTGTTGCCAGCTGTGATGTTGGAAATCGTCCAGCAGGCTTCCTTGCGAATTCCATCCTTGGTAGAGCTCAAGAGAGAGAGAAGAGCGGGGAGGGCACCGCAGTTGATGATGAGCTGGGTCTGCACGTCGTCTCCGGTTACGATATTGCCAACTGACCGCAGAGCTGGGGTTTGGACAGAGGTGGAAGCATGCATAAGCAGCTCGACCAGGCGACGAGGAATGTTCGCCTCAATGACAGCCTGGATCTTATCATTGGAGCCATCTGAGAGGTAAGAGATTGCCCAGCACGCATCGATGAGAACTTCGTCATCCAGAGAGTAGACCAGCTTGGCAAGCACGGGCAGAGCTGGAGCGATGGTGTTCCAGTCGGGTTGAGGAGTCTTGCCACGGCAGAAGTTGCTGAGGGTCCATGTGGCGTTCCTAAGCATGCTGAGCTTACGGCTGTCGCCAAGCAGACGCACCAAGGGCTGGAGGGCACCCTGTGCAAGGACGAAGTCACGGCAATGTGGGCTGTCTCCTGCGATGTTGCCCAGCGCCCATACCGCCTGCTCGCGGACATCTGGCTCTGGGCTGCTAAGAAGCTCCACGAAGATCGGTACAGCTCCTGCCTCGATGACGACTTGTGTTTGTTGGGCTGAGCCGGAGGCGATGTTGGTGAGGGCCCAGGCGGCTTCGAACTGGACGAGAGTGTGAGGAGAGCGAAGGAACTCGACAAATCGGCTGACAACACCGGTCTCGATGACTCGCTCGATAGGTGGGTTGCGCTCTTTGGAGAGCAGCTTGCGGAACTTGGTGGTGGCGGAGATCTGGTCGTCAATCTTCTCGGAGAAGACGCCCTGCACCATAAGCGGCAGGTCCTCATTCAGCTATAGACGTGTTAGCACGAGCTCAACTCCAGGTCTGCCTATCGCATCCTTACCTGACTCTCGGTATTCACGCCCTCATCGTCACTGTCTGGGGCGGCGCCGAGCGAGGCACCGGGGGCGCCATCACCGCGAGCGCCAATGCCTCGTCGCTTGGCGAGGTTCTCCTCACGCTTCTGCTTCCGGATCTCAACCTGCTGCTCTTCACGGCGCCGACGCAGCTCATCTGGCTTGAAGGTGCTCTTGGCCTTGTAGTTGTTGCGGCGGTGCTCGGGAATGTAGCGCTCCGCCATGGTGGCAGCCGTTTGCGTGCGGTGGCGAGAGGGCGGGTTGTGCTGCAGATGTGAGTGGAGTGGTGGTGTGTGCAGTGCAGAGAGCTTGGAGGGTAATCAGAGGATCAGGAGTGAAGAAGGGTTGGTCGGGATGTGATGTCTTCAGCAAAAGAGCGTAAAGTTTAGAGGGGTGCGCCCGTCGCTTAGTTTCTTACTGACGCCGGAAAGTGGTGGGACGCGTGGTTGCTTTGTTTGGTGGAGGGCGGCAGGAGGTTGATGGAAGAAAGACGGCAGTCACTTAAAGCGGCGGAGTGAGTCGTGCGCCGAGACGAGACAGCTGATCGTTTAGCAGCATGTGCGTGAAGACTCTGAAGTGAAGCGGTGCGTTGCCGTGGCCGAACCGTTTGACGACTTTTCCGGTTGCCTTCCGGCCCACCGCCCCGCCGAGCTGGCGTCGGCGCGTCTTTCAGCAGCGGCGGCACGCGACCCTCCAAGTAAGTGAATGTCCGCATTTGCATGTGAACTTCCTGCTAGCTCGACCAACTCCTTCCCGATTTCCAGGCAGCGACAGTACCGAATTCACGAGCCTGGTTCTTGGCCACACCTGTCAATTCTGACGACGAAATACACTGAGCACAACGATCGTGTCCACGAGACTGTCTCCTCACGCTTGGCACCCATCTGAAGTCTTGCTCACAAAGTTCGAGACTTGATTGGGAAACCCTGCCATTCGGGCTCTGACGCACCCAAAGATGTTGTCTAAGAGAGAAGTTGAGCAACGACCGTCACTTCAGCCGCGGTTGAATGTCAAGTGAATGTCGAGACCGGCCTTTCGCCGCTATATCCTACCAGTACAGCGATCTTGAGTTCGAAGATACAACACACTATCACGAATCACACCATGGCATCAGGACTTCGCCCACCGGACGGCTTCATCGACCTTTCTGCGGCATACACTTCTCCTGACAATGCATTCGTCAATATTATCGGCGTGGTCGTCGACCTCATGCAGCCGACAAAGACAACCAATGGAAGAGATTGGACCATGTCGTTCAGACTGCTGGATCGACAGCTTTTTGGTTGGGTGAGCGGTTCCGAAGGCCTGTCTATTCGATTTTTCAGAGCGGATCCTACGCATTTACCAAAAGTCCAGAATGTCGGTGATGTCGTGCTGTTACGCTTCCTAAAGATGAGTACTTGGATGGGACAACGATCAGCACTGTCGAATTACCAGACGCAGTGCATTGTGTTTCCTGCCGGGCGTATCCCAGAGCCATCGTTCGCCATCGCAGTCCAAGGGCGAGACAAGATTCAAACGCTTGGGATTGAGCGAGAGAAGGAGAATTTCAACTTGGTGGAGCAAAACTATGCGATCAGTCTGAAGAAAGACATGGCAGGAACTGCTGCGGATCGTTTACGGAAGTTCAAGGATCAGGACCAGCGTCGAGAAGAGCGACAGGAGCAAGGGCCGCCGGCCAAGAAACAGAAGTCCAACGGCACATTCAACCCCAAGTTCAAGCTCATCGTTGACCTTGAGCCGCGCACTTACGCCGACCTTTACGGAGAGGTCGTGAAAAGGATCGGCGTCACGTATGGTTGCGATCTCTACATCACTGATTACACTTCAAACCCCCTCTTGCGTCAGTACGACCCACCTGACAAGGAGGCGCCCGAGGACAGAGATGGTGACATCTACGGTTACACGGCTGGAGCCTCGAAAGGAAACTGGAAAGGACCGTTCGGGCAGCTGACGATGAAGATTAACGTCAAGTCTCCGCATGCTCAGGTGGCAAATAAGATACTCAACGAAGGCGACTACGTCCTCCTACAAAATGTAAAGACCAGAGTTACTGACGCGGGGCCATGGCTGGAAGGTGACATGTGGCCAGACGACATATCCCCTGAGAAGGTGAAGGTCATAAAGCTTGAGGGCTCGAACAATGCGGTCCAGCTCAAAGCCCTCCTCGAGAGGAAGGCGGCATACTGGAAAGGACAAGAAGCACGCGCCGCCCAAGGGCTCAGAGAGGAGAACAACAAGGCCAAGAAGAACGGCAAGAAGAAGAACAAAAAGCAGAAACAAGAGACTGCTGGTGCACAAGCGGAAGATGAAAGCTCGACAACAGCGAGAAAGCCAAGCACCAAACCCGACAAGAACCCACACATACGCTGCAGCCACGAAAGCGTCCCTCTATCGAACATCAGAACCATCCTTGACCCAAACAACGCCCGTCACACGAATGCCCCACCCACGGGTGACCCCTACACCATGCCCTTCATCAACGTCAAGTACCGCGCCAAAGTCCGCGTCGTCGACTACGAGCCCAAATCTCTCGAAGACTTCGCTGTCCCGCCACTACCAGAAGAACAAGACGAAAGCCAAGACAGCATGGCATGGCAGTACACCGGCACTCCGAACTTCGAGTGGTACTTCTCCTTGCTCCTCGAAGACGCTACGAACAGCAAAGACCACAGCAGAGTCTGGGTGCACGTCCAACACAAGGATGCCCAATTTCTATTCGGGAACGACATAAAGAATCCGATGGATCTAAGAGCAGAGCCGCGGCTGCTGGCCAAGCTGAGAGAGAAGATGTTCGTTTTGTGGGGAAATTTGGAGGAGGGAGGCGGTGAAGGATTGAGTAATCTGCCTTTCGAGTGCTGTATCCAAGAGTATGGCATCGAGATGGATGAGGAGGATCCTGGCAAGGAGAAGGCGCCTCTGGGCTGGCAGAGGATGTACTCTATGTTCGGCGTCACGATCCTGTAGAATGATGTATCTCTTCAATCATCTCGATCAAGACACATCTTCGAAAGACACACGCAATGTTATCGACAAAGCGCACGGAGGCCCACACTACCCACTACTCGACAGGAAGGAACTTGACAACCGTGTCCTGCCCGCAACAGCCAACATTGTAACCTTCATCAAACCCCAACCCATCTCGGCCCAGACCACGAGACGTCCTCGAGCCATCCATCTTCATGCGTGCCCAAGACGAAACACTTTGGAGAAGAGACAAGTACCCTTATACCATTTCTCCTCTGTAAAGAGGAGCTCTCCAACGCTCCATCCGCCCTGTTAACAAGTTCCACATTGACAAATAGATATATCCAAGCCACTTCATGTGACCATCGGCGCCATGTTCGTCAACGATCTTGGAGAAGTCCAGGAAAGATTTGGGAAAATCCCTGTTGTTCCCAACATAGTGGATATCGCAGGCATCTATATGGACTCCACATTGTTGCGAAGTAACGGGTATGGAGCCTTTCAAGAAAACTCCGAGACCTGACCTCATCTGACGAGCTCGATCTTCGTGCATACCTGCTTCTGTTACTGTGTACAGGAGTAGACCGCACATTTTCGTCAGCCACAACCATGACTCGACACATTGAATCCCGCACAACCTCATGGAAATGAAGCAAAAGCTTTCTCAATTCCTTTACTAGACTAAAGTTACACTTTTCAGGTACTGACTCTTCGCCAGCCCTCCATGTGTATTATGATTACTCAAAACTTTCTGTTGCTGTTTTCTGTTTTCTGGGGTTTCTCGCTCTCTCATACGCAGTAGTGGTTGGGTGGTATCATGCAAAACAAAGGAGACCTCTCTTCTCACAATCACAAATTCCCTGATGGATGGATGAACTTTCCAGAACAAACGAGTTGGGTATCTCTCCGCAGCTTGACCAACGCCCGAAACGGCAGCCATGAGCCTCATCTGACCGTGAATCCGCTGTGGTTTTTCGAACAATCTTCTTGAGGTGATCGGTCGGCCTTAGACCTGTCCTTGGAGGACTGGGTTACCACGGCCGAGGGTGGTATTGTTTGGGTCAGCAGCCTGGAAGGCATTGTCCACCTGGTTGGCAAAGCCGTTGGTAGTTGGCTTGCCATCGATGGGAGCAGCACCAGGCCCACGCAGGCCACCTGGAGTGGCGTTGTGCGGCTTGCGGCGTGGCTCTGAGACCTTAGGCAAGTTCGTGGACTCCTTGGCAGTACCAATGGAGAAGACTGGGGACTCCCACTTCTCGCCCTTGGCAGCCAACTCCTTGTACTCGGTAGCCTTGGTCGAGATGCCGCCTGGCAGCGAGATATTCTTGAAAATACTGTCGTTCTGGGTCACTGCGACGTTTACCTGGTACGATGTTAGTGTGACTGTCCTCATTTGAAACCGAATGTTCTCCGTTGTCAAGTGCATCACGAATAGGTGCAGGTAGAGTCTGCCGCCCTGGTCGATGCGCACATCGCGGGGATAACTTGATGTGTTTAGACTTACCTTGGTGTCTGCGGCCTTCTCCTGGATCTGCTCCTTCTTCTTCTGTCCTTTCTGGATCTCGCGCTGGAACGCGTTGAAATAGCGCTGGTAGATGTTCTCCAGATTCTCGGGATCTGGGTTGTTCTTGGCCTCCTCAGCGGCACGGTCGGCCTCCTTCTTGACGGAGAAAAGAAGAGCATCCAGCTGGTGCACGTTGTCGCGAACCTGTTTCTCAACTGCCTTCTGGATGACTGGGCGAAGGACTCTGAGCGCCAAGGATTTGAAGAGACCGAACAGGAGCTTGTGGTTTGACTGCTTGACCTTGATCGCCATGTTCTTGATGTCAACATTGACGGCCGTGATCTTAAAGAAGTGGTTCTTGTCGCTCTTGTCGGCACTATCGATCGTCAGTCGATGCTATAGAATTGGAGAAATCCCCGCGAATATCGTTGGGGCAAGGGCGTGGACAAGACGTCCAATCGCACGGTAAGGTCTAGTCAAATGGGGATAGTGGGAATAATGGCGATGATGGGAATACTCACGTCTCCATCGCCACCTTGAAGCTGAGGCCAGTGCCGCCCAGGAAGATGTCGACGACACCCTTGTCGGTGATGCCAGGGAAGCCCTGCTTCTTCTTGACGTAGTACGATACGTCCTTGAGGTCCATCTGAATGCCAGACACGGACAGCATGACCTTGTTCTTATTCTTGCTCTGTACACCCTTACGGCCCCACTTCCAGTAGTTGTCGCTACCGAATTCGAGCTGGTTAGGTGCCAGGTTGTCTCCCTCGATGACGAGGTTCTCGACCACTAGATAGGACTGTGTTAGCATGGCGTGGTCGGTTGTGAAATAACGGGGATAGATGGTCACATACCAGCGTCGATCTGGCTGTCCGAGAACTCAATTCTCGGAATTGGGACGTAGCGGATGTGCTCGAAGAACGCCGGCAGGAGTACCTCAGTCAGATCCTTGATCAAGTGAGGCTTAAACTCGGCCTTTCCGTCGGCATCGTTGCCAAGATCCTTGAACAACTTGTCCATTGACTGGGCAAAGGCCTTGTTCTGCGGGTCTTGATCGAACTGCTCAGCGAGGAATTTGACCTCGTCGACGATGCGATCGGTGTGATCACGGTATCGCTCCCTCAGGAGGAAGTTTCCTCTGTCATAGAGACGATTCCACTCCTCATTCGACTCCTCTTGGAGAATGTATCCCTGCTCTTGAAGGCACTTGCGAATGTATCGGTCTGAGTCGGTGAAGAATCGCCTCAACTCTGGGTCTCTGTCGGCATCCGTGTAGATCTGGTTGATGGCATCGAAGAGATCGTCGAACGAAGTCGAGTTCGCAAAGCGCTCAAGCAAAATCTTGAGATCTGTCAGCATTGGCCGACTCTTCTCAAGAAAGTCTAGATTACACACCCGTAGGTCAGCTTCAGCAGTACTCAACGAATCCTGGTTGCGGGCACCTTTGACGGCTCCTTGGCTCTGGGAGGCGACGTTCTTAGTGTGGCCAGTATATTCCTCGGCCAAGCGTAGCAGGGTCTCAATGGCCTGTTGGTCTATGGGATGGTCAGTGATACTCCATCAGCGGTCCGCTGGACAACCTACAGTCTTCATGGCCCTGGATCTCGACGACCATCTTCTTGAGGCGGAAGATGACCTGCTCACGGCGCTCCTTTGGCACCTTGTTCTTGAAGTACTCGCGGGTTCGCTCACGGTATTCGCGGGCCTTCTGCTTCTGGTCCTCGTCCGTGTTCTGTGAGACGCGATCCTTGAGGGTGCCAGCACCAGCGACAGCACCTGTACGGGCGTCGACGCCAGAAGCGGTACCTTGCTGTTGATCTTGTGCAGCCAGAGCAGCGGCATCGGCTGGATCGCGCGAACCGTCTGGATGAGCAGCGCCAGAAGCATCTGCGGCGGCATCCTGGACGTCCTTCTTGCCAATGGGCACCTGCGACTGGATTTGCTTCTTGATATTCTCCTTCGAGAGATCAGGGGCGTCATGCCAGGTGTTGTCCTCAGCTGGTTGATCGATGTTCGCAAGCGCCTCCTCGTCTGGGTTGACCTTGGAGGCGGCCTTTTGAGCAGCGTCTCCAGCAATGTCTCGCAAAAGCACAACGGCATCGTTGACTATGATTGTGTTAGGTGGCTCAGTCGGTGAAAGTTTAGCGGGGAAACTTGGGAAAACTTACGCAACTTGCGGAATTGGCCATTGGTGATGATCAACTGACCGAGAACACGAAGACCCTCGAGAGCCTGGTTGCCGTGTTGCTTGGCGGTGTCCTTGTCGACTGGCACATTGACTCCCTTCGCGTCACCTGAGCCAATCTGCTGCGTTTGCCAGATGAAGTCTTGGAGGACGTTGCCTTCGTTCTTGGAGAGAAGAAGCTCCTTGGACTTCTCGATCACGTCGCGCAGATCAGCGACGAGCTTCTGGCCGTCCGCTGAGAGCTTGGTGCTTGGCTTCTGAAGATACTGCCACTCGAGCGCAGTGTTCAGGGCGCGGTCGCTGCACAAGTCAGTAAATTTCCAGCTGCATTGGTGGTCGATACTCACATCTGAGTGTTGGACGGGGCCTTGCCATTGGCGAAGGCGGCGTAGATGCCGTAAAGTTGGAGCTTGGCATTGACATCCTTCTCCTTGATTTTGACGTCCGTGGGGACGTTGACAGCTGCCTTTGACATGCTGGCTGTTTGCGCGCTTTGAGGGACCTCGCGATTGGAAGCTGTATCGGCTGGCGCAGACTGCTTCGAGTCTTCAGCTGAAGGAGGAGTTGTATGTGACTGGGTGCCCGCTGGTGATGCGTGCTGTTGCTGTTTGAGGGATGGATTTGTTGCTTTGTTTGCTTGCGGTCGATCCACAGCCGACTTCTTGTGAGCACGTGGCGTACAGCAGCGCGACTAACGCATGCGGAATATGGGGTATCTCAAATAAGGTGTAGTAGAGGGATGCGTACGCGAAATTGGAGAACAGGCGTGTGGGTGTTGGAATGAGGGAGAGGAGGAGAAGTCGCAAGGTTGGTGCTGTCGTGGTCACTACTACTACTTGCTTGCTGCTACAACGCGCACAGACGTTCACAATGGCAGGCCATTACATCACCGCGACGACTGCGGCAATCTCGATCTCGACGCCAGCGAGAGCAGCGGCCTTGGCGCACACGAATGAATGGGCGCGCCTCGCCACGGACATCACTCCTCACCGCGTCCTCCTCCTCAACGCATCGTGCCTTGTTTTGGGCCACGCGAATCACGAGTCGGCGCATACCTTGCCTGGACGCAAGCCGCACCAGAAAGCTGGCCCAGGGTCAAAGCTCGCCGTCCTGTCGTCATCCACCTCGCATATCGGATGATCCCAATTCTTCTTGCTCGCGACCCCTCGTCACCATCACGTCGTCTCTCACATGTCGCCGCTTGCATATGAATCTGCGGAATCCCCTGCTGCATCATCCACGGCCTGTTATTGCGCCCACGCTGCGATGCGGTCGTCGCAAATGGGTGGAAGCAGGTTCGGAGTCGTTTCCTTGCCAACCAACAAGCTCAAATCCCAAACGGGGGAGCGCCTGGGGAAATGAGCACCGGCCACCTGTGGCTGCGCTGTTTCAACACTCCACCTCGTTCGGCCAATCGATCGCATCCTTGCAAATATCAAAACCTTAATTTCACTCCTGTGGCTGTGGCTCGACCGCGTTTAGGCGGGAGAGGAATTCATGCGAAGAAATGCCGTCCTCACTTGCCTTGGAATGACGTCGCAAGAAAAAGTACTTTCATCAATCCTGATGGCACAATGGCAGAGGAACGTCAACGGCAGTGGAGCGCGTATGAAGAAAAAGGGTAGACTTGCCTGGCCGTTCATCAAGGTGAAGAACAGGTGTTCCCGCTACGAGGATGTAAAAAGTAAAGCCTCTCTCTCGGAGGCACAACTGGACCAGAGATCAGGCATTGTCATGTCTTTCATGTGTCAATATTCTTAGACTAATAAGATCCAGCATGCGCTTCTTTCAGGCCTGGACAAGAAAAATGCCTGAGCCTAACGAGATGAAGTCTTTTGACATAGAAATTGTAAGGTCATGAGCATTCACCAATCATGCATCTTCAGCCTGCATGTCACACATCCCACCTCTATCTTTCCCCCTATGTACGAGTACTCACAGCTCATCATCACTTCGTTCTCCCATTATATCCAACTCAACTACACCTGACAAAACATCAAAAACTTCTACGGCTACATCAGCCATCCATCTTCCCCCTCTCAAAAACCCACTCCCCCAACTCACGCTCCCATTTCCTCTCAAAGTACTCTGTCAACTCATCCTCAAACAACTCCTCTGCATCCACGATCGGTCTCTTCGCCAGTTCTTTCCTAGCGACAAGCAGCCATCTCTCGGCTTGCATCACGTCGTCTGCGATAGAGGTTTGTGGTGGTAGGTGATGTTGTGGTTGGTGGAAGGCATGTTGATGGTCGGTTGGGGAGAAGAGGATTCTGCTGAAAGAGGTCCAGGCTTGGGAGTCTTGTGTGAGAGCGGCACGGTGTAGATACGCCGTTGCGAGGGCGAGGGTGGGGAGGAAGGGGTGGGGAGGTGGTGTTGTTGATGATCGGGGAGGTGTGAGGAGGGGGTTGGGGGTGGAGAAGAATTGGCCCATTTCGATTTACAAAGCGACATGTAGGCATGGGCGATTGATGCTGTCCGAGCATTCTGTTTTGATCATGTCATAATTTGACTACGGTCATACTGTACTGCTGTGTCGGGTGCTGTATGTCTCAGCAGACTGCCATCGTGAAGCGAGCAAGCAAACCCCATATATGTCTTGTCTTGACTTGACTTGTCTCATCTTGCTCTGACTATGTGCGACAGCATCCTGTGCAAGCTGTCCGTGTCGTAGTCCTTGAGCATCGTGCTCGAATATCGTCGACATATTAACTCCCCCAACATTGCTCTGCAACATGAGCATGCTCCAGATCCATCTACTCCAAGAAACAAACCAAATACACCCCTCCAACAATCTTCATCGTCACATCCAGTCCAAGATCCCACTCCTGCCTCATCTCTCACCTCATCCACCCCATCCCTCAAAAACTCCGCCCTTCTCAACACCTCCATCGCCTCCCCCACGCACCTCCTCGACACCCTCAAATCCTCCTCCACACTCCTCCCCTTCCCCAGCGACCTCCCCGCCTCGCACACCGCCTCATCGTACTGTGCCCGACTCCAAGACCCCGCGGCGAAAGGCCAGAAGTGCTCGTCGGCTTTTTGGGCGAAGAGCGCGCCGCTGCGGTTGTAGAGCGCTATGGCTGTGGTGAGTTTGAGGAGGGAGGTGGTGAGGGGGTTTGTGGTTGGGTGGGGTTGGTTGGGGGAAGGGTTGGGTGGGAGGTCGTTGAGGAGGTTGTCGAGGGTTTTGAGGGTTGTCATGGTTGTTTGGGGTCGTCTTGATGGGGAAGGTATTATTGCTGCTGTGGTACACGGTGTAACGACTAGATTGGAGTTGGGGTGAGTAATGTAGTATTGCCATCTTGTTTGATAGATTGCCTTCAAAAGACAGGACAGGAGCAAATACATCAGAAGAGACAACAAACCGTTTGCTAGAGAAGAGATACGCGAACTGCTGAGATTTGCTTGTCTTGCAACCAGATATCTACAAAGGCGGCAGCGTCTCTCTGCATATTGGACATTGCAGTCGATACTTCATCCAGCCTTCCAAACAGCTGCTGTGGAAGATATGTCGACAAGGCGTCACCATGTATGTTCGACGAGCAAGCAGCCCACCAGCGAGACCTGCATCGCTGGATGCGCCGGCTTCAACGACGGGCACTTCCAAATCTTGCATGCAGATGGCACAATCAAAGACTCGTTTGCCTTTCTCCTTGGCATCTTTCGCGACTGAGGCTCGTCTTGCTGCGGGTGACGTGGGTGTTCGCTCTTGAATAGGCGATGCTGGCGCAGAACCATCCGCTGCTGCTTGCGAGAAGCCGATGGGCATTGTAGCGCCTTCTTCGTCCTCACGTAAGATGGGATGATAGTCGTAGGCTGGTGGGGCCCAGGTTTTTCGGATGAACCATCTTGGTCCTATGATCTCCTGTGAGACCAGCACGACGACTTGGACCCAAACCCACACTGCTAGCAGACTCAGCCCAACGAAGTCCACATCCGCGAATAGAACATTGTGCTTGTAGCCGTAGAAATATGCAAATGGAGTCAGCCGCAGTAAGCTCTGTCCAAGAACGAATTCCCAATTGAGAGCGTGGCGACAATTCCTCTGGACATTTCTGTGAACTTGGGGTATCCAGAAGCTCAAGTAAAGCAGTCCCAAGAAGGTAAAGAATATGCGTCTGGCGGGCGCTGGCCAAGATGTAGCGTTGAGACTCAAGAACAGAGTGGCCAGCAAGAGCAGGTAAAAGCGAGTGTACAACGAAGCAAAGCTAGGCATTCTCGCTGCCACTGCCGCGTTGGTGTTCGTCTGGTTCGCCGCGGTCGGCTGTGCCACTGGTTCGAGACCGTCTTGATTAGATGGCATGAACACAGGCGTCGCCACTGTATCGACGGGTCTCGGTGCGGTGACTGGTATTGGCAAGCCTTCAACATTGGGCTGTGTAGTGGATTGAGGAGCCGGAGTTGGAGTTGACTCGGTCGGAGTCGTAGTCGTCGTATTCGAGACTGGATTCGCAGGATTTAGTGCATTTCCGTTTGTTTCGGCAGGCTGTCGTGCAGCGTCTCTCTCAGCGCGGATTCGTTGCAACGCTGCATTGAATGCCTGTTCTCTTCTGATCTCCTCTTCAACCTCTGCTCTTGCTCTTCTCTCACGCTCAGGTGCTTGGACGTGCCAGATATCCATCAGAAATCTCATACCAAAGAATGAAACGCTGATGAAGGCCAGAAATCCAGTGCCTACCAGGTTGACCCACAATCCAGTGAGGAACAGACTGATCAGTAAGAACGTCATTGTGGTGAATCCGTCTCCAAGAGCCAGGATGGCAATGGTGTAAAAGCTGATCCGGCTTCGTGTAGAAGGTGTACTTGCTTCACGCATTTGGCGCATCAGCAAGAACAGCTGGAGTCCCAGTGCCAGTGTGAACAGCATAAGATGATGTCGACTGTGGAGATACTGCACCTCCATCTTCGGTCCCGTCAGGTGATCATTGTCTTGCGCGAAGTCGTCTGGTGGGCCTTTCGATTCAAGCACGTAGCCACAGTCCGGAGAGAATGCCAGCATCGAGAACCGCAAGTCTGGAGCACTTGGAACAACTGCACCAGTCGGGAAGCGTAGCTCACTCTCAAGGAAGCTGATGAAGGCGGAAGAGAATTGAGTGCTCGCCACGGGTGCCAACTGTTGCAAGTACAGGACCAGTTCGCATTCTGGTCCTGAAAATCGCATGTCACCTGTCCCTTCCGCTCTTGTCGTCCATGGATTACGTAGCTCTGTTCTGCGGTCTGCTTGCCGCTGAATCACGTTTGAGATAGACTCGTTCAGTAGGATTTTTGCCTCTTCGAAAGTCGTCTCTGATAGGGCGAAATGCGGCAGTGTGAAGATGCCGGCGAATTTGTCGCTTGTCGTTGTAAGTATGGCTTGTCCAATGTCGAAAAAGTAAACTCCTCGCAGCTGCGTCTCCCACTCGTCGTAAGATTGCGAGTCTGTGATTTTCATCTCCACGCTCATCTCAGTGACATTATTGTTATCCTGTCTGCTCCTGGGACCGGGACTAGCCAGGTCCTTCTCGTTGAATCTGATTGTGATATCTCCATTGTCCCCCGTAATGTTTCTTTCGAACCGCCGAGGGATGCCAGGCTGGCCAAAGGGGCCGGGCGGCGCAAACTCCGTGAGATTCAACTGCGGTGTTGGAGTGTCTTCCTGCAGCTTTGACCTCTTCCACTTCCCACGCACGTATCCAGTCGCATTGCTGTATAGAGGCGTTGGGCTAGGCTCATCCTTCTTTCCATCCAGCGCCCCAATCCCCCAATCTCCCAGCGCGTACTCCAACTGCTCGCGAGCTCGTCTCTTGACTCCGGCGAGTGAGTCCCAAGCGTACCCTCTCTCCGGCTGGAACCCCGTGAGGTTCAGCGTATGCCCTGAGCTACCGTATGTTGCGTCCCATCTTGAGTTTTGCACCACCGATAGCGATCGCTGTTCTTCAGCTATCACATCGTCCAGCGAAGGCCGGTCATCGAATCGCGCCGCTGGGTTTCTGGCGGGTTCAGGGCTGAGGATAATCCAGGCGAGGATTATCAAGGGTACCACAACACCTCGTCGATCTGCCATGCGCCATTAGGTAGTTGGGGAGATGTAAGGCAAGTTGTCATGGACGTGAGGTGTGGCTTGACGCGGACGCCTAAATTAGGTTCTCGGCAGTCAGTCCGCTAGCGCGAAGGCCCCACGAGGCACGTGTTGGACGTGAATGACCCTGACGAGCCAGCGGATGACACAACTGATTAAAATTCCCTATGATATTGAACTGCACCATACTCATGATACAGCACGTAACAGCGTTTACACCCGACGTGAGAACGTGTTGACCATTCAGACCTTATCCGTGGTCGGGTCCGACCGGGAGTAGCCGCGATAGCGTTATCTTAGCTCGAAGTGGGGGATGATCAGTGACAGGAGCTCTGGTTGCCTGCCTGGCAGCTCAAGAGCGTGGTGGAGGATGTGGTCTCTGGCTGAGACAACCGGTAACCATCTCGACAGTGACACGTAGCGTTCCTCTGCTCTTGTTATTTTCCATTCACCTACGCTTCTTCTTGTCGTCGCCCCTGGACTGGACTCGTCTTCACTTCCTCTCAGCGCCCCTTCCGGAGCCATCGAATTGTAAGCTGCCCCCCCCCGCTCGACGAGGTTCCAGACACGCGCACAGCAAACCCGCGAGCACCCAACTCACCACTCGCGCCTGTCCGCTTCTACTCACTTGCCAGCCTTTCCGTCCTTCGACTCTCTTCCTCCGCTCCCGCACACCTCTCCTCACCCGCAACATGGACAGTCCGCGCCGCAGTCCACGCCCTGAGCTGGACACGGCTCAAGAGCTGCTGCTGCATCACAAGCCAGCGCTAACCGGTCATGTGTCACAGCTTGACAGCACTCGTCAGCACCAACAGCACCCTACCTCTCCATCCGAACCTCCGCCGAACCACCCGTTCAACCTCAACTTTCCAACCTTGGACGTGGACGGCTCTGTGTCTTATATCACCGCCCATCAGACGAGGCGTTACCCTCCTACGCCGCCTGCCGCCCTGAGCTCCCTAGGAGCAAAGTCAAAGATGGATCGTGCAGAGACCGCGAGCGAGTCAGAGGGCTCCTTCGCCGATAGTCAATACGACATGCTCGACGACATGTCCGAGATCTCGACCGACGATCATGAGACAGCAAGCATCACCTCTAATAATGGCGATGACGGACAACTCACCCCAGACGACGCTGGCAGTGAGGCAGACCCTGAAGAGTCTCTTATCTCCTTCGAGGACGAGACTCAGTTGCCTACCCCTCCAAGCACGGAAGCATCATATGTCAATCTACCTACGCAAGCCGAAGACGTTCCCTCGCTTCGCTCTCTGAGCTCGAACCTCCGTCAGAAGCAGAAGGCGGAGAATGACCTGATCGACAGCTACATGTCTGAAGACATGGAGACTCCACGCCAGTCGACCATGCCGAGTGCCCAGCCCAGCAGCTGGTACCGATCGAAGGGTAAAGAGGTTTTTGATAGACCAAGCAACACTCAATCGCCAACGATCCAGGAGGATGGCACCGAGCCTCGCAACATCCTCTTCGTATCAGAGCATGATGTACCCCAATTCGAAATGGACAAGATCTGTATCAAGATCGACACGAGCATGATGTCGACAGATGAAGTAAGTGCTTCCTCGAAGAGAGTCATCCGCCTCCCAGCTCCACCCTCTGGTATTGGCCTGCCGAGTGCCACTGCTGTCTATGGTCGCGATAGAATCTCGGCCACGCTCCAGCACTGTGTTGGTGCAGAAGTTCGCTCGCCCGGCTCTTACAAGCTGCGAGTCATGGACTTCGACGGCCAGCACAGCTCGTTCTACACCATCGGGCAAGATGCGAAGATAGATTTGCGGAAGCCCAACGTTGCAGTCTTCTATGTGGTCAACTCCGAGCCTGAAGGCCGCTACTCGACATGGCTTGACAACGCATTCGATGCCATTAAGACCTTGAACGTCCCAATTGTGGCTATTCTGGGTTCAAACCTCAATGCTACCGCCAAGCAGTCGTGGTTTGAGCGTTCTCGAGGATCGAAGCGGCAGACTCAGTTGTATCTCGGTCTCATGGACTTCCTCCACAGCGATATTACATCAATCTCCAAGGCTGAAAAGCGTCTTTCAAAGCGCGATATCTTCTCCAAGACTCCCGGATCGAAGAAGGCTGATCTGAAGGAGAGACGTGCTGCCGATGTTAGCTGGTTCAAGCTCTTGTCCATGTTCCTCGTCGCTGTGGTGCCTTATCTGCTCATGCCCTTCATTCGCTCCAGCTCGGCCCCCGTACTGGACACGGCTATCCGGCGAGAAGGCTTGAGCGTGGCACTCGAGAAGATTTCACCTTCGATTGCCGCTGGAGCCGTGAACATCGATCATCTCCTCCCTGAGCCAGACTCCGCTTGCGTCTCTAGGGGAGGCTTCTTTGGAGACGCTCGAAATGGTCCCATCTGCAACCAGCAGCCTCGCCATCAGGGGTTGACGCCAAACCACATCCTCGTGTCTTTGCCCACCATACCACGAGACCTCTTGACGAGCGTTTCGAAGAGCGGTGGTCGCGAAATCGCCTTCAATCAGACTATGCTCATCGACGGCGTGTGGGACGTTACCATCGACCCTGAGGAAGCTTACGGCACCGTCAATGTTAACATGCGCACTCACAAGCCGTCCACGAATGTCACCGCGTCTCATAACTTTGGTAGCAGAATGCTTCAGCGCAAGACGTATGAGAAAGCCAGCACCGATGTCGGTAAAGCGGTTGGCAAAGACGTTGCCGTCATGCGTGATGCCGCTCAGAGCCTGCAATCGAAGTTGTCTACGGAGGTTGGTGCTGGCATGTCCGCAACGAAGAACATGACCACTCAGCTTGCCCTGTACATGGCTCGCGACCTTCAAGTCATCGGCAACAAGGCAGTGTCTCTGTTCGGCCAGCTTGCAGAGGCGAGCAACCAGACTGCCGCGGCCTTCAGCAAGGACTTCATCCTCGTGCAGCGAGATCTGGTCAAGTTCACCAAGGACCTTTCGACTAAAGTCAAGTCCAAGGTGGAGTCGGCTAAGAGCAGCTCGAAGGCACTCATCAGAAGCCCACTGGTACTGTCGCGAGATAGGCTCCTCGAGTTGAAGAAAGCATTCGCCAACAGGAAGAAGGTGAAGAGCGGGAGCGACGCCAGCCCCTGCCGTCGTCGAAGCCTCAAGGACCACATGAAGAGCTTCAAATCCAACAAGGCCCTCTCCGTTGTACCAGAGTCCGCACCGCCCAGCGTCACCAACAACGCAGAGCACGTCTCCCAGAAGGCGAAGCTAAAGAAAGCCACCCAACAGCTGGACGCCCTCACGAAGCGCGTCAAGCGTCAAGGCGAAGACCCCGGCAAGAAGATGCCACGCACCGAGTTCCGCAAGCTGAAGAAGGACGCGAAGCGTCAAGAGAAGTTGGTCAAGAAGATGCGTGCGGAGATGCAAGGCGGTGCACCATGAGCATGAGCATGAGCATATGAACATCAGCATCGAGAAGAGCGAGCGATCACAGAGATTGGCGCTGGCGTTGATTGGATCGACCAGGCGTTTTTTTATGTTTCTTTTTTTTTGGGCGTTGTGTTTGCTGCAGAGATCAGAGAATCCAGTTTCATCATGAATCACGGCGCTTTGGACTGGAAGGGGAGCGGACTAGATACCAACTCGCGAACGGAGACACGGAATGGAATGGAATGGAATGCATTATGAAATCGAGAGTAGTGAGAACCCCCCTTCTTAGGTGGTAGGCACGGAACGCACAGGACCTGAATGATATGAATCTTTACGATATTCTTTCGTCGAACTTTTGATACAATTGGCTTCACCGCGTAGCGATGTGTGTGTACAATTGGACACAGACTTCGTTTTATCCCGATACCAATGCTTGCAAATGAGCTGGGAATGCCTTAAGTTCAATGTACTGAATCTTCGTCATACCATTCAGATTTGGCGATGGGACTCGTTGCTCAGTAGAGCAGCAATTCAACACCCGTAGACTGCCTTCAGCACCAGAAACACAAACGAGATGAAAAGGAGCGGAATCGATCGACTTTTGCCATTGAAATTACACCCGAAATACAGTCAATTCCATTGCAAAGCCGTCTCGCTTCACCAACCGTGTCCCAGCCCAGCTTTCACGCCAGAACGCCTCGCTCCTGTTTGGTCTTTCCTTGCTCCATGTCACTCCAAAACAGACCAGGATGGAAATACCGTTGATGATGATGATAAGACAGAAAAGCTGGTATCAATAGAAGCAAATCGCCTTAGGAAGCCAGTGCAACGTCGCTCGCCAAGAACCTGGTGGTGGTTCAGGGGGTGACCTGCCTGCCAAAGGCCGGGTAGCACTTGCTCGTGTAGAACATGCCTTGTCGGTCGAGTGGAGTCGATGGCTGCCACTTTACGCCAGCAGGCGATGTTCGCGCAACAAGCGGGCACCCTATGCCATCACACTCATGTCGACGCGCTTCTCGGTGAAGTCCCAGAGCATCTTGATGAGCTGGTCTGGTAGGGTGTAGAGGTCGACGTGGAACTCGCCATCTGCATAGCCACGTTTGTCAGTGTGTTCCCGTATCTGAAGGCACAAGACTGTCAGTCATGATTCTGGGAAGGAACGACTCACTCTCGACATCGTTCTTCGTGTACGTCTCCTCAGATTTGTTGTCATGTACCATTTGCACGACTTGCAGCAGATCGTCCTCTGGGAGTTGCGGCAAGGCCTCGGCGAGCTTCTCCATGTCGACGTTGCGGTTCGCCTTGGGACGTCTCTTCTCCGGCTTGCTGGCCGCCGCAGCAGTACCGTTGGTAGCGTCGCCAGCTGGGCCAGACTCCTTGAGACGTTCGAGAAGCTCTGGCTTGGGGTTGCGGAAGGTCTGCGATATCCAGTGAGCATGGCGCACTTCAAATGCCACCACCATCTACTCCTGGCTATACATACCACAGTGTGGGTGCTCTCGTACTGCTCTTGCTGGAAGTTCAGATCATGTTGCAGCGTCTGGTCCCCTCCCTTGGGGTTACCGACCGGCGTCAGGGTGATCTGCATGTCGAACTCTCCCCATCCTTTCTCTTTGATCGTGAACGGTGGTGACTTGATCGCTGTTTATAGGTCAGCCCCGCTCTTCTGCAGCTCTTTCCCGTGCATGGCACATACTTTGCTTGGTTCTCTTTCCGAAGGACTCGTGCAGCATGTAGGTCGCCTTGTCGAAGCAGTTCGCGGGGAGTTCCTCGCCGTCTGGACCGATGAGGTAGATGGAGATCTCCCATGAGCGCATGGGGAAGCCCTCGACTTCTGGAGGATCATCGCTGGAATTGAGTCAGCGCAAAGCGAGGAGAGGTTTCGGGTATGCGGAGGGTCTCACTTGATGTGCTGGGAGGTGACGAGCTTCACGGTCCTCTTGACCTGCTTTGCATCAGCTGCCTGTCCGCGTCTTGGAGGCATTTTGGTTGCAGGTGGTTGGTGTGTTGAGTGTGTGGGGTGTTGGAGTGTCGGTGGTGCTTGCAGAAGTCGCAAGTTGGTCGTGGTGGACGGAATTGGAAGGGTCAGATGTCAAGGCAGAGGTAGCACTCACGTCAGGCATGGTGAAGTAGAAATAATGGTTGCGCGCTGTCACAAGCAATCCAGTCGCGCGCGTGCGCCTCTTTGTGAAGTGAAACCGGAGGACAATTGAAGGAGCAAGCTGCAGTCGCGTGAAAGAGGAGCCTGCGTTGACGCGGTCGCGGCGACGTGCAGTGCGGATATGCAAGAGTGGACAACGAAGTGAGGAGGGTGAAAGATGAGGTGAGCTGTGCCGGTGAGGTCGAAGCCATGTCCCGCTCGCCGCAGGGCAAAGCAACCCGCGGCAGCTTCCACAATGACTTCACACGGGCACGAGCCTCACGAGCCATGTGTCCTCGTACCAGCGGAATGTAATACAACTATAGAATTTATTGATGCAAGTTTGCTGGTTGACGAACTTGATGGGATGGTTCTGGTGTCGTGCTTTCATTCTTTTGATTCTATCTAAACTGAATGACTGCCTCTCCGAGCAATCGACGGCTTGGCCTCCCAGCACTCTCGCTTCTACAATGCCGTTCGGTGGGGTATTGTGCAATGGATAGGATGGTAACGGAGGTGCTATACGGAACGCCCAGAATGCTGTGTTGTGGTGGTGGTAGGGATTTGCTTTCATACGTCGTCGTTGGCAGGGGTCGTCGCCCTGCCTCTGTCACTACTTGAACTTCCATTCTGTAGGATCTGGTGACGAGTGCCCGCGGCACGGTATGGTATGCGAGCAGGGAGGATTTGGTGTTGATCTCAGTAAACCGAGACCTTACTCCGAGGCGCCAAAGATCTTCTCGTTCTCCTGCTGAGCCTTGATGAAAGCCTCCTTGAAGAGGTTTGCGTCTGTCGAAGGGTCAGCGTTGAACATTAATGTGCGTCTGCTGTGCGTTCGACTTACTCTCAGCATTTCCGAACCGGATGGCAAGAGTCTGGGCCTCAGGCTCGCCCTCAGAGACATCGGCCGCGGCGTTCCACACCCAGCTGCGGTCGCTACCAACATTTGGCGAAAGCTTCATGTCAGGAACCACTATCCACGTGTTAGTCCAAGTCCAACATCACACGAGCATATCAACATACCGTAGTGGTTGGCGCAGACCTTGAGGGTCTTGTCACGGCGCATGACGAGTCGGGTCTTGCCGTTCTCCTTGTGCTTGAGCAGTCTAACGTCGCCAGTGCCTCTCTCCTTCCACTCGCGGCTCTCGCGGTCGAACTTGAAGAGCTTGGCCCGCATCTTGAAGGCCTGCTCCTCGAGCTCTTCGTTCGTCTTGGTGTCAACCTTCTCGGTCAAGTGAACGACAGGCTCGAAATGCACGTCGGCCTCCTCCTCCTCTGCCTTCTCCTCATCATCGCCCTTGTCAGCTGCCTCTTTCTCCTTCTGAGCTTTCGCGCTGCCCGAGCGGTCGTTGTCTTCATCGTCCTCCTGCTTAGCCTCCTTCTTCGGGCCACCGCCAAACATGCTGAAGACATTCTCCTTCATGGCGGATGCGGTCTCGGAGGCCTTCTCGGTGACTGTCTTGCCCTCCTCTGGCTTGTTCTCGGTGGTGGGATCAGCCATGGTGGTGGATGTGAGAGAGGCGGATGTGGGAATTCGTTGTCTGGTTCGATTTTGCCTGGCCTGTCTGAGTCGGATCCAAGAAAAGATGTGGTGTTGTTTGAGAGTGTGCGAGGTAGTTGTTGAGCGGTCGCTTGAGAAGTTCAGAAACAAACGCTCCACGAGGGGCAAGAAGGGGTCCGTGCGAGCTGCTGAGTTTCACCGCCGCGACTTCACCTCCTCGCCTTCACTCCCTGTTCACGCTACATCACCGTATTCACTTCTGCTCGTGGGCGACCGCCTCTCCATGCTATTGACTATTCCTCGGCTGACATGTGACAACGTGTTGTCATTCATGATGCAGGCTTCTCTCAACCGACCATGCTCAGCCTCCCCCTCAGGCCTGACTGAGTTGTTCGATGCCTTAAGGCAACATTTTCTTGTCGGCATCACAGGCTATCACATTATCATGGGTCGTGACTGGCCAGGCCTCCGCATTCAATTTATGATATGAGGCCTCAGGCATGCTATGAGAGCACCAAGGCAACTAGACAAGGCAGACATACGCACATCAGGGCAATGCCAGGGATGATATATAAACCAATGGTTCTTCTTATTTTCTCGTTCCCGTCAGAATCTCTCCTCTCTCAATTAAACTGTGACTTGCCCATCGGTTTGGCGTCAATATGAAGGTCGGACTCGGCCTAAAGCTACAAGAAGCCTGGAAGAGGAACTTCGAAACACGACCATCCTTGTTGGCCCCTGCCATCAATGCTGCCACCGAAACCAAAACCCTCGACGAGGACGTTTCCGATGAGGGTGAAGGTCCCTTCAAGCAGCTTGCGAAAGAGCCTCAACAGCCCAAAGATACGGCCCTGCATGTGAATACCTCGCTCGGCTACCGTGACGAGTGCATCACAGTAGACGCTCGTCCCAACAACAAGGGTGAGTATGTCCTCGTCAAAGGCTCCGAAGCGTTCGACCCCAGACAAGATCCAAAGAAGGCGAGGAAGCCCAGCTCGCTGCTCGACCCTTACTGTCTTGTGGTAACTCGGCGATACAACGTTGCTGGAATGCTGGAAGGTATCGTCCTAGAAATCCAATCGCAAGAGGTCATCCGCATTATTCGTGAGATCGTCACGTACTACCCCGACAATTCATTCCGTATGGGAGACACGATCAAGTGCGAAGATCCACCCAAGCTCATCTACTACTATCGACATGAGCTCGCATCCTATGCGGCTCGTCTTGGCAACGACCGCGCAGCAACCCACATCGGCTTTGTCCTCAACTTCCTGCAATCACACATCGGGCACGAGATAGAAAACTATGAAGCGTTCCTCGCCATGGGTTTGGTGTCGTTTAAACATATGTGGATGATATTCAAGCCTGGGTCTTTGGTCTACCATCGAGAGACGGACCAACTCTACTTCCTCGAAAAAGGGACCTACACAGAGACAGAGTGTGGACCAGTCTACGCGCTCGAATGTCACTACGTTGACTACGACGGAAACAAGGTGGGCAAGGTCAAGCGCACATTGGTGATCAAAGCCTTCTCCAACCAGCGCGAGCTTGACATGATACCAACAATCCCTCTCGACAAGCACTTGGAGCCAGAAGCACTGAAAGAAAGACTAAAGACCCGGGCTAAACGCTTCCTGGCTCTCCGAGGCATCCATGCTCTGCACCATTCAAAGAAAGGCCGAGTCATGGTCGACGCCAAGACGTTCCTCCGCCGAGCTCTTCCCGGAGATGAGGACCTGCCGAACTCCCACAAACGGGGCATTGTGGTCTACGAGGACTCCAAGTGCTGCTGCAAGGTCTGCCTCAAGGAGACAGATGAGAAGCCAGAAGACTACGACCATGAACTGCGTGAGATCACCCACGACGAGATGCTTTTGTGCTCCTCTTCCGTGTTGGGCTTTGCGCTTGGATCGCACAAGTGGATCCAGATGCAGATCGATGACTTGACCGAAATCCATTGGTCTACCGATGCTATCGATCGACTCGTCCTCGACAAACGCCAAAAGAGGGTCTTGTCCAGCCTCATCAGTTCTCCCGTCTTCACTGAAGGTGTCGATGGTGATGTGATCGGGTGGAAAGGCAAAGGCTTAGTTATGCTCCTCCACGGCGCACCTGGCACCGGCAAGACTCTGACGGCTGAGTCTGTTTGCGAGTCGCTGAAGCGTCCTCTCTACATTGTCAGTGGAGGCGAGTTAGGTGTTACTCCTCAGCAAGTCGAGAAGTCATTGGAGGAGATTCTCGAGCTCTCAAAGCTCTGGAAGGCAGTCATTCTTATTGACGAGGCTGATGTCTTCCTTGAGGCGCGTAGTGCGCATGACATCGTTCGAAATAACTTTGTCTCTGGTGAGATAACCCTCTCAACCGAATAGTGCCTGCCTGCTGACATGACAACAGTCTTCCTCCGCCGCCTCGAATACTTCGAAGGCATCCTCATGCTCACCACCAACCGCGTCGAAGAATTCGACGAAGCCTTCATCTCCCGCATCCACCTCGCGCTCAACTATCCCGAGCTAGAGCCCTGGATGCGAAAGGAGATCTGGGTCAACGCTCTCAAACGATTCCCCGCTGACCAGCTCGCGATTGACACCGCTGCGGATCTAGAAGAGATCTCGAAGGTTCCCCTGAACGGACGTATTATCTCGTACGCAGTGCGAACTGCAAAGGCCATTGCGGACGAGGACAAGACGAAGTTGGCTGTCAATCATCTGTGGGACGTTGTGAGCGTTCAGCAGAAGTTTAATGATCATTTGAGGTCCAAGAGGAACACGGCCGTTTAGTATGCGTGCCAACTCCAAGTACTAGATTGTGCTTCGAGGTACTTTCGATATCTGTCTCATATAGATGCTATAATGATAATAAGATTAAGGACCGCGGTTGTCACAGTACAGCAAAGACTGCTTGGGATGGCTGTATCTTGCAGAAATGCTAGTCCTTTGAAGCACAGTGCTTCGCCGTATCAAGTGACTCCTTCTGGTCCGTGCTGTTTCCAACAAAGCTATATCGGAGCTCGTGATACTCTGTGGCAGTTCGATATTGCCAGCGAAGGCCCCTCGCCGGCTGTATGAAGTGCCCTCGGTTGAAATGTTCCAAGTCGCCTGCAAAGTGTAATCTCGTTCGACATCACTGCAAGAAGCCGCATTGATCACGCCGGTCCCCGCCACGACCAGTAATTGTCCAGCGCCTCGCACTCACCATCGTACGACGTCAACACGCGATTGATCCAGCCCTGCGTGTACCATTCGTGGTCATGAGTACCGAACACCATATTGTAGTACTCCCAATATTCGGGAAACCAGCCCGCGAAACCCCAATCAACGAGACCACTAACACGCCGCGAGCCTGGTGTTCCTGCGACCATGATGTTGTGTAGGTGGAGGTCTCCGTGAGAGAAATAGATGCCTGAAGAAGGTGTCGATATGGGTCGGGCGGCCTTTCCTCCATGGGTTTCCAGTGCAAAGCCCAGAATTGAAGAGCGTCGTGAAATGTTGCAGAATTTGGAAGAGGGCCTATCGTTTGGCCTCGGAAATACATTGCTTTCACGGGTCCGTGATCGAGGGAGCCTGCGATCAATTAGTTGATGTAACGCTTGCGCCAAAGAGATGGGCCAGATACCGACGTACTCCGTCCCAGGAGCCTTGTGTATACTCCTCAAAGACGAGACCATTCGTCCAAGCTGATCCGAGATCCTCGTCTTCTCCTCGAGCGTAAGTTCTGGCCAGCAGGATTCCAGCGTCGTTCCTGGGATCAAGCTCATGTAGATATAGTTAATTTCGTCTTCGGCCCTCCAAGCGACGAGCTCTGGGACAGGTATCTGGTTGTTTGGAAAGGCACGACGGACTGCTTGAAGCATTTGTGCCTCCTCCAGGCTGACATTATGCGAGCGGCCAAACTTGACGAACAGCTTCAGGTCGGGGAAAGCGACATACCCTCCGTCATCACAACCCGCGCGAGCACGTACTTCAGCGGTGGTAGGCAGTGCGGGTTTGTTTGGCGATCTTCCTTGGAATCGAAAGAAACTTGTCTTAGGGAAGTCGACTGCGCATGGGGCAAGCTCAGTCCGTAGCGATGCATCAAATGTGAGCTGTTCCATGCCTAGTATGAAAACGGGGGATGTTGGTGTTGTGTCCGGTGAAGAGCTTCCAGAGTTGACAGAGGGAGCGAATTGAAGCGCCTGAAAGCAAGGTACAAACCCAAGGCAACTTTGAACTGGGTGCTGCAGAAGCTGGGGAAAGTTGTGGTGGGTCCGTAGATCTTGCATGTTGTTGTCGTGCCAACTCTTCAACTCCGTATTCTATTTAGTTTGTCGTGCATCATCAACGCAAAGCAATGCCGGCTTAAGTGCCTCCTACAAACATGGATTGGTTCTGTTCAAATATCAGTGTATGCCTCAGAGTGGGCTTATCCAGGAGAGACATACCTTCATGCCAAGCCCACACAGCAGGCCTACGATGTTGCCAACATAGCCAACGATGAACCTAGTGTCAATTGTCAGCATTAGAACCTCCAAGTGCGGGGTCTCTAGATGACATACGTCTGTCGCATCGTCACAACAATAGCCCTCACCACGTCTTGTTGCTGCGCCGCAGAGAGGGTCTTGTAAAGTTCTCCACTAGTCCCCGTCAATACTCCCTGGATCTGTTCAGATGCCGCATTCGGAAGGAGCTCTTGTAGGCTAGACAGGCCAAGATTGAAGAAGATGGCGCCAGCTATGCCCAGCGCGAACGTCGCACCACCAATTTGTGCCACCGTCATCAGAGTCGTCGCATTATGTCGGTTCTTGATGGGTAGGATGCCCTGGACCACGGCGTAGGGATTTTGACCGATGAAGCCGCTGCCAATGCCAATGAGGATCGAGCCTCCGTAGATTGTTGCCTTGCTAGTGTTCTCGTCCATTCTCGAGAGGATCACCATGCCTGGAAGTGATATCGCATTACCCAGCGTAAAGTACCATTTGTAGCGTGGAAACCTTGGTAGTGCTTGAGAGGTCACGAGGACGACGAAGACATAGAGCACGATCAGAGGCAGCAATCTGACAGCTGCTAGGATTGCCGAGTCGCCGCGGGTGAATTGGAAGTATCTGGGATAGTCAGTCGATGCTTCTATGTCCAGAAGGACGGACTTACAGAGGAATGTAATAGATAGGCACAAACATAGCACCAATCGTGCTAGCGAACACAATGCTGATCAACAACGGTTCCTTCGAAGAGAGAAGGTCTAACGGTAGTATCCTTTGGGTTTTTGTTGTGCCAAAGACGAAGATCTGTTGGGCGAAGAGCGCAATCCAGCAAAGCGGAGTGACAACATATAGCGCTATCATCGAACCTGAGCTCCAAGCGTAGATGGTTCCGCCAAGGTTGATCAGCATCAGGATGGCAACGAAGGCCCCGATGCTGAGAACAATGCCAATGTAGTCGAACTCGCGCAATTTGATTCGCTCCGTGTGGCCTTGTCGTGGATTGTATCGAGGGACGATAAAGATGAGGATAGGTGCAAAGAGGGCTCCGATGAATAGATTGATGTAGAAGGCAAAGCGCCAGTCGTACAGTTCAAGCGCACCACCAACAACGGGACCCAGTATAGTAGAGACACCCCAGACCATGCCCGTAAGGCCCAGAATGGATGGCCTCTCGGTGTCTGTGGTGTTCACTGACAAGATAGTCAAGACTCCACAATACATGGCGTTGCCGCCAATACCAGCGAGAACACGCCCAATAATCTCCATGTCCATACTCGAAGCTGCTCCACAGATGGCCGACCCGATCATGAATAGTGCCGTACTGGCGATGTATAGGTACTTGGCATCGAACAGAGTGTAGACCTTGCCAGCCATAAAGATGGTGGACAGCCCGCCCAGAAAGAATCCAACAGAGATCCATGGTGTTTTCTCAACCTCTCCCAGACTGTTGACGATGGCGGGCGTGATGTCGGCAACGATGGTGTTATCAAGCGCGTACAATGTGACTGTACTCAGCGTTCCAGCAACGACTAGGAACCATCTGAAGCCACGAGTTGTTCGAACAAATCCAGGTGACTCTGGGTCGGATGAGCCTCGTTCTTCATCCGTAGCGCCTTCGCTGGCGGAGAGTCTTGTTGTATCGATCTTCTCATCATTGTCGTTCGGCACCGGCCGAGGCTCTGTCGATGGAAACGATTGAACTGAGGGAGCATCCTTCTCCCCACTGGCTTCGTCTAAGCCCATGTTGTCTTTGAATACGTCCAGTTGTCTCTCTAGTCAATAATCCCGAGGCGAGATAGTAGAGGTAAGATAGTAGAAAGCGGTATCAGAAAGTCACTGGTATGACACGACTTACAGTCTCCTATTGATCACTACCTAACAAGATGTCAGCATGTTCTCGCGGCTCGCGCTTTGTAAGTCGCGAGAAACGAAGATCCCAAAAGGAGGCATCGTAGCTTTGGATTCGATGGGGTGCCGAAACCGTTGCAGGATGTGGGGGTCATGGAGATTCACGCTCCCTCTCGGCCGTGTGAGGGAATTAAGGAGACAAGCCTGCACGTGATTGTAGTCTTGCTGCTCAGGCTCTTGTCAAGAGACTCCTTGAGTAAATTCATCTTGGTTTGGATAGAAAGTTGTAGTCGAGTTTGACCGAGTTCGCGCCTTCCCGACGTTCAGGGCGCACGTGCCACAATCCCGGGAGCCGATGTTCCGAGTGGTTGTTTACCCGCACTTCACTCTATCAACACATCTTGCTGCAAACATCTCAGAAAGAGGCGAACTCTGGCCCAGGACAAGAGGCTCGTCGGGTGAAGCACAGAAACTCTGAAGCTGTGATGGATGTGACTGCCTGTCGAACCACTTCAGCCCATTCCTAATCTGGCTGCCCTGCACCTGCACCTCACTTGGCGTCGTTGCCGCTGCCAGGCATATGTAAGACGTCCATCTTTCTTTCCTACGTCCATCTTCCGACGAGCACACCACGCCTTCAACATGGCGTCGTACGAATCAGAAGACGAAGACCTAAAGGCAGCAATAGCAATGTCGCTTGCTGAGCAGGACACCAAACCGGCGATGGACGCAACAGTCGCCCAACCTCAAGGTGGCATATTTGGCCTGGACCGCAAAGCCATGGAAGAAGAACGCCTAGCTAGAGCTGCTTCGCGCAAGAGAGAACGGTCCATCTCGCCACCAACGACATCCAGGAAGGCGCCAAAGGTCGAGCAGACAGAGCTTCAGGAGACTACGATCACAATGAACAGTGGCGCCATGCTGAAGATGTTCTCGTCCGGTGTACAGCAGCAGCAGCAAGACCGCAAGCCTGCTACCGCAAATAGAGCGATCAATGAGATGAAGAAGGAGCACTCGCCGGGCAAGATCAAGTCTGAACCGCAGGAAGCCACAGGCATCCGACCAGAGTCCTTACCTTCTGGCTCCTTGAAATATCCATATGGAGTGATCAAGAAGACTTGGGCTTTTGGTCACGAGCGGACAGGCAACGAGGTGAAGATCGAAGAGGTGCTCGAGGCGTCGACCCTCAAGACCGCAGTGCTTTCTGCATTTCAATGGGATACGGACTGGATTCTTCCTAAGCTGAAGACACCTCTTCACGGCGGCAAGACGAAATGCATCTTCATCATGCATGCCAAGGAAGATGAAGAGCGCGATAAGATTCGAGAGTGGGCGAGTGAAGCAGAATCTTTTTTGCGTGTCTGCCTCCCACCAATGCGTGGGCTCGTATGGTGCATGCACTCGAAGCTTATGTTGCTTTTTCATCCGGACAAGCTGCGTATTGCCATCCCGACGGCAAATCTACTGAACTTCGACTGGGGCGAGACCGGCCAAATGGAGAACACTGTTTGGATGATTGACCTCCCTAGATTGCCACAGGGCTCGAGGAACAGCATCGACGATCTGACCTTCTTTGGTAAAGAATTGATGCACTTTATTGAGAAGCAAGGTCTCGATCAAAATGCCAGAGATGGACTGCTGGCATTCGGCTTTACGGCCACGAAAGACATGGCATTCATTCACACGATCGGAGGGGTCCACTACCGTCAACAGGCGGAACGCACGGGTCTTCTTGGACTTAGCCGTGCCATTCGAGAACTCAAGCTCACGGCAAGCGACCTCGAGATTGACTTTGCGGCATCTTCTATCGGGCAGCTCAATGAGAAGTACCTACAAGATGTCTACTCTTCAGCCTGCGGACAAGACTTGATCGCACAAGCCGCAAGTGCTAAGAGCAAAGCATCGGCGGACTTCTTCAAAAAGGGCGCAAAGAAGAAGTCATTAGCGCCCGACGTCAATGAGAAGCTGAGGGTCTACTTTCCGACCGAAGAGACAGTCAAAGCATCCACAGCCGGTGCAGCAGGCACAATTTGCCTACAGCGCAGTTACTTCGAAGCCAAGACCTTCCCGCGAGACATCTTCAGGGACTACAAATCAACTCGACCGGGACTACTCAGCCACAACAAGATCATGTGCGCTCGAGGTAAAGGTGTAGGGTGGGTCTACGTCGGCTCGTCGAACATGTCCAAGTCTGCCTGGGGAGAGCTGCCCAAAGAGCGGAATGAGAAGAAGATCACCTGTCGAAACTGGGAGTGTGGAGTTCTGTTGCCAGTTGCGAGGCAGACATCCGTCAACGTGAAGCAGGAAGTCGAAGGGGAGGACTCGGAGACTGAAGATAGTGATGAGGAACCAGAGCAAGCGGCCATGGTGGAGATGGAGGCTTTCAAGGGTATCATCGACTTGCCGTTCGAGTGCCCTGGAGAGACGTATAATGGCCGCGAGCCGTGGTACTTCAAGGAGGAGCACTGATTTCGCGAGCGAGTGGTATTGACAGCCAAACTCTGCTGCATACCGAATGCTACCATGTCATCATGCTCTCTGACGAGCTCTATACGCCATCCCAATGCCAGTCTGTGTATCGCAACATGCCAATGCTAATGTATACCCTCCCATGCAACATGCAAGGACCTCATCACTCATACATTTCATCACTCATAACCCCCCATACCCATCTGCCCTCCGCTCCCCATCCCCCAACAACTCCTCCCTCTCACCCCCCTTCCCCTCGCTAATACTCGGCACCCACCCCCTCATCCACCCACTGACCCTCCTCCAATGCCACTTCCTCCCCTCCTCCTCCCTCTCCACAACAACCAACTTCTCGCTCCCCTCCCCATAAACCAAAAACTGCACCCCAACACTCGCATCCAGTCCCAACACCCCAAAAGCCCCCAAGAAAAACGGCAAAGCCGCTAGAATCCATGTCGCCCGATCGCTGCCTTCGGGTCCTACCCAGCCTCCACCGCCGTATGCGGCGAAGGAGTCCCAGGCGCAGGGGTTGGTTAGGATGGCGGAGGAGTAGAAGAGGTTTCCGCAGAAGGCGGCGATAAAGAGGTGTGGTGAGAGGCCGGCGGTGGATTTTCGGCGGTAGTTCTTTATCAGTTGGGGGAGGCGGGAGCCGAGGTAGAGGAAGGTGGACATCCAGGAGAGGATCGTGCCGGCTTGTTCGAGTTTTGTTGGGCCGCGGGCGAAGGGTTCGAGACTGCGGCCTGGGGTGTGTGAGATGGGCGAGGCGTGGGCCATGGCGACTAGGCAGGCGATGAAGAGCATTGTTCGCGGTGAAGGGGAGGGCATGGGTGAGGAGGATGTGCCTAGTCGATGGATCGTGTTTCCTCCACTCGGCGTTCCAGCGAGGCTTCCAGAGCCCTTCTCGTTCTTCTCATCTCGTTGTTTCTGGAACGTCGGCGCTCGAAAGATAATCTTCGGTCTCGTCGCCGATTTCCTCGTATCCTCTCCTTCAACATTGTCAACTTCATCTTCTTCTCTGCTATCACTCTGGCTCAGAACGTCCATACCTTCAATCACGACTTGTTCCATGGTCCCACTACTCCCATCGTCATCGCCATCTCCTTGTTGTCCTCCTCTTCTCCACACCCTAAACACCGGATGTCCGTGCTTCAACTTCTCAAACCAGAGCCATTGTCCCACCAGACACAAATCCACAAAAACGTAGTATGACCCGATTGCGACCTGCCATGAAGCCTGATGCGTGAATAGTGCACCTAGCAAATTCCCCAGATCACCTAAACACCACTCTACGAGGAAGAATATCGACAGTCCACTCGTGCTCTGCAACGTCCAATTCTTGTATATCTGCGGTAGTTGGGCGAATAACCAGGCGACGATGCTGAGGGCGCCGAGGAGGTTCGACGTAAAGGCTAGAGGTGTAGGAACGCAGGTGTGGAACGCGCTCGAGAAGCGGAGGAGGAAGTCGTTCTGTGGTGTGCAGTGGTCCGGTAGGGTTGGCTGTAAGGAATTAAGCGACAGCCATTGCATGTTGGCGACCGCCGCTCTGTAGATAGGCTGGAGGATAAAGTGTAAATCTTGTAGGTTCGAAGAGTTGTAGTCCGGTTGAGGGCACTGCCGCCTGACACAAGCAGGCGCGTGCTCGTTTCGATGTTGGTCTCGTGCTCAGCCACGTGCTGACCTGACTTGTCGCGGCTGCCGAGTGCGTTCTCGATAGATGGCAATGTGGAAGTAAGCAGTCGTAGGTGTATGGGCCGTGTGGTGTAAAAGTTTCACAGAGCGTAGACCGTTGTTACTCTTGCAAGCTGGTATGACAATGTGTAACTCGTATGAAGTCGGTAGATATGAGACCAAAAGAGACAGCAATTTGGAGTAATGAAGAGACGGAGAGGGGTTGGATGCAAGAGCAAGAGAAGGACCGATCAGTAACACGAACTAGTCGAGAGGATACATAGCTATTAGAAAGCGCGACTACTGTGACGCTTCGCGCGGCCATGGAGAGGTAATGCATTACCGACTAGAGTCATTCCAAGCAGCTGCGGGCGGCCTCGGAGTGCGAGCGTCCCTGAAATAGCCGGGCGAAGTGGGAGGGCTGGAGGGCTGCAGTGTGCGTGTTTGAGCCGTCGATTGGAGAGAGATAACTGCGTGATGTGTAGATGGTCCGAGTGACAGCATCCCGCCTGGTTGATGAGGTACAGCTGCGATAAGAAAGCCGTATCCCCGCCGCCTCTCCTGCCAAGAAAGATAGAGGCACGATCATGCGGAGGGGGCACGTGCTGGTCGTGATGGAGTCAGCTTGCCTTTGAGCAGTAACCGCATGCCATATCAAAATGCTCGCAACACTTCTTCTTCTCATTCAGACGCTCAAACATCCTACGTTTCGAATGTAGACGTGCGAATTGCGAGTAGCCTTGTCCCTGCCTTTCCGGCCCGGAGATCAGCCTTCATCGGGGCGGTCGTGTGCTGTCCTCTGACATGTGATGATCGTGTCGAGGATGTCCATAGCAATGTCATAGCACATGGAGAGATTTTTCCGCTGGCATATGGCTTTCAAGAGACCCAAAATGAGGTAAAGTGCTGATCGGTCTCAGCAAATGGGGCCTGTAGCAGCAATTGGCGCCAACTCACCGATTGTGGATGTCTGCATCACGATTGATGATGCTTGGTTGTCTTTGAGTTGAACGTCTTGATGTTGGTGATATTTGAGCCGACGGTGTGATGTGACTGAAGTGTTTGCTTTGGCTTGAGACGGTGATTGTTCGAACAACTGGCAACCACTCACGACGGCTGCTCTTCAGTCTCACCTCCGGCAGTCGTACTTTCTTCTTCTTGTGGCGGTGGTTGTTCCTCCTGCACATGGGAAGTCTCATACCAGTCAGTGTCGATCCACTCGACAATCTGATCCCTTGCGCGAGGAATCATATATGGGTAGTCCGCGTTTCTTTCAGGAGCAAACATCGATGTATGCGCTTTCAACTCATCAGTAGCCAGCTGATTGACACACTTGACCCAATGACCTTTGCTCTTGGATGTGTCTTCAGCAAAATCGTGGACTTGCTGTGCTTGAGCTGCCTCATCATCAAGACCAGCGTCTGTCTTGCGCTTTTTAGCATCTGGTGGTGGTTGCTCGACAGGTCTGTCTCTCTTGGTTCCAGTCGGGCTCTCCGCCTTTCGAGTCGCCGTAGGCACAACACAAAACGTTCTGTCATCTCCCAAGATGCCGGCATACTTGGTTTTCGCAGTGACTTTTTCTCCCAAAGCTCCATAAAAGTTCGCGAACCCAGTTCCGTGGGTCCTTTGTAAATCAACGATCTTCTCTACTCGCTTTTGCAGCTCGGCACCTCTGGCCAGACATCCAACAAATTCCAGGTGACTACCAGCCCAAGTGAGCCCTTGATTGATCTGATTCCAATTCAAATACGCCGCACCGGCTACACCAGCAATGGCAGCCGCTGCACCTCCATACAGAGCGTATTTGCCCCAGTTGCTTGACGAACTGCTACCATTTGCTGCTGGGAGACCTTTGCTCGACGCATTGGCAATTGGGGTGGAAGCTCCGCTCTTGGGCGAATTCCAGCCAAACATCTGGCTCGCAGTATCCCATGCTTTATAAGCGGCTGTTCCTTGATTGTACCGATCTTCTGCGCCGTGCGCCAGAACCCCAGGGCTGATTCCCAGATACGGCGTGTCGAAGGCAAGGACGGCTTTGATGTAGGGGAAGAATAGTCTCGATGTCTCGCGAGGTGGCGCTGAAGAAGCTCGCTCTTCTCGATCGGGTGTCTCGAGGTTCGTAGGTCGACTGGCAGATGCGTCGTTCGCTCGACTCGAATGGCCGGTCGTGGAGTTGGTCGTGTCGTTCGCATAGGACGATGGGACTGGCTCGTCGCGGGCGATGCTGAGCAAAGTCTCCGCCGCGACGATTCCGCCCATGGAATGTCCAACAAGTATAATATGGACGGATGGATCTACGGTTGGCGAGGGAGTCTGGACGCAAGTCAGCAGTCGTACGTGGGAGAATCTGGAACTCTTGTCTGACCCGATTGGCAACCTCCAAATCAATAGTCTTGTTCTGAAGCCATTCCTTGAACTTGGCAACGCAGTCGCGCAGGTCGCCGCGTGTCTCATACTGCGGGTACTGAACGCTCAGGACATTAATCTTGGGCAGCGCCTGCGACAGGAGTTTAACCAGCTCTTGAGGGAATTGATGGAACGTGTGGTCGGAGCCTTTGAAGCCGTGGATGAAGACGAGCAGAAGTGTCTTCTTCATGGTGACGTTGTGCTGAGGACGAGGAGTAGAAATCTCTGCGCAAGATGCGCGTTCTGTTGGAGTCACATCGTTGGGAGTTGTCCAACTGACTGATGAGGACGCCGCATCCCTCGAAGCTCGAGATCAGCCAGCGAATGACGTCGGGCGAAACGTCTCGTCACATGAAAACCAGGGGCTAAGGTCTGGCCACTGCGATCAATAGGAACTGCTTTGTAGAACGATAGACTTCTCGCTGAACGAAATATGTATGAGAAGAGTAGGTAGACAGCTACCAATAATGCACCACAATTCGAAACAACCCAGGATATCTCGTTTTGTCTTTTCGCCCTCAAGACGTTTGACCCCAATGAACGCCGTCTGATGCCTCAATCTGATCGCTTCGGTTCAATTACATGTCATAGCTCGCTGCAATGCCAGGAGCTGGTCCTTCTAGATCCACTCTTTGCACCCGGCTGCGAATGTCGTTGCTGTCACGGACAAGGTTGCCGAAGTACTTTCTTGCGACTTCGCTCTCGGTCTGTACCTTGACAGTCTCTTTCTTCTGTTCTTGAAAATGCTCCACGTTCCTCTGCAGACCCTCGCGGAGCTTGTCTGCGGGATACTTGAGAGCGCGACGCACCTCCGAGCTGATGCGGAGCGAGTTGGAGTGCGTGTAGTCCAGGGATGCCAGCTGCGCAGCAAGTTTGGTGCTTAGTCGGCGAGGGAGTGATTGTGGGATCTGTGATACAGCGTATGATACGCCAAGCGTCACTGTCGAGTCTGTCAGTACAATGTCTATTCCAAGGCATAGCCTGGGACTTACCAGCTAAGATCAGCCCTGGTACCAGTAGCCTTCTCAAGTTATTAGGTCCCACAACCTTCGTGGCAGTTAAAGCGCCATCAATCCATCCTAGACCGCCCAGCATCCTGCCGCCGACTACACCGGCAACAGTGACAGCCATGCTTGTGCCAGCGACTTTCTCTTGTCGTTCCCAAAGGCTGGCCACGTCGAAAAAGTCCCAGACTTCTGTTTCGAAATCGACCTGTCGTGCAAGCGCGTCTCGTCGGCTCTTGAACATCTTCTCTGATCTGAACGTGAGGTCGACGTATTGGTCGCCAAGATGCAGCAGACCTAGAGACTTGATGCTGCTCACGCCCTGTACAGTCTTTTCTCGGGCTCTTTCTTCGCACCACCTCACTGTTTCGGTGATTTGATTCAACATGGCCTCTTTGAGATCGTCTGCGTAGTTGTACGCTCCAAAAATGCCAGGGTACTGCACTCCAAGGTCGCTGTCCGCCACCCGAGAGATCGAATCGGTGAGTGTGTTTCGCGTAAGTGCGTATACATCGTTCGACGTTGCCTCGATGCTGTTTGCAACGTCTTCGTCGGCATCTGTGCGCGCCTTCTTCGACTTCTCAAACACCGGCTCCAATCTACGAAGCTCTTCGGTGACCCGGTCAAGCTCACTTTGAGCAACGTCTTTGTTGACACTTGCCAGAGTGTTGAGGTCGCCGAGCACGTTCATTAAGTACGTCTTAGCCGGTGCAAGCTTCGATCGAGCGCGCTTCTCCAAGACAAATCGTCTCAGCGATGCCTCCAACTCGCTGAAGTCGTCGATCGCCTCCTTCTCCTTTCCCTTGCCTTTGCCCTTGGGCGGAGAGCCAGGTTCGCCATGTTTGCCTTTAGGTTCATCGTCGTCCTCATCCTTGCCAGGCCCATCATCACCATTGTCGAAGTACGAGCCGCCAGAGCCACCACCTCCCGAGCCACCATCAGGTCCATCGGGTGCCGGAGCAACTGGTATAGCATTGCTGGAAACGAAGTGCACCAGTTCGGATGATTCCTTGAATGTGGCTGGGCTCAGGTGGGCGATCTGCTTGAGGATCATTTCCTGGCAGCGCTTCTTGTCCCTAATATTGTCGAAGCCGTTGACTACCATGAACATGTAGGCCTTCTCGCGAGCAGCATTAAAGATGAATTCCTTGGCCGAGAGCGTGAAGTGGTTGGCAGCGGAGACAACGAAGACGACAACGTCGATCTCCTCTTGCCGAGCAAATACGGCAGTCGTTTTGAGCGAGTCGTTGTTCAGTCCAGGGGCATCGATGAGAGCAATATCTACGACACCGTTGTTTAGAAGCGATTGGTCCACGGCTCGGATGTCCTTGATATAGATCTTGCACATTGAGTAGCGATCGCCGTCAACAACGATTTGTTCCAATTGCTTCAGGGCGTATACGTGGTATGTGCTCTCGTCGTTCCGGTTGTAGACCAAGCCGTGGGGAATTGCATGCACTTCCTCCACGCTGCCATTCTCTCGGCAGTCCAGTACTTCGCAGAATATGCTGGTACAAGGTTGTTGATCTTCCGGGAGAATCTTGCGGCGCAAAAGAGCGTTGCAGAAGGTCGACTTGCCAGCATTGAGATCGCCAGTCACCAACACCTTGCTCGATGTGTCTTCGATCCGCTCTCTGAGAGAGAACAAATGTCGAATGCTGTTGTTGATTTGGTTGTCCAACAAAGATGCGACAGACTGCTTCTCCAAAGAATGCACAATCTCAGACTGGGCAAGACCATCCATCTTGAGCTCAATCTTCAAGACAGAGAAGTCCTGCGCCAGCTGAGGGGTGACCAGTCTTGGTTCTGGCGGAGGCGCTTCTTCCCCAGCATCTGCACTGGACTGTGCCAATGACGAATTACTCAGCTCACCAAGCGATGTACCTGCGCGGCGAGGGGGCTGTGGCCTTGAAGAACTGGATTCGTGTCCGTCGACGTGGAAAGTAGATTGTGTGTGCGGCATTCCAGGTCGAGCCTCTGGGCGCGAGGGCTGGGGAGAAGGTGGTCTCTGAACAGTTGGGTAATGTGCCGGCCATTTCGCGTTCATCTCTTGCAGCTTCTTGAGAGTCTCCACCGTTTGATTGATCGCCCGACCCAAGGCTGTCCGGTTCTGATTGTAGAAGAGCTGATGGACATGGCTTGCAAGCGCACGTCTTTCATTCTCTGATGCCGAAGTGGTCTCTCCTGGGTTGACGGGAGTATGTTCTGGAGTGAATCGATCGGCCGAGGGCCCTGGATGCCAATCATTCTCCATCGTATCATCTCCCGTTATGCTTCCTCCATATCCCGAATCTTCATCCAGAAGCGCCTGAAGCCGCGAGGCACTCTCCGATATCGAGCCTGATCCAACAGTCATGTACTTTCGCGGGTTTTGGTCGTGGCCGGGGTTGTGGCGGTTCGCGGAGGAGCTGCTGCTTGCGCCGGAGTGGCCATGGCTGCCGTCGAAGGGATTGCTCGAACTCATCTTGGTCGTGATGTCTCGTTCATCTCAATGCGCGGATGTCGGGCGTAGGTGGTGCATGGGGCGAGGTGCGAATAAGTCCATCAACGTTGCGCGCCGATGTCATGAGAAAGTCCCGGCTCGGCAAGGGCTTGCCGAACGCCACGCCTCGCGCCTGGCACGTGCGAGGCATCCAGATAATGGAAGAGCTTCATCAGACAGCCACTTTATGAAAGCCATTGCTTCTCACTGAACCTTTCGACCTCCGACAAGAACACGACACCGTCCTCCGGCATCGCGATTCTGTCCAGACCTTCGGTGGGCTGCTCTGTACTGCGACATCAACAACCCAGCTCCAAAGGCTAAAGCCGGCGCATTGCAATCATGAATGTACGAACAAAGCCCGCCTTAAGGATACCCACGTGTTGCTAAGTCGTCCGAACAGATCATCGAATGGGCCTTCGGCAAACGCATGACGCCCGCCGAGCGTCTGCGCAAACACCAACGCGCGCTCGAAAAGACGCAACGAGAACTCGACCGCGAGCGAACAAAGCTCGAACAACAGGAGAAGAAACTCGTCGCCGAGATCAAAAAGAACGCCAAGAATGGACAGATGGGCGCGGTGAAGGTGCAGGCGAAGGACTTGGTTCGGACGAGGAGGTATATCCAGAAGTTCTATCAGATGAGGACGCAGTTGCAGGCGATTTCGTTGAGGATACAGGTATGTTGTTTGCGGGGATCGGTGGGAGTTTGCTGACTTGTGGTAGACTGTGAGGAGTAACGAGCAGATGATGCAGAGCATGAAGGGCGCGACGCAGCTTTTGGGGAGCATGAACCGACAGATGAATCTCCCGGCGCTGCAGCGGATAGCGATGGAGTTTGAGAAGGAGAATGATATCATGGATCAGCGACAGGAGATGATGGACGATGCGATTGATGATGTTACCGGGTTGGAGGATGAGGAGGAGAGTGAGGAGGTTGTCACTCAAGTGCTTGACGAGATCGGCGTGGATCTTGGACAGGCTGTAAGTCGCCTAATTCTTGTAAATGTTGTGGTTATACTAATATGCGTTCAGCTGGGAGAAACGCCTCAAGGTCTACAGAAGAACGCCGTGGCCGATGGCAAGGTGGCTCAAGCCATTGGTGGTGGAGATCCGGGAGATGATGACCTCCAGGCGAGACTGGATAGCTTACGAAGATAGATGCTGCTTGCACGACACGACATTACGAGATACCAACCCAAACATCCATTCCGACCTGCTTGTCATTTCCCACATTCACACGAGTGTTAACTCTTGCCATGTCCCACCCTTCCACATAGCCATCCTGAGACGCACTTCCTCGGGAGAAGCACTCAAATGATTCACACGGTCGATTTGGCAGATCCCCACTCTACGATACGTCTTGATACCCACCTCCTTAAGCAGAAGCCCGTACCAATGTAAATTGACATCTACGCAAACAGAGAGGCCCACGAAATCCTCATCATGATCCTCACTCGCAAATTCAGGGGCATCGGGATCAAAGCTCGCCAACTCGACAGATGGACTGTCCCCTGTCGTCACGCTCCAAACACTCAGACGCCTTTTCGACCTCGCGTTGCGGGGAGACCGCCAGCGGAAAGACTGTCTGATGCAGTAGTTTTGTAGGTAACCAGTTATATGGACTGAAGCCCCAGGGTGGATATTGCCGTAAGGGTTGATACCGCTTGGTTGTACATCGAACTGCTTTACTTCAATGTCCACGCCGAATAAGGGATGCTTGTCACTGTCATGAAGAAAGTGATCCACGGTACGATGGGAGCTGGCCCAGGACCACGATGGTAGACTCTCTTCGCAGGGGAATCTGTATTGTTTGCGCTTGCCGGTCGCGTACCAGAGCAGACACTTATTAAAGACGTCCTTCTCTGTCCAAAGACCTGCCGCGTAGTCTCCCAAAGGGGCTTCGATTTGCTTGCTGCGTTGAGCCAAGGCCTTCGCCAGGCCTGAGAGAGCGGGAAGGACATCGCCCTGGTAGGAGAGCTGGGTCAGCGAGTATTCGTGGACGATCGAGAACCAGATATCCACGAGATGTTGTTCAGGATGAGCGAGATTCGAGGGGTTCAGGGTCATCTTGTTGTATTGCGCTCTATCAAACGAGTCTTGTGGGTGATGCCGATGAGCTATGTCCGGGTAGGCTTCGCGGAAACGACCTGCGAAACAGTCAAAGTAGAGCTCATCTTCGTGGAAGAATAAAATGCGTGGTGAGAGTAGGCATTCTTGGACCACCCATGCCCTCTCCAGTAGTGCGGCAGGTGGAAGTTCGAGACTTGACAGCCAACTTCCAGCAGCCGAGCGAGGCCAGGGGCTGATCACATATGCAGGACCGCCAGAGGTCTTGGATGGTATAAGGCAGGGAGAGGATGTAGGTTGCTTTCGAAGACGTAAGATGCCCCCTTCCGCATTCTCAGACGAGCTGGCAGCAATTGTGAGAGCAGCGTTTTGGTAGATAGAGCACATCTGCACGCATTCTCCATCCCAGTCTTGGGGATCATCCTGGACGATACACAGCGAATCGATCCACAGGTATGGCAGGTGTAGGTAACGGCATACCGTCACGGCGTCCCTGAATGTACGTGGCAGATACTCAAGAGGGAAGCCTTGCAGATGGTGATGAAGATTCGAACGTAGTGTGCTCGCTGAGACGGGGGAGGTGCCCCAGCAATGGCTGAGGCAAGCATAGACACCTCTTGTGCCGTCCGTCTCGACAAGGGTGATAGGATCGCCTGAATGTGATCCTACCTTCAAGACTCGCGTGGGCAGCTTGACCTCTACGAGGGTTGGACAGTTGCGGTGGCCGGCCCGTGTCTCTTGGTCTTGTCCAGAGCACCTATGAAGCCATCTTGCACACAACTTCAGGTCTGGGTATTCACTTAAGAGGCGATTGAGATTGTCAGCGGTCGAGACCAGATGATACGGATGCCGATCTACAACAGCATCGCGGTACTCGACGCGTACTTTGGTGTTTCCATCCGCTTCAATAGCCTGGAACACGATACTCAGTTGCCCGCGGTTGAAGTATTTGAGTTTCGTGCCACGATACTCATCGGTCTCCTGGTGGAAGAGCCGGCAAAGACTACAGCCAGCTGCGGCGGACTGCTCCAAAGCGTCGAAGTTGACGTGATGTGTTACCGTGTAAGGCTCGTCCTCGGGTTGGAGAGACTGGATGATTGCAGTGTCTATGTTCTCACATCGACGACACAACCTTTGCGCGCTAGAGCCGTGGCCAGCAATGGTGTGGTCTGTAGGGTGCAAGGCAATTGAAGATCGCCGAGTCACCTCCTCCCCGATTTTCTGTCGAGACATTGCGAAGATCAAAGCAATGTTGTGCCCGTCTCACGTGGACGAGGCTTCCGTTTGGGTGCCAACGTAATCATATAGTGGCCTATGCATTCTTTCTGGGCGGTATTCTTCCTATGTCGAGCTTCCACTTCGTCCAGGGAGACTCACTACCCTCCTTCTTCTGCTCAAAGTGGAATCATCCCCATTACTTGTCGGCTGTCTAAGCAAGCCAAAGTACTACGCAGAGTTCGGTCGTGCTGACAGTCGGAGAGAGGATTGTCGATGCCATGCGTTCCACTTTGAGCGGGACGACGAGGGTAGGAAAAGATGGCCGTCCAATTCGTTAGAACAAAGTCAAGAACGGAAACGGCACAGGATAGCCTTGCGAGCTTGAAAGGTGCCGATATAGCTCTTGTCGATCTACAGCGACTTCGCTTGCAGTGCTCGGTGGCCTCAACCGGCACACAGCTAGGCAGTTGATGATATGGATGGTTCTGGATTCGCTGCGCCTCCGTGCGGCTCGGTGCACTGGTCATAGGACTTGTGACGGTAGTCGGCCACGGACTGACTGTTGATGTAATCAGTGCTTCAATCGTTCATTGTGAGAAAGAGCTGCTGTCCCGTTCCTCTTCGGTGTGCGTAAAGATTGGCGGCGGGGTCTGCTGCTGCGACTCCTTCTCCACTTTGGCAGGTCGAGAACGCGACCTCGACTTCACATCTCCAAGCTGCGGAGGGCCAGATCCTTTCCATACCATTCGGTTGTTGATGTTGCCAGTTACCTGACGACGCCCGGACATTCACCTCAGCCTCCTTGTCCTGCTCGCACGTTTCGGACTTTAGCACATCCGTCGTCGAAGGCTCCCTATCCGCTTCGCCGGGGCCTGTCGTCATTAGCTGCTGCTTGCAAATAGCACAGACACCGGCCAGCCCGCCTCCGCAGCGGCACCAGATCGCATCAACCCAGCACTCAAGCCAAGCCAAGACAGAGACTCGACCCATTGTGTGGGCCGCCGAACAAAGACTGCTTGTTCGCCGCCTGTCTGAGCGTCGCTTCACCTACATCGCCCGCTGCTTTCATCACTGCTGCCTCATTCCGTAAGCGGCTTCTGGATCTGAAGTCTGCGCTTGCGCCTGCCGCCGAGCTCTCCTCCCACTCCACCACCACCGCGGCCGTGCTGTTCTGCCCGCCTCGACCACGACACACCACCTGCGCCAACACACGCCGCACCGCTTCACGCGCTCGTAGCTTCGTCGTCGTCGGCAAGCTTCTCCCACCGAAACCAGCACAGACCCCTCCCTGTCCTCGCCCGTCCGCCGCGACTGTCCCGCGTCCACCTGGACTTCAAGATACATGAGCGGCGTCACTACCAAGCAAACCACGAATCTGGCCGGAAACAAGAGACGCAGTCTCTCCGGTCAGGGAGGCTTGCTGAACAGGATGTTCGGCAGCTCCAACAATGGCAGCAAGGACGCGATAGACACCACTGCAGCAGAGGGTAGCCCCACCGAGACGCCACAAAGTCCCAACCTCACAAACCACATCAATGCTATCCAGGAAAACAAGGATGAAGCCACCGACGATGCCGGTGGCGACCTACGAAGTCTAACTCGCGAGCCCGCAGAGGACGGCACACAAACGGAGAAGAAACGCAGAAGCAGTGGTGTTGGCCGCGCACGCGACCTCTTCAGCAGCGCCAAGCAGTCGCTGTCAAATCTGAGTGCTTCTCCCGAGCACAAGGCTTCCAGCGGCAACCAGTCCTCCATGCAGAAGCTGGGAAAGTCAGACCCAGCGCTCAGCGTCCCCCAAGGTTCCCTCAACAACTCTGCAGGTGAATCTGTGCCAGGCCCTCGATCGACATTCCGGGTTGGAGTGACCGAGGACAAGAACAAGAAGTGCAGACGTACCATGGAAGATACTCATGCCTATCTCTACAACTTCTTGAGTACCCCTGCGCCATCGCTGGGTTCAGAAAGTTCGTCTCAGAACCAGAACGCGCTGACTGGCTCACAATCCCGCGACTCCACGTTGTCTGATGGTAGTATTAGCACCAAGACCAGCACCAACAAGGAGGTTGTTGAGACAGATAACGGCTACTTTGCGATCTTCGATGGACATGCAGGTACCTTTGCGGCTGACTGGTGCGGCAAGAAGGTACACATATTGCTGGAAGAGATCATCCGCAAACACCCAAACACACCGATCCCGGAATTGCTGGACATGACATTCACCACTGTGGACCAGCAACTGGAAAAGCTACCTCTTAAGAATAGCGGCTGCACCGCCGTGATTGCGGTGTTGCGCTGGGAAGACCGGATACCTAACTCTCAATCCGCTACAGGCTCAACGGCGATCGCACCCGCAGCTTTGGCAGCGCAGAAGGGTGAATCAAAACCTGACCTACAGCAAGGTAACGCAGATGTGCCAGTGACGGCTAATGTGGAAAGCAAGCTAAGAGAATCAGCATCACGTCAACGCGTCCTGTACACAGCCAATGTCGGCGACGCTCGCATTGTTCTGTGCCGCAATGGCAAGGCGCTGCGCTTGTCGTACGACCACAAGGGAAGCGACGAAAACGAAGGCAAACGTATTGCTGGTGCTGGAGGGCTTATCCTGAACAATCGCGTGAATGGCGTCCTGGCTGTTACGCGTGCCCTTGGCGATGCCTATATGAAGGACCTCGTCACAGGACACCCGTACACGACCGAGACAGTCATTCAGCCCGACATTGACGAATTCCTAATTCTGGCCTGCGATGGTGTAAGTTCAATATTTGTACTTTAACCACGCACATCACTGATTTGTTGCCATAGCTTTGGGATGTCTGCTCTGATCAAGAAGCAGTGGACCTCGTTCGAAACGTCCAAGATCCGCAAACTGCCTCCAAGAATCTCGTCGACCATGCTCTGGCACGCTTTTCGACAGACAACCTCTCTTGCATGATTGTTCGCTTCGATAATAAGGCTTTGCAGCAAGCCCAAGAAAGCAAGGACAACCTGATCGGCGTGGAAGGGGACCCAGCGACCAAGACGGGTGGAATCAGCGAGGCCGAAGCGCTAGTCAACGAGACTAAGAAGCAGTTGGACGAAGGTAGCGATCTCGCTGGTCTATCTCGACCGACGACTGGTGAAATTATGGAGGAAGTGGAACAGAAACAAGAGCCCGGCCCAGAACTGAACCCCGCGGCGCTCGAGGCCGCCAGGAAGGACATCAAGCCGAAAGAGGACTCTACACAGCCAGCTTCAAGCGGATAACGATGTTGAGCGACGTGTGTACTGGTTGTTTGGAACGATTCAGTGACGAAACGAGGCAGGACGATTGACGGGGAGTGGGTTACGAGGTCTACATACGGTGTTCACGGCGCGCGATTGACTGCTTCCTCGGGCGCGCAGTGGCTGCGCATTAGTGGCATAGGCATTGAGCAAGAAGCGTAGCTGATGTGTAGTGCAAAAATCAAAGTTTCATGTGAAGAGCATGTCAATGAAGTGAGGCTTTGACGTTAGGTCTTGCGTGAGGTTTGCTGCGACTTCACTCAGTCAACCGATGCGATAAGCCCTTTCAAACGGTTGAGGCTCTTCGACGCTGTAGACAAGAGCATTCACAACGACTGACTTGCGCTGAACAATCCGACGTCTCTTGCACTTCGGCATTCACTGCCCCGCAAAACCGCACCCCACACAGACAATCTCGAGTTGACGTCGTTGGTCAGATCAAAGATCGCGTCGTCACAACGGAAGGAAGGCCGCTGCAGATAAGTGGCAGACTTCGCACTGCACAACATACGCCGCCTGCACCTCCACCCCGCGACCATCGCCCACCCCCGCCGCGCCACCCCCTTGCACCCACGACGACGAGGCTCCAATGCCTGCGGGCTGCGTCGCCGCCCACGATGGAGGATGAGCGCGCTGCCCGTGATGAGGCTCTGAGCAACCCCGAAGGCCCGCAGCGGCAGCGGGCGGCAGGAGTCGAGCCAGTCGAAGCTGAAAGTGAACCATCCCGCGTCCAGGATGGCTGGCGTTCGTCTGCTGAGCAGCACCACTTGCACCTGCAGGACGAGGAGGCGACGAGTCACGAGGGCACCGAGACCACCGCCGCCGCCAGCCCAGCGCTGTCATCAGGCCATGCGACCACTGCTGCCGCCGCTACCACTCCTGCTGCTGCTGCTCCGCTGCCGTTCGTAGCGCCGAGCGATCTTCTCCGTCCGTCACGCGCCCAGTCCACCCGTCCAGTCACTCGCGATACCCCGATGTCACCTCTCGACAGGGAGCAGATCAATGGTTTGGTGAGTCCTTGTGCTTCCTGTTCCTCCTCTTGTTGCTGCTGCTGTGCGTCCCACGAATGGACGGCACTTTGCAGCCGGCTGACAACACCTTTTCTCCCCGCCGACCATGATGACTGGAGCGATTCGTGGCTGACTGTCGTTCTTGTTGTGTAGCGCGCAATTCGAGCCTTCCTCAAAGTCCGCACGAGCTACGATGTCCTCCCGCTCAGTTACCGGCTCATCGTCTTCGATACTTCGCTGCTGGTCAAGAAGAGCCTGAACATCCTCACACAGTGTGGTGAGTCGCACATCATGAACCTGGGAGCGGAAAGAGTGTTAACGTTGGCAGGAATCGTCTCTGCCCCGCTATGGGATTCCAAGACATCCACGTTTGCTGGACTTCTGACTACCTCCGACTACATCAATGTGGTCCAATACTACTGGCAGAACCCCGATGCTCTCCAACAGGTCGATAAGTTCCGCCTGGACAGCCTACGAGAGATCGAGCGAGCCATCGGAGTAACGCCAATCGAGACCGTCTCCATCCACCCACTCGAGCCACTATACGATGCCTGCCGCCGCATGCTTGCCTCGCGTGCTCGTCGTATTCCCCTGATCGATACTGATGATGAGACGCAGAGAGAAATGGTAGTCAGCGTCATCACGCAGTACCGTATCCTAAAGTTCATCTCAGTCAACGTCAAAGAGACACAGAATTTGCGCAAGCAGTTGAAGGATATCAAAGTCGGCACATACACCAACCTTGCCACTGCGACGATGGAGACGCCGGTGATGGATTGCATTCACTTGCTGGTTAAGCACAGCATATCGACTGTTCCCATTCTGGACAAAGATGGTACGGTTCTCAATGTGTTCGAGGCCGTCGATGTCATAGCACTACTCAAGGGCGGCGACTATGAGAACAATCTGAATTTGACTGTGGGCAAGGCATTGGAGAAGCGGTCTGATGTGAGTTGGTTATCAGTCTGGAACGTTACATCAGACACTGACTATTGCTAGGATTTCCCTGGCATCTACACTTGCACGCTCAGTGATCGCCTGGACACCATCTTCGACACCATCCGCAAGTCTCGCGTGCACAGACTGGTGATCATTGACGAGCAGAACCAGCTTAAGGGGCTGCTGTCACTCAGTGACATTCTGGACTACACGCTCAACAGCCCGCTGGGTGATACCGACGAGTAGAGAAGGGAACGAGACTTGCAAACGATTGGTAGCGAAGAGAGAGTTGAAGAGAAGTGGGGAAGACGCATATGATACCCATGCATTGTATGATACTACTAGAACCCGTGCCTGTTCAGAGAACGGCAACAGCAGATTCAGAGTTTGAAAGCAGAGAGGCTTCATCGGCTTCCCTGAATGAGAGAAAGGTTAGATGTGAGTTTCCTGTCCCTGTACCTATTTCTCGCGCATACCTCTCAAAGCAGAGAAGGAGCGTTAGTGATTGTTATTTTCTTTCGGCAGTACTAGAAGGATTGCCAACCTGGGCGGTTTTCACGAGCTTCGTTCTCCGTCTTACCCTAGCCAGTTGGTGGAGCCTCGTTTCCCATCCGTTTAGCGACCTCAGCTGGGACGAATCCAGCAATTATTCGCAGTGCAATGCGAATGCGGCAGGAAGGTACAAGGTAAGCCACATGCTAAGTGCGTGGTATAAAAGCCAAGACTACCTACCTCCAAACGAGAGAAGAGAAAAGAGGCGAGTCCTCCCACACAACCGCCGACATGTCGTGGATTGGGCAGGTGAGCAGTCAATATCATCAATATGCGTGCCCTCTTTGATGATTTGTACAGGCTATGCTCAATCTCAATAACTGGTACCACGGCGTCAACAAACTGAAAGCATCCGTCAAGAAAGACTCGAACCCCGTTCGTATAGGAGTTGTCTCGGCGGCAGCGATCAACTTCGTGGCTCTCTTCGACCCCGTCGGCACACACCCGGGCGCCACCGTCGTAGCCATAGGCGCAAGAGACAAATCCAAAGCCCAAGCGCAGATCGATCATTATGGCCTCGGCGGGACATGCAAAGCCTACGGCTCCTACGACGAAGTCGTGAACGATAAGGATGTGGACGCTGTGTATATCCCCCTTCCGAATGGGTTACATGCCGAATGGGCGATCAAAGCGATGCGGAAGGGGAAACACGTCCTCATCGAGAAATCTATCACCTCCAACGCAGCGGAATGCCGCGAGGTCGAGAAGGTCGCGAAAGAAACCGGCAAACTCGCCCTCGAAGCCTTCCACTACCGCTTCCACCCCGCCGTGCACCGCGTCAAGGAGCTCATCGAAAGCGGGCAGTATGGCAACCCCAAGGAAGTCTTCGTCCGGATGAGCGTCCCCAGCGACGCGATGGCGAAGAACGACATCCGCTTCCAATACCCCCTCGGCGGCGGCGCCTGTCTCGACCTAAGCTACATCTTCTCCTCGGCTTGCTATTTCGCCTGTCCGACCCCTTCCCTCCCGACAGCAGAAATCACCATCCAAACCGCCACGCCCCGCATCCACCCCGTCGACGCCCAGATCGACGAGGCCATCGACGCGACGTTCACCCTCGAGCCCCCTCCGGCGACAGGGAAACCGGCTGTCAAGTGCCACGTCTCCGGGGATCTCAATCGCCCGTATGTATGGGGCCTGATCCCCTGCTGGATCCCCAAAATGCCGTTTGCGCGGATCGAGCTGGAGAGAGCAAGGATTGAGTTTAATAATTTTGTGATTCCGACGTTTTCGCATTCGATTGTTGTGACAGAAGGATGAGCGGGGGAGGTTGGTGGCGGGGAGTAAGCGGACCGAGAAAGTTTGGACTGATGGGCCGGTTTGGGGGAAGAGGGGGGAGGTTTGGTGGAGTACTTATCGGTATATGGTGGAGGCTTTTGTGGAGGGGGTTAAGGCGAGGGAGGAGGGGAGGGATGTGGAGAGGCTGCCGTGGGTTGGGCTAGCGGAGAGTGGGAAGATGATGGAGGTTATTGATGCGGTTTATGAGAGGGCCGGGTTGGCTGTTAGGGGGTTGTGATGTGGCCAAGATAATGGTGGTTCCTTTCTCATTGTCGCGGTATTCAATGAGGTATGAATCATGAAGTCCCTGAATGCATACCCAATGCCATGAGTTTTCAATCCACCCCTTCAACGCTATCATCTTCACCATCGTCACTGTAAGCCGCAATCTCCATCCTCCTGCTCTCTTCCAACAGACTGCAAAGGGACACAGCCGATCCAGCGGGTCTCCAAGATTTCGGATTCGCGCGTTGGTAAGGCTCCAAAAGACTGTCCAGTGAACAGTGAGATCCATGAGAATCGAGACTCCCCTAAGGCCTCGTGCTGATGTTCCCACGCAATGGCAGCAGCCCAGTCTCCCTACCAGACGTCTCAGGCGTTGCGGTACCAGTCCCAGCTGGCGTACCCATACCGCTCAACGGACTGATAGTTCCAGATGGAGGCACGGGGATCTTGATATCCTCTGGACTGCCTGGTACGAGTCGTGAAGGAAGGTCCGGGATGTGGATTCTCTTTGCGCTGTTGTTGTAGGATGCTGGGATGATTTCGATGATTTCGTCGCGGGGGAATTCGAGGTTGGGGATATCGTGGGCGGAACAGGCCATCAAGTAGCCGTAGAGGACTCTCAGGACGGACTCGTGGGCGATGATGAGGAGGTCGTTTTGTTCGCGTTCGAGCTCGAGAATGATAGGCTCGAGGCGGACAGCCAGATCGTGGTAGGACTATGATTGTTAGTCACGTTCAATAAACGATTATTATGACTTACCTCTGCTCTGGGATAGCGATGATGGTATGGATCTTGCTCATGTTTCGCAACCTCATCTGGAAACAGTTCTCGAATACGGCGCTCACTCAATTTCTCACAAACGCCTGGGTTGAGCTGGCTCATCTGGCTGCGCTGTCGTACTCGATAGCCTTTGGCCTCCAGGTGTGCTGCAGTTTCAACGGTCCGCTTTCTCGTCGATGTCCAGATTGTCAAGGGCTTCAATGCTGATGACTCCGGCGCTCCTTGTTTGATAAGATTCTGGTGCTCAGACTCGCGATGCGCAAGCAGCGCTTCTGACATCTTTCTTGCATAGTCTTGACCTTCGGCGCTCAAGCTTGCATCACCTTTGTAGTTCTCTTCGTCTCTGGTAGTTCCGGCGCGACAGAAGTAGGTCTGACGGCTTTTGATGTGCAAGTTCAGGAGGTAGAAGACGATTCGTTGAGACAGATAACCGAAAGCACACGCGTTGACGACCACTCGCTCACCGGCATTGATCATCTTCACATAGTGCAGATCGGATTCTTCAACTGTCTCATAGTGAGGTATCCGTGCGTTGATGCGCTTAAGGTAATCTTGCACGGCATCCTCGGGTGTCCAGCCAATGTAGTCCGGCGAGCTGATCTTGACGGATCTGACGTTTTCCTCAATTATGCGCTCGTCAGTGCAGGTGCTCTCAATGAACATTGTCTGTACGTTGTGCTTCTCGAACTCCTTTGCAAGTGCACGGCGTCCCCCAGCCAGAGGATTGACCGCATCGTAGATAGCGATCTGGCCGTTCTCGTGGTTGAGGAAGTTCAGGATGTCTTCTCTACACTTCTTGAGAATCTTGTTGCGGAGTAGCACTGAAGACGTGCTGGCATTGACATGAAAGTAGTCGTCCGGAACCTCGCCCTTAGCACCAACAAAGGCTCTTCGATAGTCGCCCAGGTGAAAGATGTGCGTCTTCACACCAAGCCATCTCAAGTACCGCGCGAGTGCAACGCTGGTGTGAGTCTTGCCTCGAGCGGGCAATCCCACAGTGGCAATGACGATCCGACCAGAATGAAAGAGTCGGCCAGATTCCGTAGAGTAGAGTTGAGCTGGAGCCATGGACTCCTTCTCTGGTAGATCGTGAATGGCATCGACGTAGGTACTGGACCGTCGGCGGAAGTTTAGCGACTTGGCCGCAACATCTGCAGTTCTGTTTGCAGACAGTCAGTACATTGTGTCATAAAAACCGCACAACTTTGAGCGCACTGCAAGGTGTACTTACAGAAGAGTGTCCATCTTGCCTTGGAGATTGTGCCTTGGAGCACGCCGATATGAGTCGAAGTCCCAGTCACAATACACACTGCCGCCCCTGCCCTGTTGGCAGGGTAGAAACGAGAAGCTTCCTGATTCGGGCCTGCAGGGATTGCTGCTGCTTTACAGATCCAAAGTAGTCGACAGGAATGCGAGAGGGGAGTGTTGTATGTCGCCAAGTTGCACACCGCAGGTCCAACGAAAAGTAGTCGGGAGGCCCTTATCCAGAACAAAAGCAAGTTGGGCCCGATAGCAGCGGAATACTCGACAGCTTGATATATGTGTTTTGGCCACAGTTCGGCGGCGGCGCAACGGTTCCAACTGAGGCACAAGCTGACGCGTATCTTGGTCTGCGTGATTTTGAGCTGGTCGGTAGGAGAGAGCGGTTTCAGAGTCGAGGTGATGTTGTAGGAGCTGGATGTGATCCCCGACCATCCGCAAGCCAAACGTCGAAGGTCGGATCTCACCAAGCCGAAATTCAGCCGCTAGCGCGATGATGTCTCTCAGGCCTCTTCACTTTTTGAAGCGAAGAGGAAACACGCGAGCTCATCCCATCACCACGACCACCCCATCCACCACCACTCCATCTGCCGGCCGACGACTTGGTTGGGAGCGCATCGCATTCACCTTCGCCGACCCCCGTTTCCTCCTCCCCCGACGCGCACAGAATGGCTGCAGCGCCTCCTTTAGAAAAGCCTGCAGTCCCCATCGAGGTCGATGTCGCGCAACCCGTTGCCCTCCCTCCCATAAGGACAAATGGCTTCCTCGATACCGTTCTTGACACATATCGATCCTTCCAAGCACGGAGAGATGCCCTTGGCCTCAGCAATCCCGGCACAGTCGATCAGATAGCGAAAGAGGTGCAAAGGGATGTCTTCCTCACAAACCAGACCTTCTCAGGTCTGCGCGCCGAGCTCAACAAGAGCTTCTCCATCATGCCTCTGTTCCAGATAAGCCATGCTTTCTCGAGTGGATCGCAACTGCTATCGCCATACACATTCCTAGCTCTCTACGGAACCAACAACGTACACTATCCTCGAGTATTCAAGACGGCATCACAAGCTAATAGTTTTCAATAGATACTCTGCCAGGCACAACTCGACTCGGACGCATCGTTCTCCGCTCGCTTCAATTCCCGCCTCACGAACCGCCTCATCTTCAAGACCTCTGTCCAGATTCAGCCATCATCAATGGCAGGCCCAGGTGGTGCGCAAGTATCTCTCGAGCAAGACTACACCGGCGATGACTTCACCGCTTCGATCAAGAGCATCAACCCCAGCATTCTGGAAGGTGGCTTGACTGGCATGTTCATTGGATCCTACCTGCAGAGCGTCACTCCTCGATTAGCGCTTGGTTTGGAGGCTGTATGGCAAAAGCCTGGCGGCGGCATGGGACCAGAGGCGGCTGTGAGCTATGCAGGAAGATACAAGGGTGACGACTGGATTGCAAGCGCCCAGCTCTTGACACAAGGAGGACTTCAGCTGAGCTACTGGAGGAAGCTCGTGGAGAAGGTGGAGACTGGTGTGGACGTCAACTTGCAGTTCGCTGGACTCTCAAGCGCAAATGCCATGATGGGTGGTGCGAGAAAGGAGGGTGTCGCTACGCTGGGTGCGAAGTACGAGTTCTCGCGATCAATCTTCCGCGCGCAGGTCGACAGCCAGGGCAAGATTGGGTGCTTGCTGGAGAAGGTCGTTGCCCCACCGGTCCGCGTCACATTCGCTGGAGAGATGGATCATGTCAAGGTATGTTGTGGACGAAGTAGATCGGGATTGAACATAACAAGCTAACGAATGTTGCAGAACTCCGCCAAGCTTGGTCTTGCTGTTTCCATCGAAGCGTCAGGCGAGGAACTGATGGAGCAACAAGACAAGGTCTCGCCGGCCATCCCTCCCTTCTAGATTGCGATCCGCCATTGCTCTCTGGATCGGTACTCTTCTCTCTGTACAATAAAATCAAAGTGTCGGCGAGCTCTGCATGTGCTAAGCCACGTGCGGCTGGCTCTCGAGATTCTGAAGAGGCCTTCTCATCAGTCGGGCTCAGGATGGGATGGGTTGTTACTAGCATAGCGTTGTGGAAGCAGGCGCGGTGTAACGCTACGTAGAGCATACCATGTGTACATTTAATGTCACGAAAAGACAGACATTTCTCAAGGGGATCGAAAAATGCGAAATCTCATGTAAGCTGGTGCTGTAAGAGCTTTGATATCTAGTCGCACATGTCTAGGCGATCGCCGCTTCGATACCCAGCTACCATTTCCAACCTCACCTGTCTTCGTAAACCATCTGCTAACTCAGCACCACAAACGACCGTCTCAAAATGGGCTCTCTCCAAGAAGAACAAGCACAAATCCCCGTCATCGACATCAGCCCCGCCAACAAAAACGCCCCAGCAGAACTCCTCGATGCCGCCTGTCGCTTCGGTTTCGTCTTCGTGGCGAACAACGAAGCTGGCATCTCGCCAGAATTGATATCGAAAGTCTTCGACATCTCCACAGAGTTTTTCGCTCTGCCGAATGAAGTGAAGCAGGAGGTGTCTATTGCCTCGAACAAGGCGGGCAAGAATCATGGATGGTTAAGTCAAGGGGTGGAGAAATTGGATCCGAAGGTGCAGGTGAGGGCGGATGTCAAAGAGTACGTCTACAAGTCAAGGAACCATCTTTCGCTCATCACTCTGTATACTGTACTGACACATGAACTGTCCAGAGCCTTCAACATGGGCCTCCCCGACTCCAAAGGAACATTCGAACAACCTCTCCCCTCGCCCATAACCCAAAACCTCTCCATAATAACCTCCTTCCAATCCGCCTGCTCCTCCCTCTGCGACGCCATCCTCACGCACTTCGCCACCGCCCTCCAAATCCCCACAGACTGGTTCACCTCCCGACACGACCGCACCAAGGGCCCCTCAGGAACAGTCTTCCGCTTGCTGTACTACCCCCAAACCCCCACCAAAACCGACGTCGACATCCGCGCGGGCGCACACAGCGACTACGGCTCTATCACTTGTCTCTTCCAATTACCAGGCCAACCGGGGTTGGAGATCAAAACCCCTAGTGGGGACTGGGCGCCTGTCCCCGTGGATCCTCTCGACCAAGCGAAGGAGGGCAAGGCGTTGCCGATATTGGTGAATATAGGCGATTTATTGGAGGATTGGACGGGGGGACTGCTCAAGTCGACGAAACATCGGGTGGTGTTTCCCAAGAGTGAAGAGGGCGCGGGGGATCGGTATAGTATCGCGTATTTCTGTCATCCCTTGGATGATGCTCTTCTCGAGCCGGTGCCGAGTGAGGTTGTGCGAGAGCATGTGAGGACGCATGGTGGGAAGGAGAGGAAGGTCATCACGGCGAGGGATCATCTCATGGAGAGGTTGGCGGCGACGTATAGCGTGAAGTAAGAGCAAAATCATTTTGACGCAGAACTGCTGTTTTTCCATTCATGTGTTGCCATTCACCGGGATTGGTCTTTTACGTGGTTCTGGGCTAAGCTGATCTACTCTGCCGCCTTGAAACTTGATGGGTATCATGAAGTCAGTCGTAGCCACCAGAGAGAAAAGCCACTCTTGCTCGCATAAGCACATCATGTCACCCCCACCCTGTCATGTCGCAGTAAAAACAGTAGTTTCAAAAACCAGGCCAACTCCCGGAGTGAGACGCCCATCGGCCGTCGTAAGTCATCGCAATCGTAGCAAAAGGTCGTTTGTGAAGTAGAAAGCAAGTCGTGTTGGGTTGAACAGGGGTGAGAAGTCAAAGTCGAGATGAGGATTGGGTCGTGTATGAAGAAAGTCGTGTTGAGCCGAAGAGGGAAGTAGTCGAAGATGAGTTGGTGATCGGGTCGTGTATGTTGTGTAAGAGCCTGGGCTCGTGTCGCAGTGTCAAGCAGCTAATTCTGCTAGAACTGCTGGTTGCCCTGCAGAAGAAGCTCAAGCATGTCCTGGCCACCAATGTCCGGTCCGTACATTGAGTTGGTGACGTCGGCGCCGGTCATATTGAGGATGGGATCAAGGGGTAGAGCGTACCAGTCCTGCGCCTGCTGGTCGTTGAAGCCGCCGTTCGAGAAGGCATCGTAGCCATTGGGGGTGCCAGAAGACATGTTCGTAGCGTTGGCAGTGTTTGGAGAGTGCGTGCTGAATCCTGGTGGCGGCATAACCGAGTACGAGTTGTTGGCACCCATAGGATCGAACGTCTCATTGTTGATGCCGTACATTGGATTGTCACCGGCAACAGTGGACGGAGACACCATGTTATTGTAGCCCCATTGCTGCTGGTTTGGCACTGCCCCGGCTGAAGCTTGCGAGTCGTAGCGAGCATGGGAGGACTGGTTAGACATGGGAGTGAGGCGGGCCTGCTGAGCGAATTCGTGATGCTGTCCTACGCGACGACTCTTGGTGGCGCGACCACCATCTGCAGCGATCCGAACCAGACGTGGCTTGAGGTTCCGAGAGAGGGTGTCGAGAAGGTCGGCGAAACGGCTAGCAACGTGGACATCATCGACGATGCAAGTCCTCAAGGCCTCCACAGTGCGATCCATGAGGTTGAGTGAGTCAGTCACGTCGCTCTCAGTCGCGCCCAGAGAGAAAGACTTGAACAGCATAATGGCGACGCTGATGATGCGGAAGTACGTGCGGACTGGTGCATGCCTCAGGTAGCCATCGGTGTTGAGCTCCTCGACGACCACCTTCAACAGGTTGCGAGCGGCATCGCCAACATTCTGCATGTAATGGCGATCGCCACCAAGCCACTTCGAAAGAGTAGCTGGTGCGATAGCGACAGGCTGGCCATCCGAGTTCGAAGAGGCTACAGCAGCACGAGCCATTTCAAGAGGCGGATCAATGGGCGATGGCTGGTCGTTGGCACATCGCTCGGCAACAGCTTGGAGACCGAGTGCGTTCAGGTAGACGCGGCAATATTCGAACTCGATTCGCAATATGCACTTCATGTACTTGGGGATGACCTTGCAGTCGTCGAACTCGCGCTGCCAGTCTCGAAGGGGCTGCTGAAACTGCTCGAGCGCTGCCTTGTAGTTGCCATTGCGGATGAGGTCGCGGGTGAAAGTCTTGTTGGGGAAGATCTTGTTATTTCCATCCCTCATGAGTGCAGCCATGCGAAGCCAGAAGTGGAGGGTGATGTCCTGCACGCTGTCTTGCTGGCCGAGCTGGCGTCGGAAGAGATCGCTCTCTTCTGGCTTGCTGTAGTATCCCGGAAGCATGGAGGTCAATCCCAAGCGGCCGCTTGTCTGAGTCACATAGACCAAGAGTAGATCTCGTACGTTGCTGCGACGCTTGTCGTATGTGGTCAGGTCTTCTGCAGAGAGTGGACCGCCGTCCGAAGATCGTGCATGGCGCTGCCACTCACTCGAGTCGAACACACCAATCTCCATAGCAAGAGACATGGCCATACCCAGAAGCATCCAGCACAGGCGATCGCTTCGCCAGCAAGGCTCGAGCCAAGCATCCATGCGGTGGCCGCCGATGCCTCGCGGGACATCTTCAGATGAATCTGGTGTGCTCAGCGGCTGGTCGGGCAGCATGAGATCGTCGTCGTCTTCAGTTGGTGGGAAATGCATTGCTCGTGGGTGCCACTCGGTTAACAGTACCAAAGACTCCACGGTGCCCAAGGTTCTCAGGCCTTTACGGGTGAGTGGGTTGACGTCGCAGCTAGGCTGAGCGCCAGCACCGCAGAAACCACCGCCAAACTGCTCTTGACCCCAAACAAGGCGATCGATCATTCCTGAAAGATAGTCCCAAGTCTTCTGGTGAATGGCGTAGGGCCGACTCTGAGCTCCTGGACCGTCGAGCTTCATATGACGCGATGCGACCAGAAGCATGGTGACCGCAAGCATAGGCTCCTCCTCAAGCAACTTCTTGTGAGTGCTTGGATGTCTGAAGTCAGGGAGGGCGACTGGGGTCAGAGGTGCCAAGTACTTGTAGAAGTAGAGGATGTAGTCCATGCCCTCCTTGGCAGTGAACCAACCAGCGCGCACGAACTTGAAGCGGCTCCATGCCTTGGTAGCGGCAGCGTAAGTCGGATTGTCAATCGGAATAGCATCGAAAAGGCCATCGTTGTTGGAAGTCTGGCCAGTCTGAACTCTCCACAGCGGATCGTTCTGCACTACAGACATGGGTCCATTGGTATAGCTTGTGCCAGGCAGCTTCTCCACGATCGGACTAGTCGCAGATGGCACAGAGGCGCTCGTGAAACCATTCAAGCCTGTGGTGGGGCGAGTGCCACTGCTTGTCATGCTGTCCGACCTGCCGGCTTTGGAAACTGCAGCCTGGTACAGTACCTTTAAGGCGTCGTGGCCACCATGAAGCTCTGCATGTTGTAAGAATGCAGCAGTGTGCTCACTCGCCTTCTCATCTTCTTCGCCATATTGCACAGATCTTGGAGCGGTTGGGCGACGGAGAGGTACGGTTCGTCCGACGGAGCCACCGGGCGTGCGAGGACGTTCGACATACTCGTCCTCAACTGGTTCTTCGTACTCTGGGACGGAAGACCTCAGTCTCTTCCTGTTTCCGCCGCGGATCTCGTAGACCTCGTCGCCTGCTTCGGAGTCGTTGTTCTCGTTGCCGTTCTTCTTCTTGCGGCGGGTCGCCGAGAAGTAGCACTCCTTGGACTCTCGGCGGCAGCGCGTGCACGGTGGGTCGTGAGGGTTGTCGACGGAGCCCAGATCACATCTCACCTTCCTCTGGCGACATGGGATACATGCTATACAGTGGTCAGCCTACTCCAGCACTCCAATCTATCGGGCTCACACCACATACCCTGATAAGTGCGCTGGTGCTGTACCCCAGCGTTGCCGGCCTGGCTCCTCGGTGGAGACTGCGACTGGGAAGCAGTGCCATACTGGCCGTCGCCATTTGGCATGGCATATGCAGAGGCCGTCATGGTCGGGCGTGTTTCAATGGCCTGGTGGACGCTGAACCGCTTCAAAGCGCACTCCAGGTAAGCCGCCGCCTATAAAGTGGAGGTGGGACCGGGCAGATGCAGGGCTCTATCTGGCCTCGTATCAGGTCGCGTGGGATTGGTAGATTGTCAAATGGTGTCAAGTGTTGTTATTGGGTAGGAGGATGATGCAGATTTTCGTGGTGCAGGTGGTGTGCTTGATGCTCATAGTCGCGAGTGCATGGCTACACCGTGGTAGTCGAAGAGGGTTGTTGTTGTCGTTCTGAGTGTTTGTCTGTTTGATGGAGCACAAGAGCCGTCGACTCGATCAAAAGCCGCCAAGGTGTGGCTGTGCAGTATGACTAATTAGTCTTGGCAGACACGTGGGGGTGGGGAAGTCGCACAGCCCCACGTTCACGTGCTCTGGCAAGATGAAGTGAATATTCCATTTTGTTGATCAAGAATTCAGAAGCTGGCGGGTCGACAGACAGTTTTTGAGTTCTATGTAGGTTCCAACAAGTCTAGATCCAGGCCTGACGTCCGCCGCAAGAATCGTCACTATCGCCGCAAGGCAAACTCGCTGCACGACATGACAATGTAGAGAGCTCAATTGGGAAGGACTATCTGCACTATGAGCCGGCTCTGTGGTACCGACACCAGCATGAAGACGCGCCTATAGACTGCACACGCGCGTATCGCTACGATGCAGCTGGCTCTGAAAACCGCATTGGCGCCAGCGAATATCTTCCTGCAATTCCAAATACAAGCGATACACCTCGCGCTGTAGTCGTGCAAGATGCGTAGCCTCGAAGTCTTGGCCTGGTAAATCGTGTATCGATTGGAGATGAAGGAGCCTTATCATTCGCATGATATGTGCCGGATTGATTGCGTATGCCGCCTCCCGTGACAAGGACAACTGCGAGGAAGTTCCGGATGGCGTCAGAGTCGTCAGGCGTGCATTGCCCTGCAAAGGACGTATCGTGTGTAGTGTCTCGACCGCCATGTAGCAAGAACAGCCTAGCATTTACCTGTCCAGCAACTCTGATTAGGACAGTCCGGAGAAAGTCTCAATATCTGATCGGCCTGGCGAAGCCCGCCAGTTCTGTATCTCATCGCCGTGACACAAGCACAAGCTAGCGTGATGGAACTATTGTCGTTCTTGCTGCAGATATGTGTCTCTATGTCGTGCGGCATGCATAGCGGCTGTTCGTACTCCACGCTAGTTGCACATCTGACAGCGGTCCGTCCGGGGAGAGCGATGCAAGGGGTGTCACGAGATGTGACCACAACCCTGTTCCAGGCCCACGGAGTGTAAAGTATGAAGATATGTCTGAAGCTTTTGCTATGATCCAATGGATTTCTGGGGTCACCAGTGTTGCAAGGGATGGCGGCGCGGTTAAAGTGTCAGGTGGCAGTCACACCACGCAAAATGACGGCTATTCTGGATAGCGGTAGCATGACGATACGCGGCCTGCAGATCATATGAGAGAGACAGAGGGGCAGACACACGAAGAATGTTGTGACAGTAGAGTTCTCGTCGGATTCAGAGAGGCCTACCTGAACAAATTGAGCTCCCGCCGAGTTCCATCCACCAAGAAGCTCGGTTCTCAGAGACAAAGTAGTTGTTCTGATGGGTGTACGTGCTTTGCGACACTGTCGTTGCTGGAGCCAACATTGATCTCTCACAGGGAGCACTAGGCGTTGGAGCGGCCACGGTTCGACCGCTACATTCTCCAGGTGCTCATGTCTTCTTTGGCGACGTCCTGGATGAAGCAGGCCTGGCGCTTGAGATGGAGATGTCGGCCGATACTGGGAAATCGAACTCCTGAAGACGAGACAGAGGTGGCTGGGCGAGCGGCAGACTGCAGACCTGGATGCTGTTGCGTGGTGGCGAAGGTTGGATCAAAGACCAGAACTAGAAGCTCTGTACTTTCATTCCACTCGTTTCTGTATCTTTGGCTCCCGGATGCTTCCACGCAACCAGTCGGGAACGAAGGCTTTCAACCCCAACTCTTTCTCATCTCCATTTTGGACAAGAAACCTGTCTTCTGGCTTGTAGGTACTGGGCTCGCTGGAGACCTTAAGATCAGTCATCTGTTCAAGCCTGCACATCCCTAGCCCAATGTTGCCAATGCCCGCAAGGAACTTGCCTGTGCTTCGCTTCCTTTTATCGTCCCGTCGGATGTCAATACCTCCTAGAGTAGACGAGTCGATACCTGATGACGGATTGTATTCGAGCTTTTCGGGGGCGTCGGCAGACTGGTCGAATAGTGTGATAGGGAGTATTCGCCTTCTCACGACTCCAGTGTGGTGTGTCCTGATGGTCAACTCTTGACCAACATAGCAACCTTTCTTGAAGTCGATGCCACCCATAATATCGATGTTGCAGTTCATGGGTAGACTCTCGTCTCTTGGCATCTCCTTTTGACCCTCTGCCACGCCCCTCAGATATCTTCGAATGGTGTACGCTGAAAGTGGTGCCTGTTCCGCGTCTTCCAAAGCATGTTCCACCTCCGAGTCTGCCAGAACCAGCCTTTGCCCCATTCCAGGTGCTCGACAATCCGTCAACGTGATAGTGCCATCATTGTTGGACGTGGTTTGAGGCTGTCCGTGTGCCGTCCATCTTTCATCTTTCCACATACTCCAAACATTCAACTCCCCTTCTTCCACCAGCCGTAGCTTGAATTTTGAGCGCAGCTTATGCCTTTTCAGATGCTTCAACAGGATCTCCGCTTGATCTGCATCCACTTCAACCAAGTACCCAGGCTCTTCAGAATTGGTAGCTTGTTGCTTGTGCCAACTTGAGCCAGAAGTTGGGTAGATGAAGGAATCGTGTAGCACTTTCCCTTGAGCTGTCAAGAATGCCGCATAGAATCCGCTGGTGGAATCGGAGCGAACGTTGTTCGTGATGATGCCCTGCATGAACTTTGGGGCATCGTGTCCGATCAGAGAGATGAGGCGACGGTTTGTGAGTCGAGCAGCTGCAGATGGCGGTGGTGGTGGCGGAGGAGCTTGAGAGGCACTTGCGCTATACAGTCGACGACGTTGTCTCAACAAGCATCGTGTACACACGTACGGTGTACTCGATGATCGGAGAGACATGTTTCGAAGTTCAAGATGTTGATCTGGAAGCAATGGAAGTTGAAGGCACCCGACACATGTAGCTCGCAAGAAGGCCGAGGCTTTAGTAAGCGGCATTTTGATGAGGATGTTAGGTGAGATTTGATTAAGCGCGAGGTTAGGGGCTATTATTCTAGACTGCTGCATAGACTGTCTCGCGATCATGACATTGTAAAGGCGCATGCTATCTTGGGTATCATTTCGTACAGCTTCCCAAACTCCTCGCTAATCGTCCACAACGCATAGACTCAAACACAAAATCAGGCTGCCTCTAGGCCGTCTTTGCCATCTGCTTCTTCTTCCTCCTTCCTCAATTTCTCAGCCAGCCGCTTCCTCTCTGCATTCTTGAGTCGCATCATCGTGACCTCGTCCGACGTGGGGGTATGCAGAGTGCTGGTGGCGGCTTTTGGGGTGCCTTTGAAACTTCCGAACGATGGCACTTTTCTCAGACCAGCGCCATTGCCCAAGTCCGTGTTCTTGATCCTTTCGGTAGCCGGTGTGATGGGCCCTTTGCTTGGGGTCTCTGCCATAGGTCTCGCCTTGGCCTTGGGTATACAGTCTGGCTCTTTGCCACTCAGCCAATCCACGTTCTCAAACACAGTCCAGATGGGAGATTCGACACCTCTCGAATCCTCAGCCTCGGCCATCTTGGGAAGATCTGTCATGGCAGCGTGTGCGCCCACGATGCTCTCGAAGACTATGATTGCAGTAACATAATCCTTCCGATGCTTTTCGCCATCAATCTTGATCTTCTTGTTCTTTGAATGAAGATCCTCAATCTTGCCAAATCGACTGAACCGCGATCTGAGCTCGCTCTCGTCCAGGCCAGGAGTATCGGCAGGATATCGAAGTTTGATAGTCCGATCAGACTCCTCCACGCCCTGCTTCTTTGCTGTTTCTGCCTCTGCTGGCGCCTCCACGGGACCCGCGTTCACTTCTTTCTGCTCTCGCTCCCATTCTTCTTGTGCCTCTCGCCGTAGCTGCTCCTCTCTCTCCTTTCTTCGCCTTGCTCCGTCAGCAGCCAATCGATTCAGCTCTTGCTGGAAAGCCTCCTCTGCCTGATATTCGTCACGTTTCCGCTTGATACCAGCACTCTCTCTCCTCTCTAGATCCTCTTTGAGTTGTCTTCGGCGATCAGAATATGCCGATTCTCGCTGCTTCTTTTCTTCTCTTGCACGTCGGGCGTTGTCATAGAGCTGCCGCACGTTCGTATCAAGCAGTACATCGTATGCGATTTGCAGTAGGTGGAATTTGTCAAGCGCTTCAGGGTTAGCACCGACTTTGTCGGGGTGGTATTTCAGGGCAGTCTTGCGATACCCTCGCCGAATTTCCGACTCGTTCGCGGCTGGGGATACTTCGAGCAGTTCGTAGAAGTCGTGTGAACTGTTGAGCGCATGCTCCTTGAGGTCGCCATCGGCCATGGCTCCAGTATATGCGCTATCGTCCAGGCATGCGCGCGGTGAAGTGAAGGTGTTTGGACTGAGATTTTAATTCAAGCAATCCAAGATCGAGTCAGAAGCTTGAAGTGAGGTCATGCTCGACGTCTCTCCTTCACTGAGACACCACGCGTTGCACGACAACTAGCCACAACAACCTGCCAAAACAACCTCATTTCAGGACAACCGACACTCACTCATCGCTAACGAAAGCACACATCACATTCTTCCGCCAGTCTCTTCTGCTGAAGTAGACGCTCACTTGCGCGGCGCTGCTTTGCATCTTGCAGCCGCCTCATCGACCACACCTCTCCGCCGCCCAAAGCGCAATGCACCCTCGCTGCAACGTCCGCACACACGACACGGGGCAGCATGGCAGAGGCAGAGGCGGTGGATTCTCCATTCACCCGCATGACGCTAGGTGACTGTCTCGACGACCTCACCGTTCGCTTCCTCCTTAACTTGCCGCCGGGCGAGCTCAGCAGCATACCACGCCTGTGCTTCCAGGTCGAAGAGGCACAATGGTTCTACGAAGATTTCATCCGCCCGCTCAACCCAGCCTTGCCGGGTTTGAACCTGCGCGACTTCCTCCTGACACTCTTCAGGCACTGTCCGCTCCTCAGCGGCTTCGATGCCACCCAGCATGTCGCGGCGTATGAGCAGTTCCTGGAGTACAAAACTCGCGTACCAGTCAGAGGCGCGATTCTGATGAATGATGATATGGACAAAGTCTTGTTAGTTCGGGGCTGGAAGAAGGGCTCTAGGTGGAGCTTTCCCAGAGGCAAGATCAACAAGGACGAGCCCGACCTGGACTGTGCTATTCGCGAGGTCTATGAAGAGACTGGGTTTGACATTGAAGGAGCTGGCCTGGTGGAGAGCAATATGCAAGGAGGACATGTCAAATCTATCGACGTCACCATGCGAGAACAGCACATGAAGCTGTTCGTCTTCCGCGGAGTCTCGTTGGATACCTACTTTGAGCCGAAGACGCGCAAGGAGATTAGCAAGATCCAGTGGTATAACGTCAAAGATCTTCCAGGATTCAAGAAGGCGAAGGGCGTGGCGGGGCAGGGTCAGGGAGAGGCGGCAGCCACCAAGTTCTATATGGTGGCGCCTTTCTTGGGACACTTGAAGAAATGGATAGGTCAGCAGAGGAGGTCTGACTCGACGGCCGCGCAGGCGCAGCATGGCAGAAACCTGTCGGCCGCCAATAACGGCTTCTCGACGGGCATCACCGAAGATGAGGGTGACACCGAAGCAGAACTTGGGAGTGAGGGTGCTCATCGACATGTGGACCGGTCAGCAGACGAACTGAAGCGCCTGCTCTCCATCGGCGGTCCTGCTATGGAGCTGCCACATCAAGGCAATGTCGAAACCGGTGGCCAAGCCAACAGTCTTCTGGCAATGCTTCATGGCGGCCGACCTGCAGCTGGTGGAGATTCCATTCCTCACACGCCTTTCGAGCAGATTGATCCTGCATTCCCTCCGAAGGAGCCAGAGACGCCTCAGCCCCGTCACCCTCGTGATCCTGCCGTTGGCTTCCAACAAGCTGTGCCATCGTTCCCATACTCGCCGCAGCAACTACAGCAACACCAACAGCAGGTTCACCGAAACTATTCCGTACCGATACATGGGATGGACAGGCCAACCTCTGGGCACTTCCAGCCCTCTCAGCAGCCCTCTCAGGGAGCCGTGCCGCCTCACATGCAGCAGCAGTTCGCGCAATCGCAACAAAGACAGCACAGCATGCCAAGCTTTCCTCCAGGTCAAGCGATGGGACCGCACTTCAACTATAACCAGGTACCTGGGGCACAGAACGGCAGACCACATTCGCATGGACCATTGCATCCCCAGTTCGCGAACATGCCACAGTTTGCAGGGCTTGCGTTGCCTCTTGCAAGCCCCCTGAATCCTGTTGGAGATTCTTCCAAGCCTCCAGGATTTCCATTCGACCAGATACTCAATGCTAATCAGAAGCCGATTGGTAGTGACCCGTCAATGCCCGAGCCGTCGAAGTTGCCGCCGCCGAAGTTGAATGCCCATTCCGCCAAACTGCTGGACGCTTTCAAGAGCTCGAGTGCTGCAAAGTCTACAGTCACTGACATACAATCTAGAAGCTCGAATGGCCAGAGAGCAGGAAGCCAGCAGCAAGCCGCCTTGCTCGATCTGTTCAAGAAGTCGCCCGCTCCTGTAGCACAAGAAAACCCCGCGCCAGCATCTCCCGCTTTGACAGACAGTACAGAGAAGCCTGTACAGCCTCAAGCCAGTGCAAGGAGACCAACTCTGAACGAGATTACCCGTACTTTGCCACCGACGCCCACTATCAAGGCACCTGCTTCGCCGGCTTCGTCAACGCAGACTGTGCGACCACAACCGCCAAAGGAGGCTGTAGCGCCTGTGCAGCCTGCACTGCCGACCCAGCCGAAGACCCATGTACGGACGCAGCCTGCACAGACGATGCAGGCTCGGACTGTAGAGGAAATGATGGACCGACCGAAGTCTCGTGGGCAGCTTTATGATCCTGCAAATCCCCAGAAGTTTGTCCGTGGCTCATCACAGACACGAGTCGAGGAGCCAACAGAGCCGAAGCCGCCTGTGGCGATACTGCAGAAGCCCAAGACGATACAGACGTCTCGCTCACCAAAGGCCTCGCCTCAGGTGAAACCGAATCAGCTCCCCACCGAGAAAGCATCCGCGCCTCCGCAGATTAGCATTCTCCAGAGACCTGGCTCGTCAGCTGGTAGAGCACCACGATCACCGATTCCACAAAGCCCTCTGCGGCATGAATCGGCGAAGCCGACATTCCAACCTCATGTGCTTAAGCGGCCAAGCGGTGGAGACGAGAACGCTGCCACCTTGAGGCAAGACAGCATCAACATCACGCCTGGTGACGATAAGAAGAATCACCTGTTGTCGTTGTTTGGTAAATCGTCTGGGACGGCTTCGGGCCTCACGCCCTCACCAAATGTTGCTGGCTCGTCGGTACCAGTGTCTCCAAACCCACCTGAAAACGGACAGCAGAAGAACGCTCTTCTGGGCCTCTTCAACGGCGCTGCGGCACCCGAAGTGGAAGCAAAGACTCCAGAACCGCCTGCTGCCCCACAGATCCTGCCCGAGCGCAACCCATCAAGTCAAGGTCAACAACCGAACGGCAGCCAACAGGCAGCACAGCAAGTCTTGCTCAGCCTCTTCAAAAAACCCAGTTCGGGCGGCGGAGACAGTCCAGGCACTCCCATCTCACCATTCACTCTTGGGACTCCTGCCACGAAACAGCCGCCTCTTAAGCAGCAGCTACCGCTTTCCACACAAGGTCTTGAGCCGAGATCCAGATTGGGAAGTTTAGCTACACTTGATGGCAATGGTCCGACCAGCGGCCAGCAGACTCCGAGAAGCGCCACTCCAACGGAGCAGACTAAGGGCTTCTTGTTGGATTATTTGAATGGAGTGGTGCAGAAGGAAGGACATCGTGGTGCGAGGAAGTGAAAACAATCACGTTGTGTCATGAATAGGAAAAGACCTCTTAGGAGTAGAGGAAAAGTTTTTGAAATGACAACATGGATGTGATGATTGGTCTTGACGCTTTCGCTTTTTCGTTTCAGTTTTTGGTGCTGTGATTCCTTTTCTCATGTTGCTGCTTTAACGTTTTTCAACGGATACTGCATACTGCAGAAAAGCAAGACGCCGATGATTGAACCCATCATAAGTCAATCCAGAACTTCTCGCGTACCCAGCCACCGAGGAAGTAGAACGTCAAAGGTGCTGGTGCAATCGCAAGAGCCAGGAAGCCAAATAAACTGATCCCCCATCCATAGCCCAATTTATCGAACAGCGTAGGCGCGAAGAGAGGTACAATCCCACCCACAACACTCCTAAACACCGCCCCGGCAGCGATCGCGGAAGCGGCATACTTCTCAAAACAATCGATATAATAATTCGTCGTCGAGTTCAAGATGATGACCTGTCCGATTCCGTAGAAGAATGTGGCGATGATGGACACGTACCACGCCTTATGGTACTCGACTGTCCAAGCGAACCAGAAGAGGGAGATGGGGATGAGGACGGAGCCGATATTCGCGAGAGGGAGGCGGAATTCAGGACGGCCTTTGCCGTTGTTGCGGGCGGCGAGTTTGTTGTAGACGAGATCGATGCGGGGGACGAGGAACCAGACGCAGAAGAGAAATCCCAAACCTGGGCCTAGGTAGAGGAGGCCGACTTGTTCGGTGTTGAAGCCGTACTCGCCTTGGTAGATGGGTTGCATGTTCGTGTAGATGCTGTAGGTCGTGGCGAAGAGGATGGCTTGGTATGTGGACATTGTCAGGACGATGGGTTGGACGAGGATGCGGAGGGGGCGGGTGAGGGAGTAGCGGAGTTTGATGTAGATGGGGCGCTCGTCTTCGTTTTCGAGGCGGTATTTTCGGGGCGTGTTGTGTTGTTTTTCGAGGTCGAGGCGGCGGTTGGCGAGGATTACGGGCGCGAAGGTTTCTTTGAGAAGGAAGTAGGCTCCTATTGTGTTGAAGGCGCAGATGAAGGTGAGGATCCAGAAGATCCTTGATTACCGTTAGTGGTTCGTTCTTCTAACGATGGCACGGGTTTGCTTACCATCGCCAGTTGAGCCTCTGGACAATGAGCCCTCCAAACAGAGGCCCAAGTGTTGGTCCCATCAGAGGACCCAGGAGATACCATCCAAAGATTCCGGCTCTGCTTCCAGGCTCAAACATGTCTGAAAGGCTTCCTCCACCATTGGCAACACCTACAGACCCAAAGAACCCCGACAACGTCCTCATGGCGATGAGCGTCTCAATGTTGGGGCTCAGAGCCGATGGGATCTGTAGAAGTGTGAAGATCGTGAAGCAGGATAGATACATAGGTCGTCGACCGAATGTCTCACTCAATGGTGCCTTGGGACTCATCAGCGAGGGACAACGTTACTACTGCAGAGCATACATACCACTATCAATGGCCCGAGTCCGAGCATGATCACGAAGCCAGTCGTACATCCGATGACAGAATCTCTTGTTGTGTTGAGTCCTTCAGCGATCTGGTCAATCCCCGGCGTGAACATGGACGAAGCCAAAGGGGACAAGATGGCCATCAAGGCAATGACAGCCACGTTCAGCATCTTTCTCGTATAACTCCATTGTCGTGGATTTCCAGAGTCGTTTTCATCAAAGGTGAGGATCTCTCGGGCGTCGCCTCCCTCGCCGCCATCGACTGCTTCGTTCCTCTCCAACAGTGGCTGCCTCTCATCATTGCTGCTCCGTTCCGGCTCATTCGGTCGGCTCGCGTCGTTGGCAGCCATCTTCCAAGTCTTCCACGTGGTCCAATACGATGAAAAGAGTTGGAAGTGGTGTGAGAATTTTCCGCCAGCAGACGAGGCTTACGCTGCCACCGTCATGATGCAAGCAACAAGCGTCTCATCCATGCTTGCTCACCAAGACCCGAGTAAGGTACTTCTCAACTCGTCCTATGACGCGGTCGTGTAAGGATGCACAAGGTTAAACTCTACACGGCGCTAAAAGAGTGGATCGATCTTGCATTTCGGCTGCATTTGCCCGTCAACCGAGACATCCTGGTAAATTTTACGACTTCACCTCTTCCTGAGCAATCTCGTTCCGTCACCAGTCCACAGCGATGTTCAATGAGACCCGCTCTCAGTTGTCTGACCAGGAGCCGAATCACTAAGCCGTTCAGGATACCGCTTGCTTACTCGCGACCCTTCTCGATGACTGCTCTCCGGACCAACACAGCCCGTCTTCTCCTTGATCGCGTGTCCCAGGATGAACGAGCACAAGTCGTTGAGCAAGTAGCGAAATCGCTTGATGCTGCCAGTGGAGCTGCTGATGTTGGAGTTGCTGCCACGTTGTTACAGCTGCAGCCAAATGAGAGAGCAAAAGCTATTATCGTAGCCCATCTCAAGGAGCTGGTCGAGCGTGGCAATGATGCTCTGGTCACGGCAGTATGTCAAGACCATCTCGAGCTGAGAAGCGATGTTTTCGCCGCAGTTGCTGGGTCTGTCCTTGACACGGCGACTCGGCTCAACGCATCTGGTCGTAAATGGATTGCGGTGCCAGTGTCAGATCTGCAAAAGAGCAAGGCAGCTAATGGAATAGATGATGAGTCTGAAGGCCATCTTGGGAAGGCCGTCGAAGAGACGATTCGAGCCCTGCATTTCATGACTCGAATCGGGTCGCCCGGAGAAGACGAGCGCAACACAAGAACACTGCTCGAAGCATGCATCATTCTCGTTGGCGCGAACGACAAGCGGCTAAGCGCAGAAGCACAGGAAGTGCTCTGCAATGTTCTATTTGCGACCGGATCTTCGTCGACCATCGATCAAAACGAACTGTGGACACGGATTCAGAGCCTACTTGCCTCTCCCGACACTTTCTACAAGACTGTTGGATTCTCCTTATGGCTAAGATGGAGCGTGTCAGCTGTAGCGCCAGGGGCAACTATCCTCAAACAGGATACATATTGGGCGCTACTTGTCGATGGTCTAGGACGAGGGGACGGAGAGCGGCGTAAAGCTGCGCTGCAGATTCTCAGATCTTCTGCCCAACTAGCCTTGCAAGACGTATCACTAGTATCGACCATCGCTACTGTAGCGGCGCACGACCAAGGTAAGTCTCACAACCCGGGCGATAGGTCCTACGCGAACAACAGCTTATTGTGTTCAAGAATCGCATGCTGCTGAAACATCTCGAACAGTAAGTGCATTGATGATACCCTGCTGACTCGTATATAGCTCCAGCTGCAATTCAAAATCAATACGATCGCTTCTGCACTGTCTTCGAGACCATAGTTTTCGGTCGCTACTTGAATCAAGTACAAGAATGCGAGGCTGATTTGGACTTCCTTTCCTCTTCTCGTTCGGCCGTGCAGCCCATATGGCTGTACACACTCCTGACATCGGCCCTGGACCAGAAGTTCCAGGATTCAAATCGCAAATTCATCGGTGCATGGATCATGCGGTCCAACCCAAGAACAGATGACACTAAGGGGTACTTGACTTTCTTCCGCACTGCCCTCTTGCCATGGTTTACTGGCGGATCCATGTTTACTGCAACGCTGCGAAAGAAAGGTGAGATTCTACGTTGCGAGCATGGAGAGGCTTTGGCGACGTACATCTGCCAGCTACTGCAAAGCAACTCGGACATCGCCGGTGGGATCATCGATTCGATTCTGGACTCTATCATCGGCAGACACGGAAACAACTTCGCATATGCCGTAGTCCATCTTGTGGACGGGATTGGGCAGGCATGCGATGCTGATCTCACCTTGACATTGAACAACGATCAGCTGGAGAAGCTCGCCCGAATCGCGACATGGGCAGGACTTCCTGAGGTTGCTCGAGATTATATCCTAGCTCGTGCGTGGAAGTTGTGTCACGACCATGTCCGGAGAGATACAAGTGGCTCTCACAGCGAGCTTGTCACATCAACAGCGCAACACTGGGAAAAGCTTCAGCAATGGATATTAACGCTACGTCCGGCGGCATCTGCGCACGTCGACGGCAACATCGCATCTCTGGCGCTTGAGCCATCGAGAAGAGAGAAATACGAACAGAAGACGATTGAAAAGTGCGTCGCGCTGGTCAAAGGGCTTCAGCAGCACACTTCCGCATCAGATCAGTCGGGACAGTACGAGGCTGCCATTGACGACATATTTGGTGACCTGGACTACCTCGAATACCCGAAGTCCCTGTGTGTGATACTGCCGACGGTAGTACCGAACAAGCCATTGGTGGAAGCTGCTTGCGCCTCAGCAGCGAGTAATGCAGATGGCCTTGCTGATGTCGTATCAGCAAAGGTCATGGACGTCGTGGGTCTCACGGAGGTCAGATCATATATGCTCCCGCCCTTCGCCTCGGCGCTGCGGGATGTTGTCCTGCGAGTACCTTCGGCCGTTTCAGTCGTCCCTATCGAGGAGGTCATAGTTCGCTTGTCCGAGCACGCGCCTTCGCCAACACCCGACGCTCAGCTCGAAGATGCGACCATTCCCGTATTACAGACATTGGCACCGGAGCTGGCCAGACTCGACTACGAATTTTATTTCAGCCCACGTGAAAGCAATGGATTCGCGGCACTCTTGGACATCGCTAGTCGTATAGGCTCTGTCAACGCTGACATCAACCGCCAAATCTTCGACCGCATCTTGAAGCGATGGGCAACGCAAAAGACTCCACCGCCAACAGTCAGCGTTTGGAAGACTGCCATGCAGCTGCAGGTAATGCTTTTGTGCCTTGAACAGCTACTTCCGCACGCAGCTGCCACGGAGAAAGCAAACATATTGAAAGACCTCCACCAAGTTCTCGCCATCGAGCCACTTCCGAGGTATCGTTATCTGCTGGAATGGATGATCGCGCGGATCTATCTGCATGCTCCGGAGTTGAAATCGAAAATCTTCGAAGAGCTTGGGACTAAAGATCACCACTCGAATCCGAAGTTTTTGGCATCATTGATGAAGCTTGGGGTGATGATTGCAAAGACAGAGAGCTCTGACGAATCATTCGGAAAGGACCTCGCCGCGATCTTCGTACCTCTGGCCGCGTCATCCAAGGTCGTTATTCGCCACGAAGCTCAGTGGCAGATACCGGTTCTCATGGATCATGCTAGAGATAAAGGCTGGAATTCGATCACAGACGACTCGGCGTTCAAGGCTTTGGACGATTTTATTCGAAGTCTTGAGCGCTTTGGAGATCCTCCTCTCGAGCGTCAGATCGACAAGCTCGACCCTGTCAAGGACAATAATTTGACGCATCTAGTGGAAGGCTCGTGGTGGGACCTCGACACAGTTGAACAACGCCAAGCCAACCGAGAGGACTTTGTGCGATTGTATGCTGCTGATGAAGTGGAGAGCACCCCTCTACCGGAAGCCTGCATGCCTCTTGGAGAGCCTCGTGCGTCAAGGCCACTAAAGGAGGAGGATAGCACCAGGACGGCGATCAACCAGCGCAAGATCCTCCAGAACATCGACAACATCTCCCGTGCCCTGGGCTCTGGTCCTGTGGCTGTACCCACGGCCGCGTCTACTGCACTCCAGACGAAAGGAGCCGCTTACCTTGAGAGTGCGCGCACTCGCTTCGACAACCTTCTAGTCGTGGCCTCGTTGGTCGACAATCCCTACAACCTGGGTGGTCTTTCCCGTGTCTCCGAGATCTTTGGCGCGGGCGGCATGTACCTAACCAACCCCAACGTAACCTCAAACAAAGACTTCACCGGCGTGAGTGTCTCCTCGCACTTACACTTCCCCATCAAAGCCTTATCCGCCGAAGGCATTCCCGAGTTCTTGGCTAAGAAGAAACGAGAAGAAGGCTACAAGGTTGTCGGTATTGAACAGACGGATCGAAGTGTGCTGCTGGGCTCGAAAGAATGTGTCCTGCCGGAGAAGTGCATTCTAGTGATGGGGAGCGAGAGGGAGGGGATTCCGGCGTTGGTGCTCAGTGAGTGCGATGTGTTGGTGGAGATTCGGCAGGTGGGTGTTACGAGGAGCTTGAATGTGCAGACTGCGTGTGGGATTGTGCTTTCGGAGTGGGTGAGGCAGCATGGATAGCCAATCAAGTGGAGCGATTCAGTGGCGCGAGTCTGTCAAAACATGCTTGAAAGCACTGCAAATCCATTTACTCACACATTCCGCAAACTATCAGCAGAAAGACCTTTATATAGAGCGCGGGTGTAAGTGAATGTTCAGCGATGTGAAGACCCCTAACGCTCGGCACACCTGCCCAGCAACCGTTGCTATTTGCACTCGACAACGCAGCCGCGCCCCCATCTCGAATTTGGCAGGGCTAACGCACGCACTGTGCAGCAGCCGCCCCAGTAGCATGCAGATCGCCGCACCGTACTGTAGATGTACACCTTCCTCCGTTTACGCTCACAAGAATCTCTGGAAGACGTCTGCGCGCACTTCGCTGAGCTGACTTGGCTGCTCCCCACCGACATGGCGACTCGAGCCCTCACCACGCCCGATTTGCAGAACTACCACTCGACTGCCAGCGCGCCGAGACTGAGGAGCAGGGAACCGGTCGACGTCATGGAGAGACCGTTTACGCCGCCGGATGCGGATGCAGGAAATGTCAAGGTGGTTGTGAGAGTGCGGAAGTTCATCAAGAGAGGTGCGTGGTCAAGGTGATAGTGTGTTGGATGCGACAAACGCTGATTTGGGGTATAGATTTGGAGAAGCATTCGCCGTGCATCATTCGCATGAACCCGAACACGCAGGAGACGACCATTCTGCCGCCTGAGATTGCTTCCGAGGACGTCAAAACGTCGCGAAAGGTGTATGAAGAGAGGAAATTCACATTCGACAAGTCATTCTGGTCGCATGAAGAGACGGACGGCCATTACGCTGGTCAACAAGATGTTTACGCTTCGTTTGGAGAGGAGTTCTTGGATCACAACTTCGATGGATACCACACATGTATCTTCGCATACGGACAGACTGGAAGTGGCAAGTCGTACACGATGATGGGCACCCTCGACGAACCTGGCTTGATTCCAAGGACGTGTCGGGGACTCTTCGAGAGGATCGAGTCGGAGCAGAACAGCAGTATAACGTACGGTGTTCATGTTTCGTATTTCGAGATCTACAACGAACACGTCAAGGATTTGCTTGGCCCTCGTACGAACCCGCCGACATACCTCAAGATCCGGGAGAGCAAGAGTGATGGTGTGTACGTGCAGAACCTCACGGACGAGCCGGTCATGAGCTACGAGGACATCGAGCGATTGATGAAGGTCGGCGATATGAATCGCACCACTGCGAGCACCAAGATGAACGATACTTCTTCTCGATCCCACGCTGTCTTCACCCTCACCCTCAAGCAGATTCAACACGACATCGCCACGGACAGCACGATCGAACGTCTTGCTCGTATGCGTTTGGTCGATCTCGCAGGCTCTGAGCGTGCCAACAGAACAGAAGCGACAGGCCAGCGGTTACGAGAGGGAGGCAACATCAATCAATCTCTCACAACCCTCGGCCGTGTCATCGCCGCCCTCGCAGATCCCAAACGCCAACGAGCGTCACGAATGACAGGCCTTCAGAACCAAACCAAGCGTCGAGCAGAAGTCGTACCCTACCGAGACTCAGTCCTGACCTGGCTCCTCAAGGACTCCCTCGGGGGCAACTCCAAGACCGCCATGGTAGCCTGCATCTCCCCCACCGACTACGAAGAAACCCTCTCCACCCTCCGCTACGCCGACCAAGCCAAACGCATCCGCACCAAAGCCCACGTCAACCAAGACGCCGTCTCCGCCGCCGAACGCGACGCCAAGATCATCGAAATGCAAGAAACCATCAAATCCCTCCAGCTCTCCGTCAACGCCGCCGCCGTCCGCAAGCGCGACGAAGCCGACCGCGCCCGCGACGAACTCGAAGACTACCAACGCCAGGTCAGCAAAATGCAGCGCGCCATGGAGGAATCCCGTGCCGTCAGCGACGTCAAGATCCGCGCCCTCTCGCAAGAGGTCGACGAGCTTCGACCCCAGAACGAAGCCCTCCGGGTCGAAGTCGAGGCCCTCCGACGACATCTCTCCCTCGCGGTGGGCGAGCTCAAGAATCCCATCGTCTTGCCTGAGGGGTTCAGTGTGCATGATGACGAGGATGAGGAGAATCGTTCCGTCAGCGATGGCGCCTATGATAGCAGCGTGGGCGATGAGGTCGAGGGGGATTTCGAGCATGATGCTTGGCAGGCGGATGTGGATGAGTTGTTGAAGGATTTGGGGTTGTTTAAGCGCAAGGTGGCGGATGATAAGACGAGGTTCCCGCATCTGCATGGAGCTGTAGGGAGGAATGTGTTGGGGGAGATAAGTGGGAATTGAGGGAAGGTGAGGAGTGAAGGGACGATGTTGTTCAGGGGTTACTTGCGTACGAAGCGATGTTTGGATTTTGGCGTTAGGCTTTTTTGTCGGGGATGATGGATGAGTTGACTTGACGCAGCGATTGAGCGGGTAACTAGATATCAGTATAGTTTCAATCAAGTGTACGAATTCTTGTACAACGATCAATGATCTTTCAGCGATTCGCGTCTATGTGACTAACCTATCTGTACACTTTTCCCCCTTTTCTCAATCTACCTACCTCTTCCATTGCAATCTCCCACCAACATCCTCCGCCTTTCTCAGAAGAATATCTTCCACCTTCTCCCTGACGCCCACTTTGCCGTTCTTTTGCTTCTCGAAATGTTCAATGATAGCCTCCTTTGACGATCCATCTCTCACTTGCTGGTAGACATCGACTTCCCTGGGCAAACCGATCCAGGCGTGAGGGTAGTTGTTGTAATCTTGGCCGTTGCTGCCTGCTTCTGTGCCTAGAAGCTCGAAGTCCGTCTCGTGGGAGAAGAAGCTGTCGACGTCGCGGTTGGAGACTTGCTCGAGGGTAGAAGGAGACCAGGATGGTGTGCGCTTGGGTTTGTCGACGAGGAGGGCGGTGACGCCTTCAACGAAGTCGGGGTGTTCCATGAAGCGGGACGCGATGGCGTGTTCTTTCTTGAAGGTTTCGGCGATGGTCCATTTCTTGCCGTCGCGGAGTTGCTTGTGAGAGACGCGGACGGATGTTGGCGACCGTTGCAGGATGGTCTTGCGGGTCTTTACGGCCCATGGTGAGACTTCAGTAGAAGCAGGGTTGTTTGAATCCATGTGCTCCAGGGTTTCCAGTGTCTCAAGAATCTGATTGATATCATTGGCAGGTTGGAAGGTATAATCGATGGCTTGACGAATGTTTCCTCCAGCTGGACCCGCAGAAACCGGCTGATCATGCGGCAGGCCAGTGACGAATTCTTCGATAGTGGAGTTGATGATCTTGTAGCGTTGCTGGAGGTTGTCGTAATCTTTGAATTCGAGCTCGGCTAGACGGGCTTCCAGGTCCGGGAGAGATGAGGAGTGCAGATAGTGGGTTGCTACTCCAGCGTAGAAGATGTGTACTCCCTTGATCTGCTCAGAAGTGAGGGCACAGTACATTCCCAGCTCACCGTCCATCCGTGGCAGGAAGAAAGACGCTCCGACATCTGGGAAGAAGCCAATGTTTGTCTCGGGCATAGCAAAGACGGTGTTCTCCGTTGCTATCCTGAATGGCGCGTGTAGAGACAGGCCTACACCGCCGCCCATGGTGATGCCGTCGATGAAGGCGACGTAGGGTTTGCTGTAGGTGGAGATTAGATGGTCCAGCTTGTATTCCAGTGCGAAGTAGTCCTTGCTCTCTTGCTGCCCTTCAGTGCCCTCTTTATTCCTCTGAGCCAGCCAAGCGACGTCTCCTCCCGCACAGAACGCCCTTCCCTCACCCTTGATCACGACGACATTCGCCAGATCGCTCTTGCTCCACTCTTTCATCCTTGGAATAATCTTCCGCGCCATGCTGCCATTGAGGGAGTTGAGCTTCTTGGGTCGGTTGAGGGTGATAGTTCGAACACCGCCCTGGTTGCTAAAGAGCACATCGTTAGGTTCGTCGCCGGGTTGTTCCTTGATCTCTGCGACTGTAGAAAACTAGGGAGGCTGAGGTCAGTCAGTGGCCGGAATCGATGAGTACGAGTGCTTCACTCACTTGTCGGGATGCGCTCTGCTGCATGGCCGGGCTCAGAATCTTCGCTCGAAGAGGCATTGTCGATGGTCGAGCAGATGCGATCCGTCTGGAGCAGGTTTGCAGAAACATTGGCGATGTATGTACGAGAGGAAAGTTTGAGTGGAAGGCGATGGGAGCTACTCAAGCTACCATTGGTGATGCTCCAGACCTCGGTTGGTAGAGGATGATTAGGAGGACGAAAGTATTGAAATGACTGGTCCAATTCGAGCAGTATTGGGTTGAGGGTGAGGAAATGAACAAACAAGTCCTGAAGACCAGATCAGATCAGGCTGTCGTCGGCAATGGATGGGCGAGGTGGAGGGGAAGCTCGCATGTTCGGAAGCTCTCCTCCTTCGAGATCTGCCGCACGTGATTTGGCCCGAGCGTAAAAATGTCTACTGGACTCGACAGCTTGTCGTCGTCTATATCGCCTCCCTCCCTCATCTCGCTCCGTTTCCATTTCCTTTCCTTTCGGTCTGGCGCCGTGCATCATGTCTTTCGCTAAGGCTGTCCTCCGCACCTCGCGCGCCCTGCGCACCTCCTCATCCAACCCGGTCCAATGCGCCTTGAGCACCAGGGGCCAGTCGCAGTTCCTGGCCTCTGCACGAGGATATGCCACTGCTTTCGAGAGAAACAAGCCCCACGTCAACATCGGTACCATTGGCCACGTTGATCACGGAAAGGTATGCAGAATATGGGATTGAACCAATGGACGATTGCCAAAGGGTAATTGCAATACTGATGAGACATTTCTAGACCACGCTCACAGCTGCCATCACCAAGCGACAAGCAGAGAAGGGCTATGCCAACTTCCTCGAGTATGGCGCTATCGACAAGGCCCCCGAAGAGCGAAAGCGTGGTATCACTATCTCGACTGCCCACATCGAATACCAAACCGACAACCGCCACTACGCCCACGTCGACTGTCCCGGTCACGCCGATTACATCAAGAACATGATTACTGGTGCTGCTTCCATGGACGGTGCCATCATTGTCGTTGCTGCTAGCGATGGTCAGATGCCTCAGACAAGAGAACACTTGCTGCTTGCCAGACAAGTCGGTGTCAAGAGAATCGTAGTTTTCGTCAACAAGGTCGATGCGATTGAGGACAAGGAGATGTTGGAGCTCGTCGAGATGGAGATGAGGGAGTTGCTTTCTTCATACGGATTTGAGGGTGATGAGACTCCCATCGTCATGGGTTCTGCCCTTTGCGCACTTGAGAACCGTGAGGCAGAGATCGGTGTGAACAAGATTGACGAGCTGCTCAACTCGGTCGACGAGTGGATCCCAACTCCAGAGCGTGACATCGCCAAGCCTTTCCTCATGTCTGTCGAGGACGTCTTCTCAATCCCTGGTCGTGGAACTGTGGCCTCTGGCCGTGTCGAGCGTGGTGTGCTGAAGAAGGACTCTGAAGTCGAGCTTGTCGGCAAGAACGCAACTCCAATCAAGACCAAGGTGACCGACATCGAGACCTTCAAGAAGTCTTGCGACGAATCCCGCGCTGGTGATAACTCTGGCCTTCTGCTCCGTGGTGTCAAGCGTGACGATGTCCTTCGTGGTATGGTCATTACTGCACCAGGTACCGCCAAGGCCCACAAGAAGTTCCTCGCCTCCATGTACGTCCTTACCAAGGAAGAAGGTGGCCGTCACACTGGATTTGCCAACAACTACAAGCCTCAAGTGTTCATCCGAACTGCCGATGAGTCTGCCAAGTTGACCTGGCCAGAGGGCAGCGAGGGCGAGAAGGAGGGCAAGTTGGTCATGCCAGGTGACAATGTCGAGATGGTCTGCGAAATCCACAAGCCTCTTGCTGTTGAGCAGGGGCAGCGCTTCAACGTTCGTGAGGGTGGCCGAACCGTTGCTACTGGACTGATCAGCAGACTTATCGAGTAAGCTGAAGATTACGCAGCACGGATCGATCCTGTTGGAGACGGTCTCTTGTGGATGTCGCCGCAAGGCCGGAACGATGCATTCAGTACGGCTGGGTTACGAATGAGGAAGCCAAGTGTAAGATGACATGTACAGCAACGACCTCGAGAAGGTCTCACTCAGCTTCAATGCCTGTATTCACTGTACTTTAGCAATATCGGGATCTAGGCGCATGGAAAAGAAGGAAGGAAAGCAGCGGAAGAGGGAAGTGATGCATAGCCCGGCGTTGTTTTGAAGGACTGTACTTTAGCATCGTTCTTGATACCACAAAAGCAACCGATCCCAGCTCTGTAATACAGAAAAGCTCAGCATGATTCCCATTTGTAGGTGTATGTGAGGGTTCAATGACAGCTCGCTTTCGTTCGTGCCTCAGGCCGTACTTTCACGAGCTTCCGACTCTAAGAAAGTTTGAATCGCGGGGCGCGTTTGACTGGAACCAAAAGTTCAGATTTCTTGAACACTCTCTCTCCACACAACAACCCAATGGACAGACGATAATATTCAATCAAAATGCCCCCGAAGAAGCCGCCTGCCCCTGCGCAAGGCAATGGCGAACAATCCGTGAAGCAGGAAAGCACACCAACCCAAGAACAAGCCACCGCCGGCGCATCACAAGATGCAGCAGCATCAACCCCAACCGCTGGCAGTCCACCAGCGCCAGCAACAGGACCTCCACGACCACCTCTTCAATCCCTACGAGGAGGATCAAGAGGACGCCCCGCACCGAAATTCGCCGGTCGTAGATCCCAAGCCGCACGACAAGAGGCCGAACAAGCGGCTGCTGCAAAGAAAGCTGAAGAGGCGCGGATAGCAGCGAATGAAGCCAAGCGTGCGGCTCGTGAGGCGAGGGCTTTTGGATATCATGGAAGAGGTGGTGGGGATAGAGGTGGACGTGGTGGGCGAGGTGGGCGAGGTAGAGGTGGGCATATGGGCGATGATCGGAGGAGGGGTGGGGATGCTGTTGCTAGTGGACCTTTTGGTGCCGGACAGGTCTCGAGCGAGGTGAGGAGATCGGGATGGAGCTCGGGCGGTGGTGGGTCGGGAGCTTTTGGGAGTGGACTTTCGTCTGGAGGTGGTGGAGGTGGAGGGTCAAGATATGGCGGGGGAGGAGGTGGTGGAGGCGGCGGCGGTGGAGGTGGTGGTGGGAGATCCTACGGCGGTGGAAGCTCTAGCGGTGTCAAAATGGAGCCTGGAATGGGAAGTGGCAGTATGGGAGGAATGCCGTACATCAAGCCTGAGGACGGTGGCTACATTTCCAGCGACGATGACGAGGCGGATACCGGTGGCCCCAAGCAGAACATCGACCAGATGCAAGTGATCGACCTCACAGGAGAAGATGACGAGAAATTCGCGCCGGTACGATTATGGAGAGAAGAGCACAAAGACCGAACAGTTGGACTGAGTGTCGAGGAAGAGCTTGCACACGCAGGAGACGATGTAGCCGAGAATACAGCTTCAGAAAAGAAGAAAGGCAAGCAGCGTGTCCGGGATCTGGAGGTCACTGGAGCCAAGGAGAGACCAAAGAGACCCACAACATACAGCTCATCTGACACCGACGGCGAGCCTCATATCAAGGAAGAGCCCGCGGATGACGACTTGTCAACACGACCAACGACGCCAGAACCACAACCGCAACCTGCCGAGGGAGCAATCGCGAGCCCACTGTCTTCTCCAGAAAGTAGACGCAAGGCGAAGGAGAAGGTCAAGTCCACTGCCGACGTTACAGTAGCAGGCGAAGAAGACGACTTCATTCAGCCTGAGCCGCCCAAATTCCAGACACAAGCAGAAAAGGACGAGTGGGAGAGGCGGTACGATGATCTGAGAGATATTCGAAACGAACTTGGACGACTGATGCCGAAGACGACGAGCGACGGAGATGGAGACGCCACCATGGCGGAAACCACCCCTGCGTCTGAAAAGATCAAGGAGCAGCAGCGGGTAAGAGGAGAGCATGTCTACCTCTTCCAATTCCCGCCTGTGCTGCCAGATCTTTCGCCTGTGGTGGTCAAGCCAGACCCCGACACGATTCGAGTCCGACATCCAGACGACCCCGAGCCTATGGAAGTGGACGGCCAGGAGGCAGAGCAAGAGGCAGCGAAGGATGCGAAGAAAGATGAGGCACAGAAGAGTGGCCAGCCCAAGCTGCCTGCTGGTGCAGTCGGCAAACTGAGAGTCCACAAATCCGGCAAGACGACCCTGGACTGGGGAGGCACCAGCTTGGTTCTAGGCATGGGAGCGGAGGCCACGTTTTTGCAGAACATCATGATTGCCAAGATGCCCGAGAAGAAGCCTCTGGATGATACCCAAGCGGCCTCGGACGACCAGGAGCCCGCGGTGGGCATGGGCATGGGCCAGATTAGGTCTAAGTTTGTCGTCACGCCGGATTGGGATGAGATCTTGAAGTGAACGTGTACATACTAAAAAAGGGTGTGTTTCGGGAAAGCCTCGAAAATTGTTGCATTAGCGAGGCGTCCCGGCGAAGAGCAGGGCAGTCGATCGATACCAAGCCAGAAAACTATCTGCAGTCTACGAACGTTGACCATAGTACCCCTCCACCAACTCCACCACCTCCCTCTTAATAATCTTCCCCGTAGCATTCAGAGGAAACTCTCTCCGCCCCAGCTGCTCGAGCGTCACCACGCTCCCCACAGCATAATCCCTCCCAAACATCTCCTCCACCCGCCGCTTGACCTCCTCCTCCGTCTTCCCTCCCAACCCCTTCACAACCACCAACGGCTCCTGCCCCAACACCGCATGCGGCCACGCCACTACGCTCGTCTGGCTCCCCGTGAATTTCTCAATGCAACTCTCCAGCGCGGCGGGCGTGATGGGCACACCGCTGCGTTTGATCACATCTTTAATCCGGCCGAGGATGTAGATGATCCCCTCGGCGTCGATCATCGCGAGATCTCCCGTCAGGAACCACTGTATTCCGTCTTGGTGCAGGAAGGCGTCCTGGTTGGTGTCGTTGAGGTAGTGGTTGATGACGCTCTTGGAGGAAACGCATAATTCGCCCGGGACGTTTCTTTTCAGGAGGGTGTGGGTTTCGGGGTCGAGGATGCGGAGTTTGGAGCCGGGGGTTGCGAGGCCTAGGGGGGAGATGTCGGCGTAGAAGGGGATTTCGTCGAAAGGGGTGGCGAAGAAGGGCCATCTGAACAGGCCTCCGCCTTCGGTCATGCCGTGCGAGGTGGAGACGACGGCGTGCGGGAAGGCCTTCCTCGTCCGCGCGTGGATGTCGCGGGTGATCATGTCGCCTCCTAAAGTGATATCCGTCACGCTCGAGACGTCCAGGCCTTGAAACTCCGCATCGCCCACAACGCCGTACGTTATCGCGGGAATGAAAAGGATGTAATTCACCCTCCACTCCCGAATCGCCGCGATCGCCCCCTCCGCACCCAGACTCGGATCTGGCATGATGGCCGTCGCGCCTTTGAACCATATCCCCGTGTGGATGGCCGGCGAGATGATGCGGAAGTTTGGGCTGGATGTGAGGACGCGGGTGCTTGTGGTGAAGCCCCGGCCCCACTGGTAGATGTTGTAGAAGATGTTGTTGACGGCGGCGACGTGTCGGGCGCAGCCTTTAGGGGTGCCTGTGGACGTACCAGAGGTGAAGAGGATGAGTGATATGCGGTCGGGGTCGTCTGCCGCGCGGGCTTGTTGAACGATGGTTTCTGGGCTCATGGAGCTTTTGGAGCCAGCGGCTGCGATTGCTGGTATGGATGTCCAGCCATCGGCGGCGCCGTCGAGTAGGATCTTGAGTTTGGGTCCTGCACGAGCAGAGAAGACTTGATCGATGGCTTCAGCTCCCTTCTCATCGAGCACCATGACGACGTCTGGATTTGTGGCTTCCATCAGCTTTGTGAGCTCTTCCCTTCGAGGTGGAGTGACGGCGCCGGGATCCAGGGAGATGAGTGTCAGGCGGAGAAGGGTGTACATCCACAGCGTGAGGGGGTATTCGACCCGATTGGGGATCAGAGTAGCTATTCGCATGCCTGGTTGGATTCCATGGGCCATCAAACCAGTGGCGAACTTCAGCGCCGCTTGATGGAGTTGTAGGTATGTCCATTGTAAGCAATTGGACGAAGCGATGGCCGATTGTGCGTTCGGACTGTCATCTTTCTCCCCAGCAGTGAGTTCTGAGAGATGGTCTGCGCGTTGGTGCATAACAACCGTGGCAAGGCCACGAGGGTTCTTCTTCAATCCTTCTTCGATATGAGAAAAGATAGAACTTCTTTCTTGATTCAGAGCGCCTCCGTCCACATCCGCCAGTTGTTCTTCGGGTTGCATTTTGTTGAGTATTCGTTACCACACAGTCTAACCTCGAAAGCTCAATATTTGCTGCAAATTGCAAAAGCGAGAGCAGATGCTCATATCACGATAGGCAGTGCCATGCAGCGTCCTGTGTATCAAGCTGATGCAGTTACAAGCACTCGTCCAAGATTAGAAGACTCTGTAGCTGATGATGCTGCTGACGGATGCTGCTTGCCAGGTCATAGACTTCCTTCGAGTCACTTGTAAACTCAAAGTCGACCTTATGGAGCTATAGATCCGCCCACGGAGGCCAGTGGTATGCCGATTGAGAGGCGATTGGACGTCTTCCTCTGTGCTTCGTATACCGCGCGGGTTCAACCGCGTTGATATGCCCCACTTGCCATTAGGGAATGTAGCTTGTCGTTCTGCAGGAACGAGATCACGAGATGATTTTCTCATGGAATTGATGATGGCGGTGAAGGCTCAATTCCAGGTTTGATCGCGTACTCGATGTAGATTCCAGTTGCATGTCGACAAGAACGTTAGGCAGTCACTGGTGATATTGCTGTTCGCAACATGTTTCAGAACTGGTAGTCCTCTCCCGTGGTATGCAGTTGGGGGAGAGTTGTCCCTCATATGGTGGACCTCTCGACGGCGACAGCGTCGCTATCCAAATTAAATGCGCAGTAAAATATGTATAGAGGCTCAGAGAAGGCTCACCGGCCCCTCACATGGAGTACCCGCCCCCGAGGTCAACACCCCATCCTTATGCGGGGTGTTGCAGATCGCCACGCGAGGGTCGCAGGTATCAAAAATGCTTGATGGACTTGCAGACGTGTTTCGATTCGGGGTTGGTGTTCAGCTAAATTGTGCTTGGAACAGTCAATCTTGTAGGCTCCTTAACAAATCCGAAGCATTTCGGATCTCTTGCGTGCAAGCCATCCACGATGCGGCCTGAAGGTAGTCGCAAGTATGTCATCCCAAGACTTCGAAACTTGTACAACTTTGGCGTGGCGTTGTTCGTCGCAGTTGGAAGTCTATGTTATGGATGTAAGCCTCCAAGTCCGACCAGAAGGAAGGGTGCAAATGTCTAATCGTTGCATTAGACGCCTCGTCGATATCCGCCGCGTTGATCGGTCAACCGTCCTGGTACGATTACATGGGCCTGGAAGAAGGCACATCTCACACCAATGCAATCCTTGGGGCCATCAATGGGGTGTATGCAGCCGGTGGGGCCATCGGGTGCGTCTTCAACATGTGGAGTTCAGAGAAGCTCGGTCGAAAGCGTAGCATCCAGCTTGGCTGTATAATCTCCATTGTGGGCGCGGCGATCATGACAGGATCCGTGGACATCCCGATGTTCATCGTGAGCAGGTTTATCATGGGTTTTGGTATCGGGATCCTCGTCACTTTGGTACCGCTTTATCAATCCGAGGTCTCGCCTGCTGAAAGTAGAGGCCTCATGTAAGTCCACCTGCATAGAACTTCCCGTCGTTCCACGCTGATCGAAAGCCCAGGGTCGGACTGCACGGCGTTCTAATTGGTTTTTCGTATTCCCTCACTGGCTTCATAACATACGCCTGCTACTTCGCTCCGTACGGCCAATTCCAATGGCGATTCCCACTAGCGGTGCAGCTCATACCGACGAGCACACTGCTGATCGGCTCCTTCTGGCTGCCCTTCTCCCCACGATGGCTCCTGTCTAAGAGCAAGGCTGATCAAGCATGGCGAGTTACCCAAAGGCTTCATGCTAACAGAAGCGACCCCGATGATAGCTATGCTCGTGCCGAGTACCATCAGATGCAAGCTCAGTTCGACTTCGAAAAGAGCATGAATGCAGTTGGAACTCTCGCGCAGGCAAGGCTGGCATTTAGCCAAGGCAGCTTCAGGAAACGTTTAGCGATTGGGTGAGATATTTGAGCTGACCGGCCAGGTGCCATAATGCCGGCTAACATCATTCGCAGCTTTGGTGTGCAGTTCTTCAACCAGACAACTGGTGCTCTCGTCATCAACAATTACTTAACGCAAATCCTCTCTCGCCTTGGAGTGACCGGTGGGACGCCATTATTGCTCATAGGTAAGGACGCCCAGGACCAGAAACATGATCGAATATGTTGCTGGAGTATCCATTGACTTTCTCGTTCTCGTCCAGGCATCTATAACCTATGCACGGTGCCGGGTAACCTGTGCAATGGTTTGTTCATCGACCGGTAAGATGTCAAGCACGACACGATGTCGATCAGAATGGCTAACTGGGCACACGTAGAGTCGGTAGAAGGAACTTCGTGCTTGTGGGATGCATTGGCATTATAGTTTGCCTATCCGGTGAGGCGGCAATGACAGCCGAATTCGTCCAGACCGGCTCCAACAATCGGGTCGGTTTGGCTTGGGGTGTCGTATTCATCTTTCTATATGTCATCTTTTACAGTTCGTGTTTGGATGCAACGATGTATCTGATTCCCTCAGAGATGTGAGCTCATGAAGACTGAATGCTGGAGACAGACTGCTGATCATTCCAGATTTCCGATGGTGATTCGCAGTTTTGGAGTGTCTTTCAGCATTCTCGGCCAGTTCATCGCAACAGTAATTCTGCTGGAGGCAGCTCCGACAGCGTTTCAGAATATTGGATACAAGTTCTGGATTATCCTGATTTGCCTGACTGTCTTATACGCAGTCTGGGTATATTTCTTCCTCCCAGAGGTAAGTGGTCGACGAACTCAGCTAAAAGCGATTTCTGACCATGACCAGACCAAGGGCATGACGCTGGAGGACATCAGCGTCCTGTTTGGAGACCCTGTCGAGCTCAGCTTCGAGCAAGCCTTGGTGAAGCAAGAAAATGCGACAGATGAAGATGCGAAAACGCACACTGCGCATGTCGAGAGCCTTTCTGGGCCGTTATGATAGCTTGGGCGCGTAGAAATTCTAGACAACAGTCAGCACCAGGAACATGAAGTGATGCAATAGATCTCAAAGCGATAAACAAAACGTTCAGTAAAGTTGCGTATAGGTTTTCTCCTCAATTTCTGCAAGCAGAGATAGGACAGCTCCAATAATTAGGATTTCATCATTCAAGAGGGATCGAAGATGTTGCTGAACATACCTTATATGCTGTTGAGTAGTTGCTGAACGCCGGACCACAACAACAATGCTCAGGCAGTCGATCGATGGGGGCTGTAATCTGGGAGAGCGTCTCTCAGGTTCAGGTCTCTTCGTCATCGTCAAATGCGAGTTTGACAGGCTTTGCCTTCTTCTTCGCTTTCTTCACTGTCTTGGCGACGCTCTTTTCTGCATCTTCTCCAGGTTTTTCAGTGGTCTCGTCGTCCTCGTGGTCTTTTCCCACAGCCTTCGCGACCTTACGTTTCTTCGTCGCGGTCCCGTCAGTAACCTTGTTCTCGGAGGCCTTTGGATCTGGAAGAGCACCAGAAGCCTTAGGTTCCGTAGCCGGATCTAGTTCACCCTTTACATTCTCGGTATCCTCGACGCCTGGCTCTGGCTGGTTCGTAAGCTTGTCGACCTCATCCTTGGAGAGCGTCTCGCCACTCTCATCGACCACAGTTGGTCCATCGTCATCATTTGGATCCTTGGACTTCTTCGGCCTAGCAATCTGTCGCTCGTGCCGGTCAGTATCCCCACGTCCAGCGTTCTGATTGTGCAGTCTCTGCAGGAAAGGCGGCAACGAAGAGTCGTAGCTCAAGTCCTTGGACTTGATTTTATCTGACATTGTCGACCATAAGATACCCACGTGGAACTTCTCATCAAGCCAGCAGCAATTTCACATGCGGGCTTTGAAGATTGCTGGAGACATGTGGTGTTGAAGTAGAGCAGCAGACTGAGGTGAAGAAGTCGAATTGGCTTGGCGTTTTATTAGCGCCGGGACTAGCCGTCACGCACTTGGAATCCCGCCGAAGTCGAAAATATCGCGACTCCATCAGACGCCAGACGACCAACGACGACGACCAGCGCAACACCCAGTGCCCACCGCTTCCAACGAAACCCCGAAGCCCAAAACCGCAATCATGTCGCACGAATCCGTCTGGTACTCGCGCCCACGCACCTACGGCAAGGGAGCTAGATCTTGGTATGTGGAAGGATATTGGAAGAGGTAGACGAGAAGAGAATGGACTCTAATATAACACACAGCCGCGTCTGCACCCACAAGGCCGGTCTGATCCGCAAGTATGGCCTGAACATCTGCCGTCAGTGCTTCAGAGAGAAGTCCACGGACATCGGCTTCACCAAGGTACGGACTTGGACTTGGATGGACAGGACCTTGATGGGTTTACTAACCTGACTGCAGCACCGGTAAATCCTTTCGCATCACTGGAATGGTATAAGAGAGGAATGAGAAGGGAGGCGAATGCGGCGGCGCTGAGCATGACAATGGATATGCATTGCAGCATACCAGGCATCGGCGTTCTGGAGGTTCATGGTTGCTGAACTGGGAATGAGCGAGCAGAGAGCCAGATTTCGACTCCACAGCCGCAAATGACATGAAAATTGCGCCTTCACTGCGCTCCACACACTTCTTAGCACGATCCCAATGGTAGGAGATTGACACATGTCCTTACGTGAAGTCGCGATCTCGTTGATCACGAACCGCATGACCGATGGAATCAACATCTCTGCGAAGACCACAACTGTTGTGATCATCACCACGAATAACAATAGGACAAACAATAGACTCTGCTCTCAAGCCCTACGACTCGACTCGATGGCGTACGCTGAATATGCCAGCCAACCTGAACGTTGATTCCCATCACTGGCGAATGACCCGTCAAATCAAACCTCTATCAGAAGAATGTTCCCTTTCAGAGCCAAGGGAGACGACATTTCATACGTTCGACCCTGGTTAGTATTGAAAGGTAGGGCTACTCGCAACAACAATGAGCTCAGACGATCGACTCTCACAATTTCGGCCAGTGTTGCGGTTAAGGCAGCTGTACATGGCACTGCTCGAGAATGACAACGAAGGCGTGTCCGAACATCATCACCACCAGTTATGAGCGAACAGAGGTGACGAGAGTGACAACGCATACATGTCTCGACTCCCAAAAAGCTTGAGTTTATCGTGCAACTGGGGTTGGCATGGAACGAGTGCGAGAGTTCCTGTCTCGAAAGACATGGGTTCGCCTGCAGAGGACATGTTCTGGAAATCGCTTGGCTGGAAGCTATGCAATGATGGTATGGCTTGCAGCAAGCCGCAATTCTTAATCGATTGATGGCGGTCGCAAGCAGACGCCCAGGCAATGCCACCTGTTGCAAAACCTGCTGTAATTTGACTGGCCGTGTCGATCGTCGGATCACTGCTGCTCGACCTTCCCTGTTCCTTGTCTGTAACCAGTTTGTGGGGTCCGGAAGAGGAGATGGTAGACGCGAATGTTTGGTGGTTGAGCGTCGAGACTGTACGGTCTGGTGAGGGAGCGCTCGTCCTAGCGACGAGCCGGCATCCGGACATAAGGACTGGATATTGGACGGCTGTTGATTTGGGGGCGTTATCTCGCTGGCGGAGACTCAATTCCATATCCCTGGACAGAGGCAGGGCGAAATTCGAACACATGTGCCTGACTCAGCGGGAAGTCTTCGCCTGCGCGCATGCAAGTAGGCGCGACGTGCAATGTAATGGTCGGCGCAATAGGAAGCCGACGCGAGTCGCCGCAGCGAAGATGCGAAGTGCCTGTGCAACGGCTGACGATGGGCATGTGGCAGGATATTAAATATGGTCATTGGCATTGATGAGAAGGAAGCTCCACCGGGGGGGAAATTGAGCTAGGCTAGCCTAGGTCCGCTAGGAGGCAGTCGTCTTGGCCTCTATCTTCCTTTGTCGCAGCACTGAACAACGGCCGCTGCTCGCTCCTGCTGCTGCTTTGCTTCGTCGCCAGGGTTTGTGCATCCGTCCTCAGACCGCAGCCGCCGACGCACCCTCTCTCGCTCGCTCACGCGTCCACCCCGTCGACGACCACCGCACCGCCCCCAGACTCGAGGCGCCTGCCACTCACCCTCGCCCGTGACGCCGTGCCTGAGAACCACCGCCCCGTTCCGTCGTCCACGCCGCCCGAACGTTTGCAGACAGAGCTGCGCCGCCGCCCTTCCACCGTCACCCAAGCTTCGCAACCCCGTCCCTTGCTCGCCCTATCCTCTCGCAACGCACACCTCGTCGGCGCGCCGCTGGCCATCGCATCGAGTGGTCTCGCTCCACGGCGGAATGGCGGACGCCAACTCGGAGAGCATCCAGCAGAAGGCAAGCCCCAATGCCGCAGCCCGCTGCGCTCGATACCTCGCTAACCTCGTCCCCAGATCCAAATCGCACGGCGAGACGCGGAGGCCCTCAAGGACCGGATCAAGAGGAAGAAGGATGAGCTCGCCGATACCACACGTAAGTCAATGCCTCCTGTCGCGCTCACATGCGCCGTGCGCGGCCTGATTGCTAACATGCTGTGCCGCTTGCAGTCCGCGATGTCGCGCGACAACGCACCGAGCAGCTGCCACGCCTGGCGATGAAGACGAAGCGCACCCTCAAGGGCCATCTCGCCAAAATATACGCTATGCACTGGTCCACCGACCGAAGACACCTCGTCTCGGCTTCACAAGATGGCAAGCTCATCATCTGGGACGCCTACACCACAAACAAAGTACACGCCATCCCACTGCGGTCATCATGGGTTATGACTTGCGCGTACTCGCCAAGCGGCAACTACGTCGCATGCGGTGGTCTAGACAACATCTGCTCCATCTACAACCTGTCCGCGAGAGAAGGTCCAACTCGAGTCGCTCGTGAGCTTAGTGGCCACTCTGGCTACCTCAGTTGCTGCCGATTCATCAATGACCGGCGCATATTGACGTCTTCTGGTGACATGACCTGCGTGCTGTGGGATATCGAGACCGGCCAGAAGATTACCGAGTTTGCAGACCACCTGGGCGATGTGATGAGTTTGAGCATCAACCCACTGGATAACAACCAGTTTGTATCGGGAGCGTGCGATGCCTTTGCGAAGCTGTGGGACATTCGAGCACAGAAGTGCACCCAGACTTTCGCAGCACACGACTCGGATATCAACGCCATCCAATTCTTCCCCAACGGAAACGCCTTTGGCACTGGATCAGACGATGCCTCTTGCCGACTTTTCGACATTCGCGCAGATCGTGAGCTGCAGAGCTACACTGTGAGTATCTGTGCAAAAAGCGAAAATGGAACAATCGCTGATGTAATGTAGATTGGTGAGCCAGTGTGCGGCATCACATCTGTCGCCTTCTCTGTGTCTGGACGTCTGCTCTTCGCGGGCTACGACGATTTTGAATGCAAGGTACGTCGAAGGTCATACTTTTCGAGGATCTGAGAGCGGCGGCTAACCCCTTCTGCAGGTGTGGGACGTACTACGCGGCGAGAGAGTCGGCACTCTGCAAGGACACGACAACCGCGTGAGCTGCTTGGGAGTGAGCAACGACGCCATGTCGTTATGCACAGGCTCATGGGATTCCATGGTAAGTGGTTTGTGTTCAGGAGCACCGCCACATCGCTAACCTCGTCCTCAGCTCCGAATCTGGGCATGATCGACAAAACTACAGCATGTGCAGGATGCCACCGCTTCGGCACCGACTTCGAAAAGCACGAGACCGAACAACGACCGTCGCAGTCGTCGCGCCTTTCGAAAGAGCTGTCACGGGTGAAGAGTCCTGCAATGGCAATTTCCTTGATACCTCGACAGACAGGACGTTGATGTAAGATGCGGCGCTAAGCCACCAGGCTTCACTAATCTGGATGAAGCAACAATATCATGTTTTTTATCTCGCCAGTGCCACGATTGTACCCAAGTCGGGCACGAGCGAGACGGCGAACCCTTCCTAACACGACCTCCCAGCCGGGATCCTCTTTCTTCACAATCGGTGTGCTTGAGTACTCTAGCCAAAGGAGTAACGGAGCGAGCGCCAGGGGCGCAAATCATTGCGGGCCTTGTGGCATTATTGGGCGGAGGGCTTTCTTATTATGTGCGCCTGCATCGAACCGGCGCGGTCCGAGGTTGTTCTAGTAGCTCGGTGGGACAAGCAAACGGATTCAAAAGCTGGCGCCTTTCTAGCACAGCATCTAAAGCGTTGTGTATTCTCGAGGGCAGAAAGTCAGGTAGCAGCAGGAAGACGGGATTGGCATTTCAAAGTTTTCACATTATTATTCACCTTTGCGTTTCAATACAAGCTGTGGCGTTGAAGTCGACGCCCCTGATATCGGCCTGTATCGATTCTGAAATGTCGGGAGGAACGTCATCTCCCCTTTCCACACCCTTCATCTACGAGCTTCGCTCGATCAATCACCGTCGAAGATACGCGAGACCTGGCAACGGCCAGCTCCTTGACAGGCCTGGCGCGAACTCTCCCGGCGCCGGCTAATAGACCGTTCAAGCGAAGACGCAGACCCCACAGCGGCATCTAGGAAGCAGCCGAACTTCACACATTGGCCTCACCTGATGATGATCCTGGATTTTTGCAGGCGATGAAACAGTTGTCGGCCCAGCCTGGGCTGCAACATGCTCTGTTTCAACTGTTTCAAGCTCGCCGTCCAGGGTTCTGCTGCAAACCTTCCTGGTAAGTAGGGTCGGGCGGGCTTTCCCTGGTCCGCGCTGCCTATGAATAGGAGTCCTTCAAAAGTAAATCCCACCACCAGAATAGGCGGCCCTGCAACTTTCACAGAGTCAAAATACCAGCACGCCTTCAAGTTGTGCCGCTCTGAGCGCCATTGACAGCTCCAGCTGCTGCTCGACACACTCCGCCAACTTCGCGAGTCACCACTTACTTCAGATACCGGTTTCGACATCCAGCTGTTCAGCATGTCGGCCGCTCAGGAAGAGTTCACTGAGCTCATGAGAGACAAGGATCGGAGGACAAGGCATCCAGATGACGATAACGGCGACGACGGCAGGTCATTCCTCAACCTATCAGAAGATGACGAGCCCACGCCTTCATCTTCACGTTACCCCGACATGGACGCCCCCAGACCCAGCATGAGCAGTGCACGAAGCACAATTCCAATGAAGAGATATGGAGCCAACACTGGCCCCAAGGGTGTCATATCCGATGCGCAAGACTTCAGAGATTCTCGACGCAGCCAGAGAATGTCCATGCGGAATTCGCCCAGTCTCGTAGCCAACACCCAGACGCTGTCATTGAAAGATCGAGCCGCGCCAGAGAAGGTTGAAGAAGAGGACGAGGAAGATCTGGAAGACGACGATTTCATGCAGTCGTGGAGGCAGAGTAGATTGAAAGAGATGCAGAATGGTCCACGGGAGAGCAACATGCACCGGAACGGACAACAGAGGAGACTGTTTGGCGGTCTGACCACAGTGGACGGAGATGGATACCTTGATGCTGTGGACAATTCGGGCTCCGATACAGTGGTGGTGGTGTACATTTTTGACGACTACGTGGGTCACTTGAGCTGCTCACAAAGATGGCAGACGCTAACATGTCACAGTCTCAAGTCAGCGATCTGATCGAGCGGTGCATACGAACATTGGCGAGCAAACACCAGGACACACGATTCGTGAAGCTGCACTATGAAGATGCGCAAATGGAGCCGGCTGGTGTTCCTGCGGTCATTGCATACAGAGGCGGCGACAAGTTTGCAGGTTTGGTTCCAGTCATCGATGAGATCCCAGACGATGCTGAGCTGAGCGCACTCACTCTTGAGACGGTCATGAAGAGGTGAGTGCTAGAACAAACTACCGAGGTGATACGTCACGATCTGACTTCTTTCTAGGCACCAAATCCTGGTTTGAGATGTATAAACTGGCCATAACCTGGGACGCCGTCCCGTACCTTGTTTTCCTCTAAGACAAGTCACTCGTTTTGAGAAACGAAGAGCTTGGCCTCGCGTGGACGTCTCCAGCCTGGAACGTGGAGGTGTCAGCATGCGGCCTGCAAACGATGAGGTACATTCGTTTACGATTGACGAACCACGCTGAGGCAAAACATTCAGCAGGCTGCGGTTGTTCTCCGAGATCAGCGATCGAGTATGGCCTAGTTAGTGCAGATGAGCTGCTCGGTTGGGGTCTTGTTTCATGAAGTCAACGACCAACTGTCATTCTAGCTGGTACAGGACATCGTCCTTGGGGAATGCAGAGGCGAAAGCGCGCAGTCCTGGGGGGCAGCTTTACGAGCTTTTCTCCGGTTCGAATTGGATCTGGCTGATGTCCAACTGACTGTCGTTTTGGGAACGATAGTCTTTCAGCGAGACAGGAATAGCAGCTCAATTTTGACCGCCGATTGGCTACTCATGGTGATTTCGTCACCACAGGTGTTGCAAAGCTGTAAATAAAACACTGAACAACACTGACGCATCACGCTTGAAGCGGTTGCTCACGGATGGGCAGCTCGCTGTCCACGATGCTCATCCTGGCTCTTGTCGTTCAAGGGTAGCTTCGAGGGTTCACTCACTTGGCTGCACTATCCTTGGCAAAGGTGTATGACAGCTATATACAGCTATATGCAGTGACCATCTTGGGACTGTAGAGAGCTTGATAGATCTCCAACACATGAAATCGACTACTTAGCTGAAACATATCGAGCCGGCAATCGCGAAGCTCTGGAGCACGTGATGACTTGTTCCATTGGGCTTGGCGTCGTCGCTTGCGTGAAGTGGATACTCCTGTGCCTTTACTTCGATCAAGTCGTGCTCGACGATGACCATATGCCATCTATCTACCCGCTTATCTGTGGCTTTCCGCCTTCTGAACACATGAAACGCCCGTGACGTGTAGGCTCTTTCCATGTTGGTTCACAGTGCCGCCGCATGCTTGGCAGTGGCACGCGACTCAGCACTCGACTTCACCTCGTCAAGTTAAGTTGACTTCCTTCAATACCAACACATTGGCGCTTCCAAACTCCACTGCGCAAGATGTCGTTTCTGTTCGACAAGGTCAAGGGCGCCGTCAATGAGGTCGGAGACAAAATCAGGGCTTCGACGTCGACTTCTGCGGAACAAACGCATGCTCACACTCACCACTCCAACGAATGCAGCGACAATGATAGCCACCATTTGCATCGCTACCAGTCCTTTGCACCACAGCGTGAAGGCAATGAGGTGAAGTGGTACGTCGACGGCTGCAGCTACATGCACGCCGTTTCGATGGCACTGGAACACGCTCAGCACGAAATCTTCATTCTCGATTGGTGGCTCTCTCCGGAGCTGTACCTGAGACGGCCGCCAGCTCAGAATGAGCAGTATAGACTTGACAAGCTTCTCTTTGCTGCGGCTGAGCGAGGCATCAAGGTCTACATTATCGTCTATAAGGAGGTCACGCAAGCTCTCACGCTTTCGAGTTCCCACACGAAGCATCATCTTGAGGATCAGGACAAGACTGGCAATATCAAGGTCTTTCGTCATCCTGATCATCTGCCGGATAGGACGACGGTGGCTTCGAATATCATTTCGAGTCTCAAGCAGAGCGGGTTGAACGCGGCGAAGCTGGCTCAGCTGCCTGGTGATGCAATCAAGGGCATCTATGGCATGAATGATGGGACAGTACTCTACTGGGCGCATCATGAGAAGCTATGCCTTGTTGATGGACATGTTGCCTTCATGGGTGGACTTGATCTGTGCTACGGTCGATGGGATACGAATCAACACTCCATTTCTGATGTCCACCCGGGCGATCTGAAGAAGATTGTGTTCCCTGGTCAGGACTATAACAATGCAAGGATCATGGACTTCTCCGATGTTCAGCACTGGGAGAACAATAAGCTGGATCGCAAATACAACAGCCGCATGGGTTGGAGTGACGTGGCGTTGTCAGCCAAAGGCCCCATTGCTGAAGACCTTAAAGCCCATTTCGTGCAGCGCTGGAATTTTATCTACTACGAGAAATACGACGTTCGAAAGGATGAGAGGTATCAGCCTCTTGTGTACTCACCAATGCGAGCTGGCATCATCGGACACCCGTACCAGCCTGCGCAAGATGGACAAGGTGTTGAAGGCGATGGCCAGTACCACGGCTTCCGAGAACGTATGCGTCAGCAGTTTGAACAGGGTCGTGAACGTCTGCGAGATGAACTATCCAACACGCAACGTGACTTCCCTTCTGGGCCACTTGGAGGTGCACACTGCCAGATCGCTCGATCTTGCGCTAAGTGGAGCCATGGTGTGGCTGTTGAGCATAGCATTGCCAATGCTTACATCCAAACCATCAAGAACAGCGAGCATTTTGTTTACATGGAGAATCAATTCTTCATCACGGCAACATGCGACAAACAAGCGCCTGTGAAGAACCTCGTTGGAGCTGCGATCGTCGAGCGGGTTCTTCGTGCGGCCAGGAATGGGGAGAATTGGCACATGATTGTGAATATTCCCTCCGTTCCTGCCTTCGCCGGTGACCTCAAGGCAGACGACGCACTAGGCACGAGAGCCATCATGGAGTTTCAGTACTTCAGCATCAATCGCGGTGGAAACAGCATCATGGAAAGCATCGCACGAGAGGGTGTTGATCCGATGAAGTACATTCGATTCTACAATCTGCGAAATTATGATCGAATCAACATCAGCTCAGCTGTAACGAAGGTCGAGCAGCAAGCCGGAGTCTCCTACGACGAAGCACGACAAGGCCACGACCAGTACTACGCTGGCGAGTCACACGTCTCCGACAGCTACAACAGATATCAAGAAGCTGCTCAACAAGTGTACGGTCAGTCATCGAGCGATATGGCGAGCGGGAGGTGGGACAGCGTTGCCGAATGCTATATGCTCAACGGCCCTGATATCCGCTCTGTGCCATGGGAGGGTGACAGCGAGGCTGAGATGGACGCCTTCGTTAGCGAAGAGCTGTACATCCACTCGAAGCTTCTCATTGCTGATGACAGGATCGTGATCTGTGGCAGTGCCAACATGAACGACAGGTCCCAGCTCGGCTACCACGACAGCGAGATTGTTATGATCATCGAGGACCCGGTCGAGATTCAGTCATATATGGGTGGACAACCTTTCGTGGCTACGCGCTTTGCTGCGACCTTGAGAAGACAGATCTTCCGCAAGCATCTTGGTTTTTTGCCACCCCAAGACATACAGAGACCAGACGCCAACTTTACTCCAGTTGGTGCCGGTGAGAATCTCTACGACTTTGGATCTCCAGAAGATCTGGCTGTCGTCGATCCCATCTCCCAGGAGTTCGACCATCTCTGGAAGACTACCGCGCGCACCAACACCGAAGCCTTTGCCAAAGTCTTCCACCCTGTCCCGGACGATAAAGTACAGAACTGGAAGCAGTACGACGAGTACTACGAACGCTTCTTCAAAGCCGAAGAAGCTCAGAAGGAAGGCAAGGATCTGCAGCGACCGAGTTCGTGGAAGTGGGGACATGTCGTGAGAGAGGAGTTCTCGCCTGGTGAGCAAGGTGTAAAGGAGATGAAAGAGGTGCTGAGTAGGGTCAAGGGCAATCTTGTGGAGATGCCGCTCTTGTTCTTGAAGGATGAGGACATTGCGAAGGAGGGGCTTGGGCTGAATAAGTTGACGGAGGAGGTTTACACTTAGGTGTGCGTACGGACGAGGGACGAGCAACGATGCAACGGGAATTAATTCGATGACTCTGTTCGAGACAAGAAAATTAGCCATGCTTGATATGGAGGTCAACTCGCAGCCGTCACCGTTTCATGCAAGTGTTCAGTTTCATCTTGTATTGAGAACTATCACTTCCGATGGGCAAGTACTAATAAAATCGAACACGACAGCGATTCGAGTGTATTGGCGCTGGTAGCTTCTAATAGCGAAGGTGTTGGAGCAACCGCTCCTATGTCTGAAAGCGCTGAGCAGCAGGTCTTGGCATCACATGAAAGTCTTGGCATTCACGCTAGACGTTTTGTCGAGACAATGTTCGGTTTTTCCGGTCTAGTAAGGCCACTCTGAAGCAACAGCATCAATAGGAGCCTTTAAATGCTTCCGTTTCTCTTGCGCATCTTCTACTTGGTTCGTCTCCGCCCACGCCACCACTGCTTCGAAGTTCCGGCACATCTTCACGACATTGAAGTCTGGGTCAGGCACCAGCTCCGGTCCTTGGCCATGTCTTGGGACCCAATTATACGGTACGATATCAAGATCAGCATGGCACATGAGCGTCTGCAACAGGATATGAATACAATGCGCCCGATGATCCAACCACCACTGCGAAGGTCTCTCGTCGCCCCAGTAGTACTCCCAATTCAGATCTTTGCGAAGCCAATTCAGGCAATGGATCTGATGGAATACGTCCAGCTGGAAGATGTATGCGTCGTCGCCTCGACCCCAGGATTCTGGGGCTTTGACTGCGGTTTCGGGGCGTTTTTGGCTTTCGGCGAGGGCGAAGGATGTGGTGGTGAAGATTGAGCCGGAGAAGAAGTCCCAGGCTGCGTCGACTTCTGGGGAGGGAGCTTGGCGGAAGATGGAGGAGGTGTTTTTGAAGGAGCCGTCGAGTTTGTGGGGTTGGAGAGACAGGTCGATTTCGTCGAACAGAGGCGCTGCAAGGCATGAGCAACGTTGCATTACTGTGTCGTGGGGGCGAGATACTAACAGTAGATTGAAGTTGCTTTGAGGGCGGGATTCAATCCAGCGTTGTGATATCTTTTGTCAGAAAGTTCTCCAGGGCATCGAGGCTCATATCTCAGACTAAGATATATCGTGAGAGCAGCAAAAATGGCGTTGAGAAGGGTGAGCGTCCATGGAACTGTATTCCGGTGCACCTTTCTGCAGGTAGTGGTCTCAAGAATATCTTTCTTCTGCGGTCGGTTGAATCGACCGTGTTCAGCGTACATCGTCTGGTAAAACGGCCAGATGGTCAAGCCTCTGCTGGCGACCGCTGCCGGTCATTGACTTACTTTCTTGGCGGACTTGTTGACCAAGCTCCACCCAAGGTAAGCGAGACACCTGGTTTCGCAGGCCGAGATTCTCGATTATTATGCACATATAATATCAGATGACTTCATGAGGGTTTCTCTCGCCTGTGGCGAGACATGATCTCCAATCAATCTCATCGATCTCGAACTAGTCCGGCTGAAAGGCGTTCAGCTCTGGCATACAAGCTTTCAAAAGTCTTCGTTCGATGCTTCTCTTCTTTTGCTCTGATGGAGCTTCCTCTGTAGAAAAGTCGCACTCGTGTCGAGATGCAGTAGTTGGACGCTAAACAAGGCTGAAGCTGAAAACTGCGAGGTGAATGACCCCGATCGGGGGATGATCGACAATGCACACTTGCGTACACACCATCTCTTTGCGGCAACAGGTCACACGGCCCCCACTGGCCAACAACCTGGTCGGTTGTTCCCCCAGCACGCTTGAGGTCGTGAGCGGTGAAGCGTTGGTCGCACTTGTGCTGACTGGAAACATGTTGATCCATGGTGGCCAGGTGTGATTATCGGTATAAGGGGAGTTTCTCCTGACGGAACCATCGTCGTGAATGACCCAACTAACATTCGAGCAGACTCTTGTTACGACCTCGGAAGTATGCAATTTAGAGTCTTGTTGGCGCTTGCCGCAACCCTGGGCGTTGCTCTTTCCGCCCCAGTCGACAGTCTGAAGCAGCGTGATCTGGCAGTCAAGAGAGTGCAGGCTTCCCCGGCGGAAAACACAATGTACTCTCCCCATCAAAAGAGAGCAAACAAATACTTACGTCCTCTCAGGTACTACGACGAAGACTTCGACGAATCGGTTGTCAAACGCGAGGAAGCATCTCCAGCAGAAAACACTATGTAAGTGCTTGACTTCAGCCTCATCAGCCTTCATTCATGAAGAACAGGTACTACGACGAGGACTTTGACGAAACGGCGGTCTAGCCATCTAGTTCGATGGCATGCACGACACTTTCGTTGGCAAACTGGACTGGCTTGCATAGTCGTTGGGAGAATCGGACGCTCTTTAGAAATTCCTTTGTCACACAAAACATCAGTCACTTAGATCTCTCAAGTGTCGTCTCCTCAATGTGACCATAACTTAATATCAGCCTAATTTTCAGATCTTCTTCCATCGGTTGAGTGCCTCTTAATTCTGAACTACCCTTGACACCATTTCATTCACGCCTCGGTCACCAGCCGCGATAGATGGCATCGAAGTCTCCGTCAGCGAGCACCACGATCACGGCCAGCTGAACAACACGGTCACAGCTGACCATGGACTCGCATTTTGGAAGCGTCAACCCGGGGCAGCTGAAGGGCCTGTTGAGCTACAACATGTGGATCCATTCTGCAGTGTCGATCCCTCACACTGCGACATCTGACAACGGTGAAGACACCAGCGGGACTGCTGATGCATGCCTCAACTTGATCGTGCGACGCCTCGATGTACGTCTTTTCCGCTAGACTTCGATCCTGTTGGCTCCGATCATTCTGCCGTGCCACATTGTACGAGCAACCCACGGGTCGAAGCAAGTTGGTGGAGTGCATACCAAGATCTTGTCAACTTCTCTTATGCTGTAGATACTTTGATTCGGATCGATTATGCTGGAACATCTGTTCGAAAAGCAGCGCTATAAGCGGCTTCCCAAAGATGAGGAAGAGAAAGATGTCGAGAGCACACGGTGCGTATCACTGAATTGCAAGTCTGAACGTGGCTCACTGCCAGAAGGGACATCGTTCGATCTCGTTCTGTTTCCACGCCCCTGGCAACTATCGCCATAGCCGTTCTTTGCATCATGTCTCTCGGCGGGCTCGTTTTCAAGGTACAGCATTTGCGGCAGGCAAACGAAGAACGCTGCTCTAACCCAAGCATTCGGCGAGAGTGGCGAACGCTCTCCAATCCAGAGAAGCTGGCATACATTGACGCCGTGAAATGTCTTCATCAATCTCCATCTCGTCTTCGACAGAATGCTTCTAGTCTGGACGACTTCCCATGGACGCATCAGCATGTTGGATACGTTGCACACGACTCTGCATCTTTCTTCTCCTGGCACCGGTACTTCGTTCAGATCTTTGAAGACACGTTGAGGTCGGCGTGTGCGTACGAGGGCTCCTTGCCGTTAGTCAGAAAAATTGTCCCATGCAAGAGGTAGAGCTGACCGCGTGGTATAGCTATTGGGACTGGACGTTGGACTGGCAAGACCCCTTCTCGTCTCCAGTCTTCGACACAATGACTGGCTTCGGAGGCGACGGAGATCGTCAGCAGCCTTCAGCGACTGGTGTCGGGTATTGCTTGACAGAGGTACCAAGCACGAGAGCTACACTCAGTGCGTTAGCTGACACGATCTGCAGGGCCCACTGGCAGGTTCCACTTCTCGATATTGGGATATGAAAGAACAGCTGCACTGCCTGGCACGAAATTTGTCGGCTCCGAGCGAGGCCAACTGGAGAAGGAACAGACCCGATCTGATCGAACGCATGCTGGATCATAAAGACTACTTCGACTTCCTCCTCTTAGTTGAGCATGGACCGCACAACACTGTTCCAAACGCCATCGGAGGAGATTTTGCCCGCTTTGTAGCACCAGCAGGTAGGTGGAGGTGATTCGACCAAACAATGCCGTGAAAGCAAGACTCGTTTCAGCTAATGTGCCCGACAGAGCCACTATTCTTTCTTCACCACGGCCAACTGGATCGCATGTGGTGGATCTGGCAGCAGAAGTCAGCCAAGAACCGTCAAGCCTATTCTGGTCCAGCTTCGTCCAGATCGAATGCTACCGCATCGCTGACGGATGTTCTGCCTCTCCGTGGATTGGCACGCGATCCGTTGGTTGAAGAAATCATCGACACGGAAAAGGGGCTTCTGTGCTACAAATACGATCGGACGACATTCGGCAGTCTGTAACATCACATTTCATGCCCGCTCGTCAGGGGTTGATCTCTGGGCACACCATAGCCTGGCCTCCGGTTCAACTCCTTGATTTCGTGGGTCTCGATCCAATTCATCATGGCGTCGAATGAGCGACACTTCTTCTTGACGTTGAAGTCGGGCTGCATTAAAGGTCGGCCATCGATCCATCTGTGCGTGATGAGACTAGTGTCCACAGTACACATCAGATTCTGTCGTAGTACGTCGATACAGTGGTCTGCGAATGCAAGTCAGGGCCTGGTCTCATTGCGTGGAATAGATATGAGTCTCACCAATGTGCTTTCGTAGGACATTCTCGTTGTTCTGCCGAAAGAGCAGAGGTACTTGTGGTTGACTGCGATAGTAGTCTTGGTGTGTATACATCCGGATCATGTTCTGCAGTAGATGACATTAGAACCTGTCGGCGGAATGCTACGAAGCTCTTACCAAGCAGTGGAGCTCATGCGCCATATCTGAAGAAACAACGATTCCTTCGCCATACTTTGGCAACAAGTCTGGAGGCACTTGAACCGCTTGATCTAGAGACTTCCCTAGTGACTCAGCTTGTTCGAAAGAAATCTTCATGAGCCCTTCTGCGAGACCGTGTCAGCATGGTTCCCCATATGTCAGGTTTCGGGTGACTCACCATTGACGATATCATGCCAAGCAGCATCGAGGTCTTCGTTCGGATGTCCCTGCCAACGAGAGTGATAGTGCGTGCTGCCGTTGATCACATCTTCGTGGTAGCCATGGTCGAGAACGCTTTCCAGTGCGGGCGCTGCTAAGCATCAGTCGGCCGACTAGCGTGGATGTAGCAGAGGTCGTTTACAACGTACACGGTGCAAAGAGAAGCTCCGAACAACGTTGCTCCGACCTCGACAGAACGGACACGAGGGGGATCGTTAGCAGTAAGAGACCGATTGCGGCCCATTGTAGCTTAATCGTCCTCGACTTCTGCCGTAGAACTGTCTTGAGACTCGTCAATAGTGCCGAGGAGTCATCAGCAAGAAGTTCCTCGTCCTCTGGCTGATGCAAAGTTCTCATCTTGGTCTGCTTCTCAGATCATCTGAAGGCGACTGACATTACTTGGCCGTCCAAGACATGTCGTGAAGGCAGAGTCTCATGACACAGCCGGACCTTTGGTCATTCCCTTCACGCAATGCAGCTGACACGAAGCTAATGCTGCCCTGCTTTAGGGCGCGCTACTTCTGCAGCCTGCTTCAGCCTTCTCAGCCCGATCTTCGCAAACCTTAAATTCGAGTGCCAAAATGTATGGTCGGCAGCTCTTGTGCATATGGCGTCGATGGAACCGGAGAGAGGAGCTTCAGCCCCGAAGCGATGCATGGCAGGCGGTGAGTGTTGTAGATCAGCGAATCGTCAGCAAAGCTAACCCTTCCCCGAGTCTTGGAGAACGAGTCCGGAAAAGCACTTCGACACCCGTCTTGTCGTCAAGGCAGACACAGGCATGCCAGGAGAGGAACGCAAGAAGGTGAGATTTGGTGATGATCAAATCTTGCCAGAGAGTGAGCGAAGACTGCTGGAAGATGAGGAAGAGAAACTGTTCACCGATCAACACCGTGCCGCCCCTGCTCGTGTGGTCGGCTGCACGTCCATTCGAGCAATTGTTTTGATTCAGACAGGTCTCATCATTCTCCTCCTCGGGACGCTGGTCATTGGTCTCGTATTCAGAGACGAGCGATTGCCCGCACGATGTGCAGCATATCTGAATAACGGAAGTAGGTTTTTACCAGGGCAGCTACTCTTGCCTGTAGGAGCTGACAAGTAATTAAAGCCCCGATGAGTACCGCAGTGCAGTATCAGGAGAGACAAAGAGATGCCTCTACGAGACATCACAGTCGATGGCGGGGACCTCCGAGCCACGAGATCGACGAAGCTTGGCATGATATTGCTCGAGGTAGACCATGCCTGAGGGGTCCTAGCAACTTGATCAACAGCGCACTGACAGAAAACAGAGAACCTCATACTCGTTACTGATGACGAAGTGCGAGCCGCGGGAAAGGATCCAGCCAGGGTTGTCCGTCTTCCACCGCAGTATGAACATCGATATGGACCTGGGGCTCTCACTCTGACCCAATATGGCGTTGAACTGAGCTGCCTCAACTGGATACGGATGTACATCCATGCCGATTATTATCGAGAGCATGATGACTTCCACATCTTCGAGCAGAACAGCGATGAGACATTACGTCTCAAGCTAGGTATGCCTGAATAGCGAAACTTGATAAGTCTTGAGCAACCATTGAATGACCCCGATGTGCAGATCACTGCGTTGAGGTCCTTCGAGACTCCCTCATGTGCAACGCAGGCACGTCGATCATCACGCATCAATGGATCCAAGACCGACCACGAATGTTTCAGGATCTGCATTTTCCCGAAAAGACCTGTAAAGACTTCGACGCACTTGTCCGCTGGACGAAAGAGCGTGAAGTTGAGGAGATGACACATCCCGTGAAGGATGTGATCTTTGGTCATCACAATCCGGTGCAGCCTCAACCCACGGAATATGTTTACTCTCACATCCCCTGAGCATTCAGCCTGGCGTAAGGTTTGACACAATGGCCGTGCACTCGGTTGCCGCACGTCCACGGGAGAAAGTCTTGCTGGCTTCGAAAGAGCAATGTCCCGTCCTGCTTCTCTGCGGCGATGATCTGGCGCTTCATGTACAACCACTTCGAGACGAGCATGGCCACTATGCTCAATCGAACCTCTGCTAGGCAGTCTCCAACAGACTCTATGACCTCGTTTTGACCGAAGCCATTATCTGCTTCGGAGGGAGGAAGGCATCGTATATCAATGTTCGTGGGTTCTTTGGGCACGTTAGATGAAAAGATTTGATGGAATATACAGATAGTGCGGAAACTTACCACTTGACTTCTTTTTCTACCTTAAATACGTTTTGCCATGCAATTGCCCCTACACTAGATCTTACACGGTGCCTGATGGACAAACTGGATCGTGTGAGCTTGCCCTGGAGGGCACCCCCTAGAAACTCAGCGCCTGTTTTGTTAGCACTAGTATCGATGGGAAGATCCCCGATGAGACTTACCCTTCCAGAGGTTCGACTCTGTAATGCCAGGCTTTGAAGCACTAGCAGGCTCGGAGAAAGCTCTGTTGTGACCGGCCAGGTCAGCGGGTAAAGGCTGGCGGAGCGCCTGCTTCTCTGCACGCTTTGCGGCGACAAAGTCTGCATCGCGGTATTCTCTAAACTCCCAAGAACCCTTCAGCCAGTATTTTGCCTGGTCCGGAATGTTCAGCTGATCGATGCTTGGCGTTTTCGGCTCGGCCGGGATATCGACATCAGCTGGAATTGGCACGTTACCGACCTCCATATCGTCAATGACGTCCATGTCCTCTTGGTGATGGCACTCATTGTGCTGAAGCCACTGGTCCTTGGTGCGGTTCGCGATTTCATAGCCGCGAGTCCAGGCCTCGGCGTTATTCTTCTCGGCTTTCTCGGAGGGAGTGAGCTCATCCGGTGCCACGCAAGTCTTTGCCAGTTGCTCGGTGGCTTCTTGAAGAAGTTGGTTGGACACTGCTAGGGCACGATCGAGACGCTCATCGATATCAAGCTCCTCAGGCGTAGGGATCTTGGCTGGAAGACGCACTGGTTCCACGAGTTGAGGTTGGGTCTTGTACTTTAGTCGAGCTCTGTCCATGTAGTAGTATGCTGCATTGGCGCCTACAGGTGGCATGTCCAGTCCTGAGAAAGATCCTGAGCGCTTTTGAGCCATACCGGATGGCTTTGCTGTTTTGTTTGGAGATCGGAAGCTGAGGATCTGTCGTGGTTTCGATCGGAGTCGTCGGCTTAATGATACCGGATCGATCTGCTTGCAACGAAAATTGTTTGATAGGGCAAGACAGGCATCAGATCTCAGAGGTTGATAGCAAATAAATATGTTCCTTCTTTATGTTTCCTTTATGCTCCAACAAGGCATTCTTTCGCTTTGATCTTTGTCCTCGGTATCAAAGCCCATGCTGACCTCCATGTCGTTCCAGTATCCGGCGGCTGACAGCTACCACGCGGTCAGAACGCAATATGAGGAATCAAGCAATTGAGACGATCCCCAGAAGACGCTTCGCGGCCATTATGATGAGAAGGTGGAAAAGGAGAGCAGAGTTTCGAGAATTCTTACGAGGAATGTGGCTGGGAGTCGCGTCCCGCGTCTTGCCTTTCGCGGCTTCTGATTGGTGGACGTCAACCTCACCTCATCGCTCCCTTTTCACCCTCCTCTCTTCCTCTTTCACACACATCGCCGCTCATCGAAATCCTCGAATGCCACTACGACGCTTAACAGCGCAAAGCCTACGACTCACTCATGGAGAATTCTGAGATGTGTTGACAGCAAAATCGATACATTTTCCTCCCTGAGCAAGCCTCTCTGATCTGCCTTCGGTATGTGAATCCACAAACGCAACAGTAGTATTCTCGCTTCCCATTGTCATGTCCTTCATTATCCATATCACTCTGCATCCAGTCATAAGCAAAACATCTCCTTCCAATACTCTCGCAACGTGAAGCCTTCAATATCTCACTCAGAATCCCCAAGGACACAAAATTCTCACAGCACTGCGTTGAGTACCTTCGAAAACAGCGTTTGCTCTCCTCTTACTCCGGGCAAACACGATCAGTGAACTCATCGGAGCTTGTGTCGTCCGAGCCTGCGATTTCCTGGCCGCCATTACCTCCACCGCCGATGAAGAAGCCATTGCCACAACAGCTGCAAGCCAAGATCTTGGCCGGAAGAGGGTCAGAAGCGCGACGAGACAAGGAGTAGAAGCGTGGTGGGGTGCGAGCAAAGGTGCTGTTGTCCGAGTTAATCGTAGCGATGGTAGTGTTGTCATCATCGGCAGAGTTAGGCGAGTGCTCCTCATGACCCGAGAGCGGCAGAGCTGAGACGGGTGGGCTGGACTTCTCCTCATCACCGTCACTGCCATACTCAGACCTCAGGTCTTGCGACTTCCTCTTGCGGCGCAGTTGAACGCTGTCCTGGCCCATACCGAGGTACTGGATCGAAGGAACTCCGCGCACACGACGTGCCATTTGCTCGGCCATCTCTTTGTCTTTGAGAAGTCTCTTGGTCTTGGCGACAGACTCCTCGAGCCAGTCGTCCTTTGCGACAGAGACCGACACCACTGGCGCGAAGCTCGAGCCGACGGACTCGACAAGATCCGAGAAAGCTTGGACACGGCGAAGGTGAGGTTGAGGTTCAGATGAGTCCCTGGAGGCGGGTTTGTTGAACAGTGCATGGCCTGAGCTGAGCGGGATGCTGCGGTGCTTGCGTGAGTGGGAGCGAAGAGGGCGGTTTGGCGACTTGTGATCCATTGCAGCGAGGGTGTAAGAGTAGTCTTGGGCGGTGGTTTGAGCGAGTGACTGCGTCGATGCGTGTGCCTCGAGGAATTGCGTCGAGTCCATACTGGCGCGGGTTGTTTGAGTTCGGCGGACGCAGTTGCGAATGATCGATGAGCGGCGCTGCCAGACACTAGATGAGCAGTTTGAGGACTCGAGCGAAAGGTGGTGTGTCCAGTGTCTTTAAGAATGTGGTTGTGAACGGGCTGTTTGAAGAGGAAGATTCTTTTGCGCTGCAGCGGGATTACCCGCAAAAGTGGGTCTGAAATCAAGTGAATCTTCTACACCCGAATTCACTTGACCGTGTCCTAAGAGGGACTTGACCTTTAAGATTATTGGAATTCATGTGCAAGGTCTGAAACTTCCATGAACTCATTGTTACTAACGCTAACCAAGTCTAATCAAGTCCAACAGAACAGGTCCCTGCAATTGTACCCTCATCGATCACGAACATGACCTTGTTCCAGACGTTGATCTGCTTTCCCACAATTTCAACCTCCACTTGCTCAGCCGAGCCCATCAATCCTTCGGCCGGAATGCCAGGTCGAACTTGAAGCGCTTGGCTTCGTTCGTTGGTTGAGCCTCGTCGGCGCGGAACTCAGGCCTATCGTCTACTTCATCTGCCATCCTCTTTCTCGGTCTCAGCTTTGGCGAAAGGACGAGCTCCTGTCCCTCTGCGTTCTCTTGTTCCTGCTCCGCCTTTTCTTGCTGCTTCTCTGCACCGTCCTTTTGCTTCTTCGCACGTCTATCCATACGAAAATCCCGAGCCGACCCGACATTGGCTTCGTTGTACACCTTCTGGCACGACTCGCACCGAAAGACCTTTCCGCCCTTCCAGTTGAGGCGGTCGTGCCTCATGCACGTGCCCCTTGAGAAGTACTCGATGCCGTATTCTGCCTTTTCCCAGGCTCCAGTGCCGATGCACCCTGGGTGGAACGGATGCTCGCAGTCGCTGCATAGCACCAGGAAAGAAGTGCTCGTGGTACCACACACGCAGAAACTCTGCTGGAGCATGGTCAGGCCTTCTTGCCAGTCGCTGGACGGCTGAGCCAGTGCCTTGAAGCGGTGGGTAAGAGTGTGACCATGGGTGTTGTTTCCAAAGCACTCTGCGCAGAGGTCAAAGCCATCGATGCAATCGAAGCAATGATAGCGGATGCCGTCTATTGGTTTGTCGCAGTTGTCGCACTCAGACTGCACCTTCAGCTCCGGCTCAGGATCGGCTCCTCTCGTGTCTGGACCGGATCCCTTCGAGTCTGTCCTCGATTTCGAAGATATCTTCAGCGCCTTCTTTTTCCTCGTCCTCTGTTCCTCCGCGGTAGCAACTTGAGATGCGGACATGCCTTGAGTCAAGACTGTTATGCGTCCAGCGTCGGAGATCTGCTTGTCGGTCATGAACAACCCGTTGGCTCTGGCCCGACCTCCTGTCATTCGCATGATACTCTTGCGGGCTGGATCATGCTCATAATCCCGGTTGAGGCTCTCGCCAACGTCGAAGTCGGAATCGTGCTTGGCATTGGTGTTTGTGCGTCTAGTTCTTGGGTTGGACTCAGCAGCAGGGGATGGACTTCTCTTCCGAAGTCGTCGCAATGCCTGGGGAAGGAGCACCTCCCCACTTCTTGTATTGATGCGAACTCGTTTGGCCTCTTGCAGAATCCGCTTTTCCTCCATCCGCTCCTCGTCAGCCTTGGAGTCACGGCCGTACACATGGCTAAGTATGCATTTGCGTGGCTTTGGTGCGTTCCGTTGGCGAATGAAGTGGCTTGCGACTTTCTCGCAATCCGGATGCGGGCACTCGAAACCCATTCCGTTCGGCTTCTTGTCCTCCGACATGGCGCAGTTGTGGCCGCATTTCTGGATCGTCTCCGTCACGATATCATGACCGCAGATGAGCCGGTGATGGTGGGGGTGCTGGAGACGAGGTGCCCGGAAGCAGACAGTTGGGAACTGGCGGCCTTCATTGTCGGCCGCTCGTCGCAAGACAGTGTTCGCATCGACAAAAGCAGGCTCATGATCTTCGGGCACGTTGAACAAGGTGGTCGGTTCATCATCCAGAGGCTCCTGCTTGATGATGGGATCGGTTCCCGACATTGTATGCAGTTCAATGACGGGCTTGCGGGGTTGTTGACAAGCGTAAACAGCTGCGTTGCGGGGGCGAGGCGCGAAAGAGACGAAAAGCGCGGCGAGGCGTCACTCTTAAGTAGTTCGAGCGGATGACGAATTCTGGCGGAAGTTCGGCGACGACGCGCTAGGCACCGACAAATTGCGGCAAGTCACTGGACCTCCGACCTCGCTAAGCATGTGATTCTCGACAAATTGGGAAGGAGCGTTGCCGAGCAACAGCGGGAAGTTCCGCTGGGTAGTTTCCTCGCTCACTGTTTGCGGTTGCCATCCTCACCAGGTGTATAGATCTCATCAGCAACGAATATACTCCTTTCAGGTACACAGAGACAACATGGGTACATGCAAACAGTGTAGGTCGATAACCCGCCAAATGCCAATTCGCCTCGTTACCGCCTCATAGCTGTCATCCGCCAACAATTGCTCGCAGCCGCCTTGCCTCTGCCGTCGTGGTGGTCGCTTTGCTTTATGTTGATAGCGTGTTGAAAGAGAGGCTAACCAAGACTTTGTCTCACAGGCCTTTGTTCCTGAGGGTTTCACTCTGCTTCGTCGCCGATACAAGGGATCTCCTGTCGCGCTTGAGTAGGAGACAATGCGCTCAATTTGGGTCAAAGAACGTCCATGGGGAGCATACTAAGGTACTTGCCGATATCAATTCTTCGACGGCGAGAGCCCAAACAAACTCAAACTAATCACGACATCAGAGCTGGACCTTCTCTTCACATCACCTACCTATACCACCATGCCATCGAAGGTATCCGCTATCCCGAGGAGAGAGCCGCGAAAGGCTAGTGCGATGTCTGCACCAACCACTTCAGCATCAGTACAGGGGTCGCAGCCAACATCCATGGGCCCAAAAACACGACTGCCAGTGCCGTCTCATCTGGCTCTGACCACGGCCTCGAGAACCTCTTCAAAGAAACACCAACACACCAGAAGCGTGGCCAGTCCAAGCACAAAGATAGCCCAAGCACCACGACCGCAGCCGACTCCATCGAGTTTGAAGTCGAAGAATCCACTCAGCATTGAGGTCACCAAGCGTGGACCTACTGGACTTCTCACCCCAACATCACCTCAGTCACCAAAGTCATCCGCACCTGAGCTCTTTGCGTCCCCGAAGGCTCCTAGGAAGGAAGACCAGACTGCGGAAGTACCCAAGATCGTCACTCAGTTCAAATCGCCTTCCTCGCCCACAAAGTCGCCATACATGCACGCACATATCGGAGACCCTTGCATTCCTGGAGCTCTGGTACACCAGCTGTCGTGCGGTCACAAGATCATCACTCGGATCCCCGAACAGTGCAAAGCCAACTGTCAACGACCCTTGCCGGAATGCATGGCGAAGTTTGCAAATGCCAAGCACGAGAGCCACATGTTCGTTTGCGGTACGTGTGTGGAGGAGCATGTCGAGAAGCATCGTCAAGCCAAGCGAGCCTTGTTTCTGGAGACGTTCGAGAAGACCAAGCGCCACATGGGCTGCATCCCGGAAGGTTGGATAGAGTCGCAGATGGAGTATTGGGAACGTGTGTGGGAGAACGATATGCACAAGGAGAAGGCTGAGTTTGCAAAGCTTGGAGAGGTTTGCACTTCTATTCCAGGCGAGCCAGGACCTGTCGAGTTGCCACCTAAGAACGTTGTTGGAAAGACGACGTCCATGTCCTCAGGTCCTGAGAAAAAGTCGAAGAAGGCCATAGCATCGCCGGGTACACTTCGACGTGGCAAAGCCTGAAGAGTTGATCAGTCAGGACCAGGCTGAAATAAGAAGGCAGAAAGCAGCTAGGTCAGAACTGTACAAGAAGCCGTGATATGGACCTACGAGACATCTGCACAGACACTAGCAGCGTTGGCAGCGGCCGACTTGAGCACCTCCTAGCAGAAGAAAGGCCTCGATTGTCTCATCATCACCACCTCACCAGTTCCACAACGTAACTCCATCAATGACGTTCAAGGTAGCTGAATCGCCTGAACCCCTCCCTCGTCATGCATGTGATACCGCCAAGCCTCGCCATTTGCATCATCTTGACGCAGGTACGTCTGGTCGCGTGAGAGCTCAGTCGCAAATTTTTGAGCTGAACACTTAATAGTAACCCCTCCTTCTCTGCTCATGGAATCATCATCAAACTCCTCACTCCCAACTCTTCCAAGTTCCAAGCTCTTCGCAACTTCTTAAGACAACAGTCCAATTCACCTCAGTCCGAACTCCCATACCGCCATTATGTCGACCACTCGTAACCCCGACGGACCTTTGAACCCCGAAGGCGGCTCTGGCGAATTCCACCCTCGTGTCGAGCGTGATGAGCCTTTGACAACCAAGGGAGTAGGTGATGAAGTCAAAGACGACGTCGATACCGCTTACTAACAGACTTTAGCATCAACCCGGCAAGCTCGTCGGCAACGACGCTAAGCCTGAGTTCCAGGCAGAGACGCTCCCAGCGGGCTCAGCTCCGGCAGACCGCACCTTTCAGTACGTCCTCAACTTGACGAACATCTGCCCTGTGAGACTAACAACACGACGTAGACCAAACCCCAACGCCGAAGCCCCACCAGTCGCAAAGTACCAATCCGAAGCGGACCCAGATTCCGGCTCGACCGCCGCCCAGGACACTCTCCTCGGAGCGAGCTCAGCGGACGTCCACACCGGTCTGGGACACCCAGGCTCCGGGCAGACTTCAAAGGAGCTTCGCCACGATGGACAGAGCGGTCGTAAGAACCCAGGCGTTGGATTAGAGGGCGTAGGAGCTACAGCTCGCCAGGACACTATTAACGCGAAGGATCCTGCGTTCGCGGGCCAGCGTGCTTTGGATAAGGACGAGGCGACTGTAGGTCGGTCGGATGTTCCTTCGGCTCAGGAGCGTTTGCCTGAGAGTGCTGAGACTGTTGCGTCGGAGAGGAGATAAGATGGTCCTCGCGCAGGGTCGTTTCGAAGGAGAAGCAAAACAGCTGCTACGAACTATTACGATGAGATGAGGTTTATTTGACTGGAGGTCGTTGAGCTTTTGTGGCAACAGGATAGTTCCTTCAGCTCGGCTGATATGATCGAGCCATCAGAGCTCTGCTAGTGTACACTACAATCGAGAGCAATCCTTGTCGTCAGCTCATGCTTCATCGCCGCTGAAGCCATTCCACTCTTCGTCGTCATCATCTGCTGCTCCATCTGCTTCTTCTACTGCACCATTCCGACCTCCATTCGGCTCAATTTCAACATCGCCATCTCTTACAAAACCAGCCACAAAGAAGCCCATAGTCCCATCTTCGCCTCCCTTCTCGCATCGGATACAAGAATCAGCCACTTCCGCAGCATCAAAATCTTTTGCTCCACCCTCGGTTGTTGACGCTGCTATTGCTTGACGAGCAGCGTCTACACTACCTCGCTTGTGCCATCTTCTCATCCCATCGACCTGATCAGCACGCTTCATAATCCGCCAGCCTCGGCTATGAGCAACGTCTGAGAGCAATGCCTGCACCACGACGTTCTCATTCTCCTCTGCATGTATGGAACACGTTGAATACGTGATTCGTTTGGCTGCAGGGAAGGACATGGCGTGTTGCAGTAGCCTGAGCTGGAAGGTGGAAAGGTTTTCGAGTCTTGCTTTCAGTTTCGCTTCGTCCTCATCGTCTTGTTCGGGTGTCTCTTCAGTGATTGCGTCTCCATCCTGGTCTGTCGGTTCTGGCGCAGGTTGAGTCTTCTGTCCGCCTCGTTTTCGTTTCTTGCCCTTTGAGGCTGGAACCGTAGTGGTCGCGGACGGCAAGCGAACAGTCACAGTAGCCTCATCTCGTCCAAAGATGCCATTGCCTGAGCAGCTGGGGTCAAGAAGGAGACTTGTAACATTTCTGCACTCCTTCGCTGCTGGATCTAGTTTGAGAAAGTTCTGCTTCTGCTTGACCGTCACAACATCCCCAGCGCCTGCCAACTTCACCATCTTCTCCAGGGTCTTTGATCGTTCGGGATCTTTCTCGCATGCTGTGACCTTACTCTGAGAGTCGGTCAGGAGAGAGGCCACATGAGTCGTTTTGTTTCCAGGAGCCGCACACGCATCGATCACATCACCCTCGCCAGGCCGAGGATCAAGCAAGTAGGCAGGAAAGCAGGAAGCCTTCTCCTGAAGAATCAGCTTGCCTTGCTTGTAAGACTTGAACGTTGTAGGATCGTCTGGGCCGGTAATCGCAATGAGATTGGGAATGTGCTCGTCGACATGGTAGAGGCGTTGATCGGGCGTGGCATGGGTGATCTCCTTGAGTGATTGCGCTTGAGTGTAGGTAGTGAATGAAGCCGCCAGCTCGTCGTCAAATGAAGTTCTGAGCGTATTGATCCGGATCCATCGAGGATGTCGTATCCGTGGTTTCGAATCGGGATCGGTTGGTGGTCCATTGGCAGCTTCTGAGTTGACGTGTGCTCGCAGTGCATCCAACGTGGCAAAGCCACGCCGTAATCGTGCCTTGGTGAGCTCTGCCGATAGTCGAACCTTGTGTCGACTGATCGATGTGTTCAAGCCATGGCTTGAGGGTAACGCAACACCTTTCTTTGACAGGAAGAGGTCATGTGTGAGAAGGAGAGCCAGGGTTGGAGTCAGCTGGTATACCGTTAGTACTGCAATATGGCTGCCCAAGAGTTTGGGTTTCTTACGCTCTTCTCAACACCCAGAACACCACTCCTCTCCACCACTTCGGACAGGATCTCGCTCCATTTCGCCGCTTCACTTGTCAAGGCGAAAAGTGTTTTTCCATCCGTCTTCCAGGTCTTCTTGCCGAACACTATCGATTTGAGTGATCCCCCATTTTTTTGCGCTCTCTCAAGGATGTCGGCAGCCTCATGGTAAAGAGACATGTTCTCGATGGATTTTTGATCGAAGCTGTCGAGAAGTCAGACTTTGGCTCTGTGGCGTCGGGTGTGGCGTTCAGCACCGCCACGACCCATATTTACCCTTGCGGGGGCGTGGGATTTACTCTCACCTCACCTCTTTCACGAGCTTCATGATTTCCATCATTTGGACGTCAGGAACCTTTTTTACATAGATAAATGCATCTGTGGTTCGACCGATGATCTGTTCAATGGACATGGCTAGCCTTGACGCCTTCAAAATGCAAGAAGAAGCAGTTTCGTAAGGTTCGTTCAACAAAACGTTGAGCGATTTTAACAGTGACAAGCAAATGAGAGAGATTGGCAAGGTATAGATCTCAGGGTAGTCGTCAGCAGTTAATCAAACGGTCACGAGCTTCTATTCCAGCCCTAGCATGGTCACAATTCTTGTGTTATCACTGCCTCCATTTCGTGGCTTTTACGACGATGTAAGTTTTTGCCATTGACGACAAATTTTTCATGACCCTGACACTACTATCCAGGAGGTTATAGTTGGTTGATTATGGCAGCTAGAGGATGCACAAGTCAGACGTCTGCTCGAGGAGTGCACGTGGCGCCACATTCCCCCGAGAATCATGACATCAATCGCGAAGCGCATACAATTCGTCGATGTGCTGCGGTCGTACAAGGATTCTGAGTATTCTGATCATTGCGACAAGCATCTTCAAGTGGTGGCAGTGAGGAGTGCGGGCGGTGAGAAGTGCTGGCAGTACTTCGGCGGGGACGTTTTGAGCTATATATTCAATCTTCCAGCGGACTCCTCATCCAATCGTTCAAAGCAGGCAAAATTAATTGAGGTCGAAGCTCTTCGAAAGGGCGTGGCGGTTAATGGCGTAGCGCGGAGAACGGTTGGATATTATTTTGCTTTTTGCACGTCATTTGCCAATGGCCCGGGTTCAAATCCCTTTAACTGACCAAATTTTTTTCGCTGCAAAACGAAAGACATACCAGAGGCGTATAAATCCCCATCCCAAAGGCGCAATAACATAGCGAGACAGATCTTCCAGTGACCACGCGTAAGAACACAAAAAAATGACCCCCAACATGCACGCATTAAACGCACCCCTTTAACCGACCCATTTTCTCGCTGCGAAATGAAGGACATATTTGTTATAGTAGTAGGCGTAGATGGAAATCACGGCAGGCGTGCACGCCTGCTAAGCAGCTATATCCGGCTGCAGACTAGATAGCTTGAATGATCATCACTTTACACACAAACCATCTCGCAGATTGCTCATCGCATCAATATTCGTCGCGCATCAAACACCCGCCGTCTCAAAGGCGCAATCAAATAGCGAGCCGAATCTTCCAACGACCACGTGTAAGAGCCCCCAAGAAAGAACATCAACACGTGTACGCACCAAGAGGAGCCAGCACCATCGCCGCATCGCCGCCCGTCGCGAAGTCCCGACTCGGGTAAACCCCGGCCGCAGGCCAATTTAAGCTACATATATCCCAAGCAACCCCTCACCAGTACACTATCAAATCAAAGGCGGTGGGTGTCCCTGGGTTTGGTAGTGTAGTGGGATTCAATCCCACTCGTAGGCCAAAAGTAAGACAACAAAGACTTCGAGTCTTGTTTCTTCTCTAGAACACCTCACTAAGCAGGTGATAGTTCTTCTTTTTGCATTTTTGATGTTGTTGTTGGGGTCTGTGCGCGTCGTCCCCCATTCAATCCCTGGTGGTTGGCTGTTTTGGCCCTTTCGTTTCTTTTTTGCGAATATTGCGGACACGGATCGATCGAATGGACTGATTGATAGGCTGTATTATCATCTCTGCGTTTCATTTGTTTTTCACCTTCTGCAAACGCCATTTGCGCACTCTCCTTTTCGCATACTCTGATTGCTTCTCACGCTCGCGATGGACAGATTGGCTAAGGTGAAGTATGACGTCTTGTAACTATAACCTTACGTGTAAACGCGCACCCACCGTAAAGAGGAGTTGGAGCACATAAGCGTGTGCATCAGTTTCAGCCGACGGAGACAGCTGCACTCAGTGGCTTCATACTTAAGGCAGGTGAACCCGCCGCAATCGATCGACTCTCCACTGCTGGTTGAAGGTGCCGTTCCATTCGGCTTGTTTGACGAGGGCGAGGTGCGCTGTTAGGATGATACCCACGAGCAGTGCTGCTGTGAGAGGGCGGAGCAGGGCCATGGTACTTTCTGTCGGTCCTTGATGGGCCAGCAGCAAGATTCTGAACAGAGCTATACATCACAATAGAATCTATACAACTACGCATGTCCACAAATTCGTCTTCACATCCATCTACTTTCCAAGCCCCACCCCTTTCCCCCTCGCATTGATAATCGCATTCAAACACCTCCCCACAGCCTCCAAATCCCCCAGCAAAGTCACATGTCCACGTTCCGAGCTCGCCACGCCTCCTCTTGCCACACGATATCCTTCAGGCACCATGGCCGCTCTGGCGAGGACGACTCCATCGCCACTGGCGAAGGCCAGCTCGTCGTATGCATCGGCGTGTTTGATGCCTTCGCACCCGTCGACTTTGGCTCCGATCACGGTCGGCACGCTCTTGCCGTAGATGGCGGAGATTGGGGGGTAGATGTTTGAGGCGTGGTGTTCGGGTTTGAAGGCGAGTTCTTCTTTGAATTGTTTGACTGTGGCCAGGGTTCGGGTGAGGTAATCGAGGGCTTGTTCTCGCGGGAGGGTTACGGCGGTTCGGACTGATGGGGGAACGACTTCGTCGTCATCGTCATCTTGGGTTGGGGTGTCCCTGGCGATGTTGCCGTTTGCTATGGCGATACGGTTGGCGTCACCAGAGCTAGGATTCATGGAGTCTGGGGCTTCGGCTCCTCCGGCAATCGTTGCGGCGGTGGGGTCCCCAGGACTCTTACCCCGAACAGAGCTATTCTTCCTCCCGGGCAGAGGAAGACTTGGAAGGGCACTGGCCATTGAGCTAACATATCCAGATAACCCCGTGGGCTTTGGAGGGGCGCTCAAGGGAGGAAGTGGTCGAGCCATGACTGGGGAAAGGCGGCAGTCGATCCATGTCTGCGGGTCGAAGAAGTCAACGGGGTATTCTTCCTTTGTGTTCTTATCGATGAAGCATCGACCATCCAGGGGTAGCAGGGCGAAGCTTGTTCGGATCGTGAAATTGACTTGAGCTGTTAGTACTCGACTGCTCAGCAGCACTTCATCGCCGTTTCTCAGAGGTCCTAAGATGTTTACGCATGTTTGGGGCACTAAGTACCAGTTCAGCATGAGCTTCGAATGTCAAGAATCTAGGGCTGCGAGACTCACCTCCAGCATATACCACGCCTCTGAAGAGCTCTGGACGTTGATTGACAGCATGTCGTGTGATTAGTCCTCCTAGTGAGTGAGCGACAACTATCGCCCCTCGCTTGCCTTTGGGTACGCTCGGCTGGTTGCTCGGCAGAGATTCCAGGTACGCGATGAGCTTTTTACTCAAGTGGTGAGGGTGTAGTCGCCAGTCGTAGCCATAGTCATGCACTCTGAGCTTACCAGTCCTTGCGTTCTCGCAAGCTCGAAGGCGCTTGAACAATCTCCGTGACATGTCGACTGGACCGATGTGAGTGAGCATTCCTCCAGGAATGACTGTTTCGGTAGCTCTCTCATCTGCATTCTCGTCTATGCCCACTTCGAGGTCGACCTTGCGTATGTTCAGGCCGACTTTTATCGGAACCCAGAGTTGACGATGGGGCGGTTCAGCAGACCTCAAGATCGAGCCTCGGTACCCACCAAGAATTACGATGTCACCTTCTAGTCGATTCAATGCTTCCGTAAAGTGTGGATGCTCCGTTGCCGACTGAGGCGCATCTGATATTGCTGCTTTAGCAGATGAGTATGGCCGTCTAGTCATGGGATCCACTGGCTTGGGTGGGCTTTTATCTTGTAGATCCGATGAAGACCGTTCACGATTCATAAAGTCTGGTGCAAAGTGGGAGAAGCTCGACATTGAAGGCATGCTTGGCAGTCTGATACTGGAGTCATGGAAGCTGTCTTTGATCGCCTTGAATCTTGAGTTGACTTGTTCTGATACGTGCTCGAAACGACTATCGTCGCCAAGCGATGACACTCTTGACAGCGTTCGTTGCGTGATCAATGATGTGTCTGACGTGGATCGTCGAAGTGGTTGTGGTCGCGAGCGGACTTGATGTAGTTGGAGGTTCGCATTTGTAGGCAAGTCAGGGATTGTAGCCTGTGCTTCTTCTTCTTCCTTCGGAGATCTTGAGCGGTTAATATCTTGAGTACGGCGCGGACCTGGTTCTGTAACTTGATGAGACGTCCCTGGACGTTGGACTTGAAGCTTCGCTTGGTCTGCGCCTTGGATTGTAGATCTTCTAGTCGGAGCTTCTCTCTTTCGGCCATCTCGAAAGTCCTCTTTGCCACCCTCTCGCGTGGACGCAAAGGGAGAGGAAATGGAGAAGTTCTTGGACATTGAAGGAAAGCTTGAGAAAAACGACTTTCCAAAGCTTTCAGAACCCTGTTCTGGTCCGGAAGAGGCTCGTCTCCGGAACGAAAAGCCATCACGAAGTACAGATCTTGACTTGCTAGATCTTCGAGTGTGCTTGACGTCGGCACGCCAGGGAGAAGGGAGTTTGTCGCCTGGTCGTTGCGATCGATCAGGCGAGGCCCTCACTGGTGGGGTCTGGCTCTTTTGAAAGTCTTGCTCCTCCACTCCATCTTCAGGCTCGTCGCCTTCTGCAATCCCGTCAAATCCAGCCCCGAAGAATCCACCGGCACTCTCAAGCGCTGCAGCTTTCTCAGTCGCGGGTGTCCTCGGCGATATGAGTCTTGTCTGCTCGCGACCTATACTGATGCCAATGGCTTCGCGAGCATCGTCCGGGTTTCGAATAGCACCATTGTCCTTGGCTTCCTCATCAGAAGAAGTTCCTTGATCTGATGCCAAGATCGAGTTGTACTGCAGCTCAGCCAGGGCTCGCCGTGGCGTTTCCAGGTCTTTGAGTTTCGAAGACTGGGCTGACATCCTTGCCAAACGATGGCGCAAATCCACAATCTCAAGTCTCCGTATCGTTAGCAGTGGCCAGGTTGCGTAAATGGTGGCATCGCTCGCGCGGATATAGTATGTGTTATCGCCAGATCCAATTTCTGCCTCTCAACTTGTTAGAGGCTGTGCAGCGGTCTTGGCCGAGGAAACCCGTGATCTGCTTGCTGTTGTGCTCCCAGCCAAGCGCGATGAGAAATCTGTGCTAGCGATAGCGATGGAAGATATGAGATTAGGAGGCATGCCGGCTTTTGTTGCTTCCAATGCTCAGCGTGCCGGATCAGCCGTCGAATGTCATCGATTGCACAAGTGCAAGCTAAAAAGTCTCAGCCACAATCCCAAAGACGCCCTCTCGGGGCTGGAAAGCACAGAATGCCGAGATGCTGAGGTCCTGCACAACTTTTGATTGGCCTAGATGACGGATCTTTGCCCGGAAGTTTGCTGCGGCGCAAATACTGCTTGAAGTTGATTGATGCATGAACGCGTATTCGCTTTCCACGCTTTTGCTCTGTGAGAAGGAACCCGAATGATGCTACGACCTCAATAATAGTAGCATTTCCAAGCGGGCACAGCGCAATAACCCACACCAGCGACGCCGTGAATGGTACGTATGAGACAGCGAATGTCACTATTGCTCGCCACCTGGATTTCGAGTGAAGTCGGCATGCATGCGGTCCTTCTCTACAAGCAATTCTCGCCTAGAATCAGCCGTGCCTTCTCGTACGTCTTGATAGAAGGCCATCCAACGTTTCCGAAGTCTTATGTCCATTGACTCGATAGCCAAACTGCCCCGCCCTCGCCTGTGGAGGATTGCTCGTATGTGCTGACTTCGACTGAGGAAAAGAACTTGCTGCGACCAAGGGCCGACGTGTGCATAACTCTATATCTTTTCGACTATGAGGGTTTGAAGCAAAGCTCAATCGTCTCCTTCGCAAGGAACGGATCCAAGGGCCTGCAGTCTTCTGAGAGACGTGAAGTGAGCTTGCTTAGTAAAGAGCTTTGCGAGGTTTTTCCTAAGAAGTATACTTCGTGACCCAATAGGTATATATAAGTGCGCAGCGATCCCTATGCTCTTAAGCACCTCTTTCTCGAATCCTATGGGCACGTCGGGGCATCGAGGATCTGAGCAGCTTCATTGCTAACATCTCCTCTCGAGTGCATGAAGCCGGAGAAGGCGTTCAAATGGTCTTCCTAGCCATCGAAAGGAGACCGGAAGCATGCGCTTTCCTGGATGCACCATTCGCGCGTATGGTCCACAGCGCTGCCAGTCCGTTGACGGGCCGACGAGGTCATTGTTGTGGACACGCTACCCCAGCATGTGGATGCCTTCTCCAGGGACGGCGTGTTGCAGAACATTTGGGCGGGGAGCAGAGAAGGGCGGGCTGGCAGTGGCGAGCGACTTGGTCGATCTGGAAGCGCTGAGTGGCCCGGAACAGGCGTATCTAGGCTGTTCGTCCGACGCGTGCAAGAAGAGCAGAAAGCGAGAGGAACAGACAAGTGTAAGCGTGGGCCGGATGGACATTCCCTTTCGGACCACGCGACGATAAAACAAGCTCGCCAAGACAACGACAAGATTGGCCACGGTGACCCCAATCTGGCGGCTGAAACCCCCTGGACAATGACGACGGCTGGAATTTACGCACGGCGGCCATATCTTCTTCTTACTCCAATCCATTATTTGTGAGGGTGGAGGACGTTCGCGGTCTCATGCGAGCACCGTAATCTGCACCTAAGCAACGGCCCGGCACGTGGGTTACATGACAGAACCTGTCAGAGGATCGGGACATTCACGGTGATAGCTGCCGTTGCCAACCCTCAAAATGGTGCACTCCCTCGTGCTCTCCGAGAGCATCATCGTGCAACTCCTCCCGCCAACTCCCTCTCCGCCCATATCGCAGCATCCCTAGCAGGCAGCATGGCGGCGCTGGCGACCGATGACGCCCATTTGGCCGCCCTGGGTGTCAAGCAGGAATTGCGGCGAAACTTCTCGCCGCTGTCCATGCTCGGACTGGCATTCGCCATTCTGAACTCCTGGACAGCCTTGTCGACATCGCTATCACTTGCATTGCCTTCGGGCGGACCGACAGCGGTTATCTGGGGCCTCATCACGGCGGGATTCTTCAACCTTTGTCTGTCCTCCTCGCTCGCCGAATTCCTCAGTGCCTATCCCACCGCGGGAGGCCAGTACCACTGGGTACACATTATCGCGTGGCCTAAGCAGAAGCGCATATTATCGTGGATCACAGGATGGTAGGAATAACTAGCACGGTGTCTATCCTTTCAGCGACTGATATTTCACTTCTCAGGATCAACGTTTTCGGCTGGATGGCGCTAGTCGCCACAGGAGGTCTCCTTGGATCCCAGATCATCATTGGCATCATTGCGATGTATGACCCTTCTTACCACGCGGAAAGGTGGCATCAATTCCTGATCTACATTGGTTACAACATTGCTGCTGCCCTCATCAATGCTTTCGGGAACTCCTTGCTACCGCTTCTCAACAAGACCGCCATCCTCTGGTCCATCTCGGGCTTCGTAGTCATATGCATAACCATTTTGGCGTGCGCATCGCCGAACTACAACTCAGGAGATACAGTCTACCGCGAGTTCATCAACGAGACGGGCTGGCCAGATGGTCTTGCTTGGCTGCTCGGTCTTCTTCAGGGCGCTCTGGGACTGACTGGATTCGACGCGACTGCTCATATGGTTGAAGAGATTCCCAATGCTGCAGTCGAGGCGCCCAAGATCATGATCTACGCTGTAGCGATCGGGACCTTCACCGGGTTCGTCTTCTTGTCCTGCTTGCTATTTGTGGCAGGCGATTTGCAGCAGGTCATCTCTTCCTCAGCCGGACCGCTCAACCAAATCATTCTCAATGCAACAGGCAGCTTGGCAGGGACAGTCTGCCTGCTTATGTTTCCTTTGATCTGCTTGCTTTTCGCAACGACTTCGATCATGACAACATCGTCTCGAATGACATACGCCTTCGCCAGAGATGGAGGTCTGCCGTTCTCACGCTTCTTCGCCCGGGTCCACAAAAAGCTGGATGTGCCGTTGGAAGCTCTGGCACTCACCAACTTGGTTGTCCTGATTTTTGGCTGCATCTTCTTGGGGTCCAGCAGTGCGTTTAATGCCATTACCAGTGCATCAGTCGTCGCTCTTGGACTGTCATACGGCATTCCAGTGGCAATCAACCTCCTCCGTGGCCGACGCATGCTACCAGCAAACCGACCTTTCCGCCTTCCAGAACCCTTCGCCTGGTTCGCCAACATCGCTGGAGTCGCCTTCACGATCCTCACGACAGTCTTATTCGTTTTCCCACCGGAATTGCCGGTGACAGGAAACAACATGAACTACTGCATTGCAGCTTTCGCGATTGTTTTCATCATAAGCATGCTCACCTGGATCTTCGATGGCCGGAAAAACTATACTGGACCGAAAATCTATATGGACGAGAACGTCCTTGTGGCTACACGAAGTCTAGAAGCGCTCAAGCTGCCAGAGATGGAGGAGCCAGGCTCTCAAAAAGATGGCAAAGGTGACTTAGACAACAAGCCTGTCGTATAGCCATGTTTTGGTGCTAGGTACGTGTTTCTCCACCTCCTTTTCTCCAGCATTCTGATGACACCTATCGTTACGCTTGATTCTTCGATGAAAGTTCTTTATAATATACCAATTGTTCCTACTGATGTTGCACGCAATTTCACCTATCCAAGTTTGACTTGTGGTTGAGAATTCATCGCTGACTATATAGCAGACAGGTTTATGGAAGACACCCAAGCGCAGAGCACCTGTAGGATAGCAACTGTTCTATATGAAGTGATGATTCATGCAAGACCAACCCTTCATGTTCATTCTCCCCGTCAACTATTGATGATAGTGCATCACGAGAAAACATACTCCGTGATCTATATTTCGCTACGAATGCTGACAAACGCTCGATTTTCTAACCAACAGACAACATCATACACATTACATCGCTCACCCATCCCCCTCCACAGCCAAAACAACAATCTGCGAATCCGGCCACTCCGCCCCACGATTCTGCAACCCACACGCCAACCTCGTCGCCATCCTCGAAATCTCCGTCATCGCCCTCGCGATATCCCGACTGTTCGCCGTGATCTCTCCCGCCACGACGACTTCAGGAGTCCTGCGGCCGAAGACGTGGAAGGAAAGGTCCCAACTGTCAGCAGGGAAATGCGGTTGCTGCGCTTGGACGTAGCCTTTGATGCGGTGGAGAAGGCGGTCGATTGCGGAGGTTAGGAGGGCTGCGAAGGGGTGTCAGAGGTGTAAGTTGGAGCGATGGGATGTGGACTCACCGTCGGTTATACGACCCAGGTATATAGAACGATAGGGTCTCTGTAGACGCGCCTGTGCCTCGAACCACTTCTCCGACTCGCCCACGCGCCGCAAGATCGTTCCCCGAACCTTCACCGTCCGATTGTCTTCGAGCGTCTGGTACGAGGCCTGTCTGAGATCCAGCGCTCCCCCAACTTCCGGGACGGCGAGTCGAGACTTGGGTTGCAGGATATACGACGCCACCGAGATCGACGTGCACTGCGACCTCGCCCCGACAGGCGAAACCTCAAAACTCCCGTCGCTGAATAATGTCCCCACTGCGCCGGCACATCTGGGTATCGCGGAGACGCCTCCTTCCTCGAGGATTTTCGCCAGATGGAGTATGCCGCCTCTTATACTTGCTGTCTGTGCCTGGGTCTGACCAAGCGTCGTCTTGTGGGCGTTCTTGAGGCATAGACTTGTGAAGGCTATGAAGGGGACGAGTCTGGAAGTGCTGCTGCTTAGGAGGACTTCGAAGTCGGGATTTGCTTCTGCCTTTTTGAGGAATGCTTGGACGCAGACACCGATGGTGCAGGGGCACGCGGATCGTTTCAGATGAGTGGATGGCGAGGGCGAGCTTTGCGCTGGGGTATTTCCGGGAGGGGTCTTTTGCTGTTCGGTATTGTTTTCAATCGTTACCAGTTTGAAGTCCTGCGAGCTGCTGACGAGTTAGCTTAAGAAAAGATGAGGTGCGGCCGACTACGATATACTTTTGCGTTACCGCTTCTTGAACCATTTCTGCAACCAAATCCAGGTGATCTTCTGGCGCTTTCGTTGACGAGGAGTTGAGGATCAATGGCACGCCGTGAGTGCCCACACAACGGAGCAGTCTTCGAATATCCCTAAGGCAGCTTGCTCGATGTCCTTGTGGCAGGCCGACTCTCACTGCAGCACCAGATCCAGTCTCCTCAAAGCACGAGTTGAGTATCATAGCCGTAGGCCTGCCGCTCGCCGCCAACTGTCGAAGCAAGTGATTGACGCCAATATTGTCAAAGCCATATCCGAGATTGCTAACCGGTGTGATGATATGGCAGACAGGTTCTGCTGAAGCCATCAGTCCAAAGGCTCGGATATCGAGATCGACTATACCCTGCCTACCAAGGCGAGCTCGCCTTCAAGAGCCTTTTAGAAGGTCTTCACATCTTCCGTCATAATAAGCATTGACTGCTTAGCCAAGCCAAGCCTCTATCCACGCGATCACCACTCGTGTCCACTTGACAAACCGACGAGGCTGTGCAAAACAGAACAATTATCAATCTCTGCCATGGACACGGATGTATCCCTTCCCTTTGGGTCTGGAATCAAACCATTGAAGAGGGAAAAGATTCGCAAGCGTACACGCCATCGCCCATCGGAGGGACGGTGAGTGTAGAGGAAAAGGAAAACGTCAAGACGAACTAGACTGATGTATGGCACAGGCGCTTGGATTGCTCAGAAGAGGAATGCCGTACGGATGAGGCAATGGCGACCAGGCTGACCGCTCCAGTTTCCTCGCCTTGTTATGGATAGCTCATCGAATGATTCGGGCCGGGTTGACGTGTTGCTCTGGACTTGCCAAGGCTTTGAAACACTTTAATTGCCGTGAGGACGATTGTGTATGGAGACGAGGGTGGTGTAGAGTTCGGCAAGGTGCCGTGGAGGCCGAACTCAGCGCTGTCCCGACCGCGTTTCGGGCCGGCTTTCGGCATCGAGTGGATGGACATAAGAGAGATAGGAGCGACGAGTGTGCCGAGACCGGTCCGTTTTGGCGTAGAGCAGTTGTGAGACAAAGACTCTTCTTCAATTTGTTGGGAAGAAATTCTTGTACTGAACAGAACAAAGCCGCGAAGGGCCATTTGTCAAGGCGGTCATTCGTCTTCGTCACACACACACCTGAAGCAGTGCAGGCCAGGTTGAAAAGAAACGACTTCGAGCGAAGAACTGTGATAGAACGCCTGAGAAGCATCAGCAGTCCAACCACAACGTTCCAGAAGACCGTCGCTATGACGAGAAAGCAAATCGTCCAGCCTTCCATGTAATCAAAGAAAGGGAGTTCGATATACCCTACTCCCCTTTGTCCCCTCACCTAGCGATTCATTAGCACATCTCCCAATCAGAGAACCACCCAACAGACCCTCTCCCAATGAAAGAACCAACACTCTCACAATGCCTCCCCCTTCTACCTCCTTTCCCCTTTCCCATCCATCACGTCCAACCCCAACTCCCCAGCCCCATCACAGCCAGCACCCCCAAACCCCAAACCCCCTACAAGCAAAACCAAAACCAAAACCAAAAATGTACCGCACCGCCCTCGCCCAACTCCACATCGCCGCCAAATACAGCAAATGGGAAAACCTCTACAGTCCGCCCACAACGCCAACCCCACGAAAGCCAAAACACATGAGATTTCCCTCCTCTACAACAACCACGTCGCAGTCGATGATCTCGCGCCCTATCAGAGCGTGTAAGCTGCGCGTGATTAGGGAGAAGGGGAAGAGTAACAGGGGCAGGTGTCTGTTGGTGTTCAAGACTTTCAAGCCCGGCGCGGCGAGGAATCGATATGAGCCGCCGTGTGGTGGGACTCGTTCGCATGGACGGCGGGCGTCGAAGAGTGAGGTTCAGGGGTGTCAGATTTGTGGGTTGTTTATCGGTAAGTCAACCTATTTGAAGTGCGTAAAAAGGGGTTGATACTGACTAACATTCGCAGACATGTGGATTGGAGATTTGGAAAACCAAGTCCCCAGTTTATGCACAAGCGCGGAGCAGAGCGAGACAGAAAGCACGTCCTAAAGGAGGGAAGACGAGAATGGAAAGGTTCCTCGAATTGACGTGGGTATCATTGGTCTTTCGTATCGAATCGCTTTTTCCTATGTTACATCTAAAACACAGTCCCTTCTTATGCATGGGAGGAAACCACTTGCCTAAAAGGCGACCCTCGTCCGCATCTCCTGAATCTTCTTCTCAATCTCCTTGACGCTGCGATCCACCTCTGCCGCGATCTTCTGCTTGCTGTCGTAGCTGAGCTGCATGAACTGCTCGCAGAGATCGCCGTCGATGACACCCTTGACGGGAACGTAATATGAACGGTACATCAGATGATCGCGGCCAGCAAGCGGTGGTGCTTCCGCACGCAATTGCTGTTCGAGGGCGGTGAAGAATTCGACATCATCTCTGGTGACGAATGGAACCAGCATGCCGAGTGTTCCTTGCAAGCCAGACCAGAAGAGGACTTCCTGTCCACCAGCCACAAGTGCTGTTCTCTGCATGCTCATTGGTATGTCTTGCGTATAGTAGTGGGCACGTAGGTCAAGGCGGTAAGGCGCACCGTTCAAGTAGCTGCGCTCATTCATGATGTAGCCACCTGCACCTTCCTCATCGGCTTCGTGACTGGGTTGTTCGGGACAGCGCACAATCCAGAGATTTCCGAACTTATCTCCTCCAGCCGTGGTCTCATAGTCCACCATCGTGGTCGTTGTGGTCCAGCGCTGCACCACGTCGTCGACGAATGGGATCATGCGATTGAACTTGGGTTTGTAGACGACGTAGGTAACGCTGTCGCTAACATCGCCGCATACAATTCTGTTGCCTTGGGACTCCAGGGACACGATCTGATTTGGCACCGCTGTTCCACGCGACTTTCGAAGTAGCGCCTTCATACCAATGTCGTAGATGAAGAGTTCGTTCGCAACACCCAGAGCGAGCCTGCCGTTGAAGGGATGGAGAGCGTAGATCGGACCTTCGAATTGCGTCTTGTGCACAAACTCCATCTTCGTGCCGTTCTCCACAAGGCGGTAAATGTGCACGTATCCAACAGATTCAGCACCGCTGCCTGGTGCCATGTGTTGTCCGGTACCCACCGCCAGGAACACCTCGTAGTCTTTTGATGCGAAGGGAACGCATGCGCAGCAAAGCGCTGCTTCGTTCTCACCCAGCTCGACGGACGAGACAACAGCATTTTGATAGATTGGGTCAACGACTTGTATGCACGAAGCCCAATGCGACGTACCACGCGGGAGGCCCAGATGCTTTTCAAGTGCAGTTGCTTCCTCGTCTTCATCGATGGATTTGCCACGAAGTTGATCTCGCGTGGCTTTTGAAAGGGCGTTGGCATCACTTTGCACGGTATACCACAGTGGGTAGTAAGGATGGCGAGCCATGCCGCGCGGAGTGTAGCTCAGGTCGATCGAGCTGTGCGACAATCGACCTTCAATCGATGGGATCTGGAAGATCAACAGAGAGGAGCCCTGTATAGCGCAAAGCCCGCTGAGATCAGGGGTGATGAAGGATCTCGCCGCTTCTATTGGGTCGTTGATGAGTGGAGTGACGGTGTAGAGGTTTGTCTGGGGGTGGTTGTAGCCTAGCCATGGCCGGCTGGAGCATGCGAGTACACACTCTTCGTTGTTGACCTCGACGGGACATAGGCGTGGTGGCCGTGTGCCGAGGAATTTGGTCCGCACATCGCCAAGTTCTCCAGTCGTTTCGTCGATGACAGCTCGCAGATACAGACCAGACTGGAGTCCGATATGAACAATGCTGACCGTGGTATTCGAAGCTGGATCGAACATTTCGACCACCTCGAGTGAGGTAGGGACAGCAGACAGTGCTTGCACGCTGCGAGGCTCCAATGGCGAATCCAGCTCGATGCTCATGACACGGATTGTACAATCATCGCAACCCACCACAGCATACCGTGCTTGCTGTCGTCCCCTTGGTGTTCGTCCGACCGAGAGCGCCGTCACCTTGCCACTCATTTCCGGCATCTCCTCAAGCTGATTGAGAATGCCATCATCGCCCATGAAGAAGAAGGCCAATTCGGCCGAGCTGAGTGCCAGGAGTAATTGACGATCGTTGGCCGAAGCAGCGACGACAGTGCGGTAGGAGGGTGACTGCCAATCGTTTACTGCTCCAGACTCCAGGATACTGTGAATGCCGCGTGCATGAACCTGTACTAGTGTAGCGTCGCCCATCTGCTGCGCATGTACCGTGGCGCGATTCTCAAGAAAGCTGGAGTTCTCGATCTGTTCGACGGATTCGCCGAGGGAGCATGCGATCGTTATGTCGCCGTAAGAACTGCTGAGAAGAAGATATCGGTGGTGTTCATCGCTCGCGCGGTGCTTGAACGTCCAGATGTTGTCGTAGGGAACCTGTCCCATGCTATTGCTGATGGCGACCTCAACGCCCAGTCCGTGCCGAATGGTCTTGAACTGGCTCTTGTTGCCTGTGCCCTGGATCGCATATATTTGCGGCGCATCTTCCGAGGTGAGGTTCTCGACTCTCGTCTTCATAAGTGGATGGAGTCCAGGTATGTCGATGGCCAGGTGAGTCATCTTGAGCTCGCGAGGTTGGAAGTAATTCGGCTCATATTCGTCCTCAGGCTCCGTTGGAACGTCATCGGATGTGAAGGTGTTGTGGGGCTCAAACTCTGGGTCGTCCGCAAGATCGTCAATGTGATAGAGCTGGCTGTTACCGTTCTCGGCGGCAATGTACAAGAACCCCTTCTTGTGCAAAAGCATCTGACGGGCAACTGGGAAAGTGTCGTAGTACTTCAAGGTCATGCGCTCTGGGGTCGCGGTCTGCCGGCCTTTGTCGTCGACCTCCAACGAGATCGTGAGCTTGAAGACATCGCCGTCTTCGGTTTGCAGCAGGAAGAAGAACTCGTGACGAGTCTTCGCAAGATGCAAGCAGCCTGCAACGATGCATCTCTTGCGGTTGGGATCCTCTGTTTGGCCTTTTCTCCGTGGAATGGGCACACAGAGGCTCGGATGCTTGTCGTGGCGGTAGTAGATGCGGTCCTCGGCACAGACTAGGACGCCTGAGGGACCGTCTTGGCCTCCAGGAACTCCAAAGAGCATGTTTGCAGTGTAGTCCACCGTATCGCTCCACGTCTTGACCACATGGTTGAGACCCATGTCGACTGTGTAGTAGACGAGCTGCTTCTCCCGCCTCTCGTATGCGTCACCACTTGGGTCGCCCTCTGATTCCGAATACTCCACCTCCAAAGCCGCGAATATGGGAGATTCCCAACCCGTGTCGAGTGCACAAAGAGTGAAGCACAAGCTCTGCCACTGGTTGGCTTCGTGCGGACTCGATATTATGATCTGCCCATCCGAATCACGGTGTAGCATGTACACGACCTTGTTCTTTTCCACGCTCCCCAGCATAACACAACGACCGCGACTGTCACTTGCGAGGTAATGCCCCGGTATGACCCGACGAACACCCGATTTACCGTATGTTTCTAGATGTGTGCGTCTGAACTGATTCTTTTCGTGGTCGTAGGTCAGAAGCGCAATTCGTCCAGAATCGGAGGAGATGATGAGCTGATCTGGAAGGATTTGTTAACATCTTGTTGCAACCTCTCAATCGATTTCGTGTGGGTTGTAATGCCAGCATCGCGAGCCAGCATAGATGGAAGGACGATCTGCGACCAGACGAGGAGGGTACGCTATATCGGCAGACATCACTATGCGTGCTCGCGACGCTGCTCTAGCTCATACGAGGAGGACTCACCTGTTGATGTTCCAGGAATCCTGCTTGTGGCCACGCCACGGACGATGCCGAAGACATCTTGCTCGAGTACAGTTGTGATCTTGCGTTCAGTGCGGTCTGCGTTTTCGGAGATTCGGTGGAGGGCGATTCGTTGACCTCGAGCCTCGAAGATTTGCTGGTCGCCTGGTTTGAGACCTGGTATGACATTACACAGGACGGAGGCGGTAGGGGAAGATGGCGGTTCGAGAGTCAAGCCGTAGAAGGCCTGCGTCTGCTGGATGTTGGCCATGCTGGCCGCCGAAGTCCTGTTGTCGCCGCAGTGGTGTGTGTGCTTTGCAAGAGCTGCAGATCGAAGTTCGATGTTTCTCAAGTCGCATCGAGCGCGCTAAGATTTAGGCCCGGCCCGAGCTCCGGGCGGCGGCCAACACCTCCATCGGGCTCCTCTGAGATGTGCTTGACGTCTGCTTCGCGGTAGAGCATTGCGTTCGAAGCATTGCGCATCATGGCGTCCAAATCAATATGCAGCCGCTGCTTGAGGCTTGCTCTTCCAGTCAAACCATCTACCGTCAACCAGAGCATAGCCAGACGGGCTTTCACGTCCAGCGCAACGAAGCAGCCTTCCAACGCCCGGAAGCTTCACCAGTCGACGAAACAGAATGCTTCTCCAGCAGTAGAGCCTGCACGGCAGACCTCTCAGAGCATACCGCCGTACACAAGCGAACGCAACCAACAACATGAAGAACAACCGAAAGTTCTCTTGCAGCCGAACAACCTCTTCCACTCCTTCACGAACTCGCCCTCTCCCCAAATACGGAAACGAGCAGCGTTCATGCGCCAAAATGCGTACTGTCCACACCCTGAACATCAGGCCACAAGGATGCCAACATCTCCCCATGATCTGGAAGCAAGAAAGACGGGCACAATGCCTCCTGCACACGTACGCTTTGAATGTCCGGATTGTGGGATTCCTGTCTCATGCAGCGAGCAACACTTCGTGAGCGACTATGAAAATCACTTGGAGATATGCGATATACTACGAGAGATCAACGAGGATGATCATGACCTTGTGAGCGGGCGCTTCTTCCCGGAGTTCGAATACCCAGGCCCACAGATGGAAGAGGCGCAGGTTAACATGACGAACTGGGACACGTTGATGTACAGCCGTGAGTTCACGGCCATCAACGATGAGAGAAGTATGCGGCAGGTGACACGGCTGCTGACATACCCTGTCACTATTGGTAGCGTGCTGCATGAGCTGAGTCCATACGGTCTCAAGGACAGACTGACACCGGAGGGTTTGAGATCACTAAGTGGTAAGTTATCGATTTATAGCACTATTCCATCCACGAGAATCTAACATGACCAGCGCTTCGCTACACTCTCCATCCACCACGATCAGGCGCAGGTATCGACATCAAAGGTCTCCGACCCAACGCCCCACCAGTCCGACTCTTCCTCCTAGGAGCCCGTGCAGAATCCAGCTTGCCCCGAGAAGTATGGATCCAGCTATCATACCTCTTCCCACAAGCAACATTCCACCTGATCTTCATCGGCCCCGAATCAATGCAAAATCGCGACGCCGAATTTCCACTCCCAGAACGCACACCATCGAATCCATTCGGAGCGATTGTTGAGGACCGAGGGTTAGGTGGCCAGATGAAGATCTCGACCTACGTTGAGTACTTCCACACCCTCCACCAGGCTCAGCACTTCTACCCATACGATCCCTACTTCGACGCCTTCGTCCTCTTCCATCCTGGTCTCGGCCACCCAGCCTCATCGCACGAGTGGGCTGAAACCCTTCCCCAACTTCTGGAGACCAAAGTGCCCATCATCTGCACTGGTTACACTGAGTTCGACATGCAGAGAGACATCGACTGGGTGACGAAGCAGGCTGGAGGCGAGATGGACTTGCTACTGCAACCAGGCGAGAACCGCTTCCGGAGTTTGAGATGGGATCTGAACGACTTGGACCCTGGCGATGTGAGCTGCGGCAACTGGGGCGTCTGGGGCTTCAGAGGAAAGCGATACGAGACGGACGAGTACCGCGGTCGTCAGGAGGAGCAATAGTGTGGTTGTACATATATCTGGCGGTCCCTCAGACATAAACGCAAATGTGGAACTCAGCTTAAATCTGTCAATTCTTTCATATTTCTGCATTCCCGCAAAGTGCTCCATATTGCATACACGTATTTCTACAACTACGGTGAAGAGCCCATCCATCCATTCTTTTCAAAAAACCTCCAGCATCATCACAACCTGGTAGTTCCAACCAGGGACGCTACACCACCATCACCACCACCTCTGGATTCCATTACTACTTTGTCTTCCATCCCACACACACAATGCTCGAACGCTTCACTCAACAACAACAGCAACGCCGAAATCCAAATCCCTCCGCTCTCCTCATCTCCTCCTCACACCACCACCACCCTGACTCTGCGCACTCGCAACCGTCGGACTCATCGGCTCCCCATTAATCATAACCTGCGGCTTCCCAGCATGTCCATATCCATTGACCTTCGCAGCGGGCTCCACCTGCTCCACAACCTCCGGCTCATCCTCCTCATCCTCGCTCCTCTCGTCCTTCTCTTCCCCCGTCGACAAGAGGCGCCAAAGAATGCGTCCGATCAGGAAGAACCAGAACAGGTTCACGGCCTGCAGGATCACTAGCAGGGCGGATGTGATGCTTTGCGAGAGCCAGCATTTGTATTGTTGCGTGTCCCAGTTGAGGTCGTAGGGGCCGACGGTGCGGAACTCGCCGTTGGGGAGCATCGAGTAGATGATGCGCAGGTTGATGTAGTGGCGGAGGTAGGCCCAGATGCACATGAACATGACGAAGTAGGGGCCGGTGATGGGGGAGTCGATGTAGTTGAGGACTTTGGAGGTCTGGAAATTCACATTAGTGGAGTTCGTAGTAAAGTCCGGATTCCTGACTTACAGCCAAGAAGAAGTCCGAGATGTCGTGCGTGATGTATACGGCCACACCAATGTACGTGAAGTGGAAGCGGTAGCTCAGTCCTATCAGCGCCAAAGTCACAATGTGGTGCACGACCAGCTCCTTGAAATCTTTGCGCGGCTTCTCCAGCTGCAGCATCAGGACGAGGCCTTGCTGCGCCCAGTATGCAGCTTGCAAAAGGTAGTACGCCTTGAACACGTCCTCATGCGCTCTGTGCGGGAACCCCTCGTACATCCCAGTCGTGTTGAAGTACCAGACCGGTGTCCTGCTCATCACGTACAACCCAAAAGGCCCGAAAATGGCGAAGTAGATGGCCGTATAGAACTGCTCCATGAACCTCGCCTGTTTTCCCTTATTCTTGATCCCGTACCAGAGCGCGATCGGCTTGATGATGCGCTGCATGATGAACTCCCGCGTGAACGTCAGGACGATCGTGTAGAAGCCCACAAAAGCAAAGTCCTTCGGTCCTTTTCCATATTGTGTGACATTGCCAATGTGCGCCGGGAGTGTGTTCGTTCGCTCGTTCAAAGGCGGGTTCGCGTAGGAGAGGAAGATGGCATGGTGCAGCGGATTCTGCTCGCCCGGGTTGATGTAGTATGCCGCGAGCAGGACCAGCACGAGGATCAAGGGATTGACCCACGTGTGCCGCAGCGACATCCTCTTCCACCTGTTGAAGAGGCTTTTCGCCTTCTTCCGCTTGCCGCCCTTGGACTTCTGGGTTCCATTCCGCCCGGACGACGATGACTGCAGCTGCTGGCTCATCGGACTCGTCGCTATCGAGTTGCCGCCGGTGTCGCCTCGAGGGTCGCCCCCGAGATTGGAGCTCGTTCGTCGACGTCTGACGTCCATGTAGCTCGAGGCCTGCTGGACTGCGGCATTGGCTGACGGCGATAGCGGCGGGAAGGTTTCGGTCTTGGAGGGCGACGCCATTGTGAGGAAGGAGGGTGTTGTTGGTAAGGAGCGACGGGGTGTGCGAGACGAGAATGGAGAGGAGAGGCTACACTCGAGGCGCAGCGAGCGGGCAGGATGTAATCTCACGGAAGCATGTACATGGAGCAGCAGCAGCAGCTGGGCATCTCATAAGAAACGATGCATGCGCCAAGCTGCTTCTTTTCATTAGTCGGCCTCATCCTCCTCCTTTCTCTCCGCGCTTTGCCGACAAACGACATCGGTGGCTGTCTCTCCCATCGACATAGCTTCTGCATGCCACTCCTCCGTCGCAGCATATATACGCGGATGGAGCCCTTCCCATTTCGCCCGCGAAACCCGCCTGGAGATACGGCGTGCAACCGCCGGCTCAGACGCGTCTCGGGTTCGGCATCATGCTATTCGCCCGTAAGATTTCCAGCACCCGGGTATTCTGTACTCGCCGTGAGGATCCGACCGTTTCTTGACCTCACTTCTTCCCTCTTTGGCTGCCCTAAACTCGACTAAAGACGCCTGCCAAGTCCGTGGCTATCCGTTGTCTGGTCACACAGTTTGACGACATGAGGCTCATCAGCCCTACATACTATGTGTGGCTGGCGAGGCCGAGGATGCGAACCTCGCATTCCTGTCTCTTGAAGACATTACTGGAAGATCAGCACTCTTCTTCAATGCCCTATCTCAAGTCGGCCTCTGTGTACAAGGCGAAGTGCCTACTTGTGCTCTGTCAACGCTGTGCTACCTGCACGGCTTTACCAACTGCAGGGGCTCGATCAAAATCCATCCGGGCAGAAACGTTGTTCCCACAGTCGACAAGATCTTGCGGACTATGAAACGAGTCCCCAAACTAAAATGCTAAATACAGGAATGGCATGCATTCATTTGAGATCTGGTAACAAATTTGCTCCAGTCCGGTTACCTCGGGCAAGACCTTGATTGACGGTTACAGCAATGCCTTGGAGTCTCACAGATTCGCCCGATCTGTCGTACAACGAGGCTACAACGACTCAATAGGTTCAAATGGCTTCAATGTTTCCGTAACACAAGGTGGGGTGAGCCTCTTCGACGCAGTGGAGGTGAGAAGCCCGGAAAGGTTCGTCCATCTTCTTCTCACGAGTCTTGTATCTTTAGCGACGACATATCACCATGCTCGTCAAGACCTTTCTTCGTTTCATTACGATCTTGAGATCTCTTGTTTGGCGAGTAGGGGCGGACAGAGATGAGAAAAACTACTTCATCAATCCACCATGGGAACCGGGCGTACCTGATACCTTCGACAACAACAATTTCTACGACCTGGGATCTACACTTGACCTCAACTGGGAGACCAACTTCACAACCATATCGCTCGTTCTGCGGCAGCAAGACAATGCTAGCTACACGTACCTAATTGAGCGCCAGCCTGCTTCCAAGACTCTCGTGTGGGACGTCGATCTGGACGGGAAATACAACATCACCAGCACTGTGCTGAAGATGCCTAACGGTGAGCCCTTGACGAGCGAGCTGCTAATGTGTGGTGCTTCGCTGAGCTTGGTGACAGTCTTCTCATTCGAGGTTTGGGAAATCATCAATGGCAGTGGCCAGATTGGACGCCGTTTCTCGAGCCACCACTTCAACATATCTATTGCAGCAGCAGCGACACCTTCTCCATCAAGCGATTCAAGTGGCAACTGGCCAGCAATGGCGGCCAAAGATGAACCAACAACAGTACCTCCAGCGCCCAGTGGTCTCTCTGTCGACGCTTATGTTGCCGTTGGCATCGGTGTCGGTCTCGTAGCGGTCTGCCTTGCGATCGCCGTTGCTATCCCTCCGTCATTCTTCTGGAAACAGAGGAAGGAGGCCATCGCAGCAGCCGAGGAGGAAATGCGGCAAAAGTTGGAGAGTGCACCGCCGAAAGAAGGTCAAGAGCCTACGAATCCGCCTATACCAAATCCGCCACAGCCAGCTGCGCAGTGATGGGAGGTCTCTGGAGATTCGCAGACGCAAGAGCTGTGATCGGACGAAACCACGAATTGCCTGGAGCGAGTTTGTGGCCAACGATGGTCAGGCAAGACTGCGAACCTAGCTTCTCGGCCACAGGAAAAATCACCTACTGCGGCTCTCAAAGCAAATGTCAGCGTATCTGGTCTTATGCTTCGATAGATCAACAAGACAAGAAACGCAGTAAACCTCGCCCTCGAGTCCAAAGCAAAACAACATCGACATACTTCGCGAACCATCCACTCGGAGTGCATCCGACTTCCACATAACAAGTAAACCAATCTCGCAACAGTAACCATTGACCCAAATCCTACACAAACCACCTGCTACTCTCATCGGCGCCTAGTCCACCCTCCACGCATGACGTCCAAGGCTTTCCGGGCTGAAAACGCGGTGACGCTCAACTATCGTTAGCCAAACGATGCAACAACAACAACCAACGAAGCGAGACCAACGCAGCAGCGACCATCGCACCTCAAAAAAAACATGTGTTCAATCACCAGCCATTGCCTCGCCCACGAGATGCCTCGCAGCTCGTTCCTGACATCTCGCCGGTGCTAGTTCGCAAACCCTCGTTGATGCCGCAGGATCAGCGCCAAGCGGAGCGGTGCGTGTCTTGGTCAGCGCTCCTTTGCACGACAAATGGGATGAGGGTCTTCGCTCGAGATGGGAGATCGACGTGGCTGGATTGGGAGGGTGTGCCGTTGACGGGATGTCAGCTTTGTTGTTGGATATATAGATAAGAAGGGAAGGGATTGGGCTTTCGGGTTCGAGAAACGAAGGTACAGCTTCTTATCAACGGCTTTCGAGCAACTGTCGTTGTACATAGCAACGGTCTTGCAACGTTCGCGGTCGAAAGACGTTTCTTTGTAACAACAACTCTCATTCAATCAATCAATCAATCAACCAAAATGAACTTCCTCCTCCTCCCCCTCGCCGCCCTCATGAGCATGCTCTCGCTGGGCCTGGCACTCCCACCAGGAACATCGCCGCGTTTCGTAAGATATCCACCAACAACACCATTAACAACCCCCAACCAGAAACCAGCAGTACATCTAACAACACTTCTTCAACAGGGTTCATTGATCCAAGACGACGGGCCATCGTTCCCTTGCTACGATATCACTTGCGTAAGACGATCCACTCATCAACCCATCGTTGTCTCTTTTGTTGACTATGATACGTTATTATAGATTCCCGGCCCAGACGGCGACGCACAGTGCGCTAATGAGGGATGTACGGAGGGGTGTATCCCAACGGCGAGCAAGTGTGGGACTTAGAAAAAGAAAGAAAGTGACGGAGTTTTGGAAGGATCCTGCGAGACGATGAGGGTGTAGATATCACGCTGTAACGATCATACCATACCACACCACCCATCAATCAGTTCAATCACTCAATCAACCCTGCTTCTCCCCCTCCGGCACCGCCATCCCATGAGCCCCCCTATAAGCAGGAACCTCCGGCCTCACCCACCCCTCCAACACCCCCTCATCCTCCACCCGAAAAACCTCCACCTTCAACGGCCGACAAACCTCAAGCATACTCTTCCCCTTCTTCTCCCCCTCCCCCTCTTCCCCCTCCCCACCCTCCCCCCACCCCCAAACACTCAAATCGCCCCCCGGACACGTACTCAACGCACAAAGCAAATCCATCTCAGCAAAAAACTCAATCGCATCCCCCTCCTGCGCAGGACACGCCTCCATGAAATACCTGCCCTGCGCATCGAGTCCAGTCACCTGAAACACATTCAACACATCATGCACATCAAACTCCGTCAGGCCGTACGGCAGCACGGCCCGCACGAGGTTCGAGTGGCAGTGGTAGTCGTACGAGTCGCCCGAGAGCATCTTGTTCACGTAGGGGTCGCAGCGCGTGCCGAGGAGGTCGTGCACGCGGCCGTTCCATTTGTCGACGCCGTATGCCGGTCCTAAAGAGTCGCGGATGATAGTCACCATCGGCCTCAAATACGGCAACGTGCTCCAGAGCCGATCGTACGTCGACACGTGGCTCGCGTGCAGCTGGCGCGTGCGCGCGGCCCAGAAGCGTTCGCGCGGGTTGTGCAGGTTCCAGAGGTTCAGGTCGCCGACCTGGGGTCCTTCTGGGGTCGAGATGCGGAGGATGTGGCCGGCGGGGACGGTCCAGGCGCGGCCGGAGCGGATGGGGAGCGTGAAGGAGGTGGTGAGAGTGCGGTTGGCTTGGGCGATGGAGTCGTAGAGGGGTTTGTTGGGATGGAGGATTGAGCCTGGGGTTGCGGTGTAGGCCGGGGCGGGTGGGTGGTCTGAGGGCATGATGAGTCTGTTCGTGAGTTCTGGTAGTTGTTTTGCTTGCTTTTTGGTGGTAAGGGTTCGAGATATGACCTTGATGGTGTAAGATGGTCGCAGGTAGGTGAATGTTAGAGAGCAAAAAACTCAATTTCAATTATTATACGTACTTGGCCCCGGTAATAGCTACCATAGCTAGGCCGATAGCTGTCCGTTCTTGGCTTTTCCTGTGAGTCATCAAATAGATTGTGTTGCCCCATGCGGCGTAAGACACATGCAGCGCAAACAGACCAATATGCCCTACAAGATTCCCTGTCGCGAGGCTTCGTATGTTGTAGTAGGGCGTATGCCACAGACAAGCCATACCCGAGGCGGCCTTATCACTCCAAACTCCACGCTGCCAAATCATTGTGACTGTACAATTCCTAATGCTGTCTCTGCTGGCCTCCAGCTCCTGAGTTGTCTGCACCCCCTGTCGAGTTCGGATCGAACATCCCCATCATGTCATGCGTTGGGTATGAGGAGTCGAACCAAGGCATCATATCCAGCCCCAGCATGCTCATGTCGACATCCTGAGACTCGATCATCATATCTCCGGGCAGAAAATTCATGGGAAAGTTTCCGGCCTGGCCATCCGGGAAGGGGACATAGGGCTGGTGTATGTTGCCGTTCATGTGAGCAGTCCCACTGGTTGGACCGGCACCATTGTGCATCTGTGGTTGCATGGTTTGTGGAAATGCTCCTGCCATTGGAGACCCGGTACTCCCTGTCTGGCTGAAAGGAGAGTTCAAGCCGTGCATGGGCTTAGCGTCAACTCCCGACATAGCAGTGCCACCCGGCGTGAATTGAGGTGGTTGTCGGTTTATCTTATCCTGAGCTGTCAGACGTTGTGATGATGTAGCTGAGCCCGACCCACTGCGGAGATGCTTGGGGTATTGCACACTCTGTACCTGTCCTGTTGCCGCCTCAAATTCAGATGGGTTAAGCGAGCTGAGTCGTGGATCAATGTTGGGGTTATTGCCCCCACTGGCGTAATGCCATGCCAGATTTGTCGATGGCGAGTTCATCGTTCCCGTCAACGTCCAGCCGATGGCTGTGTACGTATTGTCAGTGGTTCCAACGGCAGGTGGCTCTTGCGCACCCATATACGCACCTTTGCTAGGATCCACACCCTTGGGGCTGCCAGGCACATGACCGAATCCTTTTGGTGGCCAGAAAGGTGACTGGATGTTCTCCATACTAGAGTTGGTACCGTATGGTCCCCAGCTGAGCTTTCTTCGCCATCCTGGTGAGGTGAATGCGGGTTCTGGTCGAGGCTGTTCCATCGACGACTCTCCTTCTTCCACAGTGTATAGCAATGGATCCCCAACGCCTTCAAACTTTTGATCCAGCACCGTCAGGATATACTTCGTGCCAGCCCAGTACGTCTCCAGAGACTGTAGCGCCTTATAGCACAGCTGATAGTGCTGACTGGCTGCAGTGGCAAGTAAAGTATGCTTTGCCAGCTGTTTCTTACCCTCTGCTGTGTCAGTTTTCCCGCCAGGTGAGGTGTTACTAATGGCGATGCCAGAGATGGAGCCCTTTCTCAATGTCTGTAGCGGTGTGCCAATTGTTGACGGGGTGCTGTCCGAAGTCGTGTCCTTACTGCGGGAAGGGCTGGTGGCGCGGGATTGTGCGTTGCTTGTGGCTGTCTGCTCGGCGGTCTCCTTGAGGAACGCACATGCTGCGATGTAGATGGGCTGGGTAGTGAAAGGGTTGCCGAGCGATGCTTTGGCATCCATGAGTTGCGAATAGCTGAGGATGTCGGCGATGGTCTTGGCGCTGCTCATAGATAGCTGTTGCGAATTTGGGAACAGTTGCAGCATGCGCCCTTCGAAGGTCTTGAGAAGTGTAGGTTGATGTAGTAGGACAATCAGCAAGTGGAACCAGAAATGAAGCAAGACGAAGTTTGTCCCTTCGCCAGCCTTCATGTAGTGCTGGAAGTTGACTGCATCAAAGTGCAATCGAGCTGAAAGGCCTTGATAGAAATTGGTGACTTGATGCTCCATCGCTGCTAGGCGTTTCGGCGTGTCTGCGGTGATGTCCGTTGGCTCCTTGATGCTATTGAGGAGATCGGCGACTCTTCCGTAAAGATGGACGATTCTGATCAAAGCAGGAAATGGAGGAGGCCAGTCTGATTTGCCATAGGTGTCGGTAAGTGATGGGAAGGACAGTTCGATGTCCTTGTCGCGTAGAGTACTCCTTCTGCCAGTGCCAGACGAGACAACTCGATCAAGGAAGAAGATGGCCCAGAACGTGTCAACACGCTCTTGCTCGACCGCTTTCGTCTCTTCCATCTCCTTTTGCTCCTCAGGACTCTGCCTTGCCGTATCCACAGATTTTGCTGTAAATGCAGCCTTGTGCATGCTGCCGAGGGTAGGCACGGTATCTGTAGACTTCGATCCACTCTGCGACTCTCGCTTCACGGCCTTTGGTGTAGGACCGTCTTTGCCGACGTATCGTAAACCTTCGAGTTTGTGCAGTCCAAGATCCTGCGCGAGCCGTATTGATATGCCGAGATACATCCACAGTCCACTGTCACGCTGCTCTCCAAATTCGTTATAGGCAAGAAGTAAAGCCGCCTGCGCCGCAGCCACACTGGGACAAGCGTACGTATCGATCAAGGCCGTCTTCGCTCGTTGTGCAAACGCATGTCCATACTCGGCCGGGCTGGTCTTGTTCTCACCCTCATTTGCGGCCTGGGTCAGAAGAGAGTGGGTGGAAAAGCGAGCAGCCAGGGCGCAAACGGCATCCACCAAGATCGCGTCCACCTGCTTTTCCTCCAGATCGCGTAGGAATCGCTCTCTCTGCAAGAATGGATAATTGCAGCCAAGATGTGTGAAGAAGGTGTTGGCTAGGTGTGTGATTAGCTCACTTGGTGGCATGGGCGAGGTGTCGTAGAAAGGTAGATTCAAAGGTGTCCGCATGTCAGATTCCACGGCCGCCGGAGTGTTCGAATACAGCGATGGAACTCTCGGTTCGGTTGCATGTAGATTGTTTAACGACGGCGAGCGCACAGGATCTCCATTGGTGGATGATCGAGCGACATCAGTGTCTTGGCGCTTGACTTTGACAACCATCTGCTTGAATCCTGGCATGATGGCAGTCGGACCAAGCCATCTGAAATAGGGCATACGATTTCGAGGGCCAGAGAATAGTGAATCGCGTGCAGCATCTCCATTCTTCGAGCCTTCGGCCGATTGTGCAGTGCTTTCGGCCATGTTCCTAGGCGACTGTCCACCAAAGATGGTGCGCGACAGTCCATTCAGTCCCTTTTGCTCGGTATTCGGCGAGAACGGACTCTTCCTGGAAGAGTCTTGTCTGGAACCTCCATCTTGCTCTGAAGCCCTCCGCTCTGAAGCAGTTCGCTTATGGCCTGGATTGGCAGGAGTCTCGGTAGAGTAGCCGGCGCATTCGAGCTTGTTCTGCTTGCACGTCTCGCAGAAGGGTCGCTCGCCGGAGCATGCAGTCTTGCGCTTTCGACATGTCAGGCAGGCGGCGCCAATCCGTCGTCTATGGTATAATTGTCAGACTGAGAGGGGAGTAGCCGGGGACATGGGGTTGACTGACCGTTTGGGATGCGGCGCGCCGTAGTTGGTGACAAAACGGAGTGCCTTGGGCTGCTGTTGCTGTTGCTGCTGCTTGGAGGCGGGCGGCGCAGCTACGGTGGTATGGGCGGCGGCATCGTCTCGTTGCATGTTTCACATGTGCGCTGGAGTCGCGCGCTCGCTTGAGAGGGAAACCGACACGGCCCTTGCTCGCCTCAGACGCAGGCAATCCCCGCAGTCCTGCTATACAAGTGAGAAGGTGGTCGGCAGTCGCTGGCGGAGGGCCACATGGAGGCGCATGCCCGATGGACAGGATGGTGAAAATAGAGGAGCGCGTAGTATGGGAAAAGTGCCGTTGAGTGTTGTTGGAGCAGCAAGTAGTAGTGACGAACAGATGCAGGAAGGCCAGACCGGCTAACTGTGCGACTAGTTAGCTCTGGGGCCCAGTCTTCGTTGTTTCTGTGCACGGCGGCTCTTCTCCGCAAAACCACACATCGCCCAGCAGCGGAGACGTGACCAGCAAAAAGGCGGCGTGTGACGAGGTGGAGATTTGATGCCTCCTCTCTCCCACCCCTCCCACGGTTCGCGCCGACTTAGCTGTGTGCGCATCCAGCACAGCACTCACTCTCTCTTCCCATTAAAATCCTTCCCGGTGCAGACCGCTTACATAAACCGCACGATATAGGGCAGCATTTCTTCTGGCACTCTTCGGTGCGTTTGTCGTCCAACTCTATTCATCCCTCGGAGCTGGTCCTCACCACATCGCTGGCATTTGGCGTGAGGCTGTCAAGCTTCACAGCCAAACGCTAGACGTGATCGACGAGCTATTTTCCGACCGGAACGCAACCCGAGCTCAGCCCTTTCAGCTGGTCGGCCTGAACGATGGCTGTTCAGTGTTCATGCGGTGAATGTAGTGCTTCAGCCTGGATGGCGATCCATTGCTCCTATTGAATTGAACATCACCAAGAGCTGGTTCGGATGAGGCTCACATTTGGCTGGCGCTAGTCCAAGCTTTCGGGAATATGGCACAATTTGCCGACGGCCGTGCACATTCTGTCTTGCTTCATGCGTGAGCTATTGACGTCGACATCACGATTCATCCCACCGAGCAACGTCTGCCATCTCGTTGTCAACATGGACGTTGCTCTGATGAGGTCGACGTTCAAGACCGCCTCTTCACTGAGTGCGCGCCGCCAGCTTCAGCAGCTCGGCTCTCCCTCCATCTGCGCAAGATGTCTGCTGCATACCACTCCAGCAAAGGAGGCAACTCCCATCGCACATCCTACAGTTCCTGGTCCTCCACCGACCGCGCCACAAGCCGAACCCACTTTTGCACAAAGTCGGATAGCGAGGAAGAAGCACCAAGCGGATCAGCTAAGGCAAAGCCAGAACTTCAAAGTCAATTCGTCGAAGCCTGGTTCTGCGCTGTCGAAGCGATTCTGGAAGAATGTGTCTGTCAAAGAGACTGATGAGGGGCTGCAAATATTGTTGGATACCAGGCCGGTCCGGACAGCCACACGACAAGTCCTCACCCTGCCCAAGAACAAGCGCGCTCTGGCTGCATCTATTGCCATGGAGTGGGATCATCTCATATCCGCCCAGCAGGCTTTGAGGCAGCATTACGTTCCTTTGACGTCGCTGGTATCGCGTGCTATTGATATTGAAGCTGCAGACCAGCAAGAAAATTCCACAATCCGGGACAGCATCATCACTACCGCGATGAAGTATCTGAGCACCGACACCCTTCTATGCTGGGCCCCCGAGAAGAGTCTTCACGACCCAGTGCAGAGCCGTCCAACGAAGAGCTTGAGGCAGAAGCAAAGAGAAGTCGCAGAGCCCATCCTTGGATTCCTCACCACACACGTCTTTCCCGGCGTCGAGATTGTGGAGATCCTGTCAGAGGACAGCATCATCCCAAGATCGCAGCCACAGATGACCACTGAAATCATTCGTGGCTGGGTCAGTGGTCTGCCGCCATTTGAGTTGGCCGCACTTGAAAGGGGAATCCTTGCTACGAAGAGCTTGCTTGTGGCTGTACGAGTCCTGGTGGAATGGAGTCAAGAGTGGAAGCACTTGCAAAAGGGACCAGGCATGCAAGGCAAATTCGGTATAGAAGAAGCTGCCGAGGCGGCAACCCTCGAAGTTCTGCACCAGACAGAGCAATGGGGCGAGGTCGAGGACACCCACGATGTCGATAAAGAGGACCTCAGACGGCAGATTGGCAGCAGCATCCTGCTTGTCAGCTAGAATACTGTAGATAAAGTTGTACAATCACGTGTATAGTCACTGCATCTGCAGATGACAAGAGCAAGTCACATCCCATCAAGTGGCATAGGGCGAGACAACGCGCTGCGACAGTAACGATATTAATCCAGAAGACACTTATAATCAAAGACTCTGCGGCGACAAATATCCAGCTCATGACAGTACGACCACATCCGGCAAAAACGACTACAAGGACCGCCGATCACCAAATCTTACCACCATCCAAGCCCCCAAAACAACAATGACCCTCCACAACCTCGCCATCACCATCACCCTCACCCTTGCCGTCTCAACCAACCTCCTCGCCATCTCCACCCTCCAATACAGCCTCTCCATCTCCCTCACCAAGCCTCAGCTCCGACACCTCCGCAAATTTCTCGCATTTGCCATATCAGGTACACCAAGATCTCTACTGGCTCTGGCACGGCTCATCGACCATCTCGCCGGACGTATAGATCAGCATAGTCCGTTCGAGGTTGATGTTACGTTGACCGGGGTGGTAGATGCCGTGGTTTGGAGTGGAGAGGGGGTGGGGATGGGGGTGTTGGGGGGTCTTGTTGGGAGGTATGAGAGGGAGAGAGAGAGGACAAGGAGGGGGTTGGATGGGGAGAGGGGGTTAGCAGCGACGTGGGTGTGAAGCGGACCTGGATTGTAGTCGGCGCGTAGTGGATGAGGTCGCTTGACAATGTCAAGGCTGAGATAGCGGCGTCAAGTTGGGAAGGCGGCACAGCAAGCGTCGTGCCGCCTGAACATCTTGCTTTCCAACATCATCAACTCCTCTGCTGCTCGAAAAAATGGCGCTGAGAGCCAGGCATCGACACTTTTTCACGGCCTATTGAAGCTCAGCAGCACGAAAGCATGCCTCCGCCAACCTCTTCACCCCGTCCGTGGACTTGGCTTCGAGCAATCAGATGGCATTGCTACAAGACACTCTTCATCCTGGTCACCGGATTCCTGTTAACAACCAGCGACTACCTCCCATTTACTGTGGGGAATTTGATCGATACGACTTGTCCGAGATTCGAATGCGAGGGAGTAGAGAGGTTTGTGGTCTGGAAGTCCGTCTTCTTCGCTTTGTGTACGATCCTAATCGCTGGATATGGATGCTTTACTCTCATGCTTGATGTATTCGGGCCTGCCGGCCGAACGATTGGGACAAAATTTGATGGGCTCGAGAAAAAGGCCGGTCAGGCTTGATTCGAATGTCATGTTGAAATTGAAGAGAGACAGTCATCTCACGGGCTCGTGGATAGCGATATTTGCTTAATGACGGCTGGTGTCACTTTCTGGACGAAACTTCTCGAGATCATGGCGGATGCTGGACGTCGAGCGGGGAAATGAGATCAATGACTTGATAGTCGAGCTTCAAAGACTCTTCTCCGTTCGCGTTCACAGAACGAAATCATCGACAACCCGCTCAAGACAGAAAAATCCATCTAAAGACGATCATACCTACCCAGCACTGCCTCCATCCAGCCGCAGATATGTCGGCACCCAGCAAAGAATCCCAAGCTCTAGCCGAGCTCTTCAAGACCATCGCCGCCAACTTCCCCTCCACACCCAACCCCTTCCTCGAAAGATGCGTCTACGACCAAGTCCACCAAGCCGCCGCCGAAGCCCCCGGCGTATCCTACGAAAACACAACCGCCGCCGGCCGACCATGTCTCTGGATCCGCCCCGAGAAGGCCTCCACCACCCATGTCATGCTCTTCATGCACGGCGGAGGCTTCTCGTTCGGCTCGCCGAATGGCCACCGCAAGATGTCTGCACACCTCGCGAAGGCGTGTAATACCCTGGCGCTCTCGGTGGATTATCGCCTGGCTCCTGAGCATCCCTACCCGGCTGCTATCGACGACTGTGTCAACGCTTACAAGTGGCTACTCGAGCAAGGCTTCCAACCCGAGAACATCGTCGTGGCAGGCGACTCCTGCGGCGGCGGTCTCTCCGCCAGCGTCCCGCTCACCGCCCGCAAACAAAACCTCCCCTTACCAGGCGCCGTGGTCTCCCTCTCGCCCTCCTACGACCTGACCAACGACCTCGAATCCATGAAAACCAACAACGACGTCGACGTCCTCCAATCCGAGGCCTTCGTAGCTATGCTCGGAGACCGCTTCACCGCCGGCGACCAAGCGCTCAAGAAGGAACCCATCGTCAGTCCCCTGTACGCTGATCTCGCGGGTCTACCGCCTCACTGGATCTCGTGTGGAGGGTACGACATGTTGCTGGATAGTGGGAAGAAGTTTGCTGAGAAGGCGAAAGCGGCTGGCGTTGAGGTGGTTTTGGAGATTCATCCTGGTCAGCAGCATGTTATGGAGTTTATGGCGGGAAAGGCTCCTGAGGCGGATGAGTCGATAAGGAAGATTGGGGAGTGGGTGGGGGGGAAGATTGGGTCGTAGGGGTGGATGTTTCGTACGTACAGCTTCTTTCTTATACTAGGATTTCTACCATTTTCTCATCTTCATTGAACAAACGAATCATTCGTCGGACGTCTGATCCGTAAAGCAGTTTCAGACGAGTCTCGAATCCAACCGCAAATCCAAGAGCACTCCACGTCCAACCCCCCTATCCTTCTCCTCTCACTCCGTAACAACCCTCTCCAAATCCCCGCACACCCTCCCCTCCCCATCAACCAACCTCACCTCCATATACTGCACCCAAAACGCCGTATGGCTCCCCACAACCGCCTCCCTCGTCCCCTTTACCCTCCTCACAACCCTCCTCACACTCGGCAACAACACCCCCAACCCCCCAACCCTCTTATAATCAAAAACATAATGCGCCGCCACACCCCCAAAGATATCAACCTCATAATCAAAGCTCTTCAACAAGAAGTCTTTCTCGCCGAAATAGAAATCTTGCACCCGCGTGTGCGTGGGGAAGTCGGGCGGGTGCGTGACGCGGAGGAGGCGCCAGGGTTGGCGGTGGTGAGGGGATTCGACATGGGGGGAGGAGGAGTCCTGAACTTCCTCGACGCCGAACCCCGGCCGTGTGAAGAGCCACGGCATGGTGAGGTAGTTGTACATGGCATAGCTCAAAAAGTAACACAGCTGCAGATCGTCCCACTGCGTCGTCAGGACGTGTCCCTGAAAGGACTCGCGGGGATTTTCCCGTTCCTGCAGGACTTTCCCCTCGGCGTTTTCGATCCAGACTTTGCTCGGCGTGAAGAGCCAGCGGTCGGTGGGGTCGCCGTCGCCGAGGGCGGTGGTGATGGTCCAGGGGTTGCAGGGGTCGAGGGGGTTTTGGTTCTGGGGGAAGACGGTGATGGTCGGGTGGCGGGTTTTGCCTCCGTAGCCTTTGAGTTCGAGGGCCAGGCCGTGGAAGGCGAAGGTGCATTGGATTTGGTGGAGGGTGGTGAAGGGGGTGAGGCCGCCGTGGGCGGTTATGATCGAGTCCATGAGGGATTTGCTATATCGAGGGTTAGGTTCTGGAGTTGGAGAGGAGGGTGGGTCTGAACGTACGTCTCGTTGTTGGTGGCCATGGTTGTGCTTGGGCGTGGTTGTTAGGCTGTCCTTTGATAGATATCTTGAGCAACGAAGAGGAGTGCTTCAACACGTAAGTATAGGATGGCTGGTTCTGTTCGGTGAGAATCAACGATATTGTTTTCCTTCATTCGTGACCTAAGAGGTACTCATACCGTACTTCAACGATCAAGTACGACGTCTCCAAAGACTAATATGGAGCGCTTGGACTTGTTCGTGATTGCTCAACGAGTATTGTGTTTTTCCCTGACTTGGAGCTTGCTCGTAGCCTCGGAAACAGGCGATTTGGATGTGATTACTGATCGATACATCAATCAGGCTTTCGCGGAGCTGCCAGACATGCAGTGCTAGCCGTGTATCATCTACCTCTACCACTGTGCTCAATGCCTTTTTCGCTAAGCTTTGCGGGTACATACTCCTTTTCCGAGCTTTGTTGTCGTCCACTGTGACATGCTGGCTTACTCTCTTTTAACGGTCTCCAGACCATCGAATACGTGATCCATTGGATCTTCTCGGCCGTATGTTCTTGTTGAAGAATCACTTTGCGGACTTGTTGTAACCCTCCCGAGTAGTGTTGTACCCGAAATCTGTCGACCCCCGTTCTCCTATCAACGGTCCGAGCTCTTGATGTTGCCCTCGACTTCAGCTTTCCCTTTATCTCTTGTTCACCTGGTGTAATGATGGTACCAGTGAAGCCTGAACTGAGGCTGGAGTGTTGGGAGTGTGTTCTCACATGCATTCCGTTCTCAACAGACCTCGTTCGGACGTTCGGTCGAAAGCAGCTTGGCAAGTTGATGTTTGCGGGCGTGATCTCCTGCCCCCTTTCGTCCTCGAGGGTAGAAAAATCTTATTGCGGCTTCTTTAAGGGCTGGAGAACAGACCAGCGATCAATGGGCGCGTGGTATGGGCTTCTGGATGTGGTCGTGGAATTCAATCGGTCTTCGTGGGCAGCCGCAAGTGTTTCGATTCGAGAACTGTGCTTTAGATAGCTCGTACTCGCGTTGAATGAAGTTGATGGAGGAGCAGTGGCGTCTTCGATAGGATACGTAGATGTAAGAGGTACATAGGCTCTACGACTCTGCGTTGTTGGCTTTGTTTCGGGGGTGGAGGCATTGAGAGCTCATTGAGGGCTTGCAGGTCTCGTGGAGGCGGAATCTATCCATTCTCTCATCGCAGTCGCGATATTGCGTTAGTAGCACGAATCAATTTACTGTAAGACTCTCGAACGGAACATTCAGAGAGGATGTGGTCGTGCAGGGGGCAGTGTATGGCCGGGTGCGGAGCGATGGAGCAATGGGTCGTTCAATGCCTTGCCTCTGGTCCCTCTGCACCTTCATGGAACCATGCGATGGTGTGAGTCGTTCGCAATGGTGTGCAAGCTTTGTAGACATGATGAAGAAGTCTATGAGCTGCTCAAGCGAAGGCTGGAGCGCTGTGAGCGTGTGATGAAGGGCGGAGGGTTGAGGTCGACTGCAGCAGAGTCAATGCTGTACTTTCGTCTTCTCTGCTCCTCCGTGGAACAATGCGACGGTGGGAGTCTTTCGCAATAGTATGCTAGCATCATAGACAAGATGAAGGTCTCTGTAGGCTGCTCATTTGATGGCTGGAGCATAGCCGGTGTATTGAAGAGCAGAGCGTCGAGGCCGAGTGCGGCGAAGTCCTTCATGCCTTCCCTACTCCAAGCACCAAGGAGCTGTGAAGCAGGCAGGCGCCCCTTCACCTTTATAGGTGATTCCAATTCCTCTGTCCTCAACGAATCAGAGAGCAAGACTCCTATACCCACACAGTGGATGATCATATCACACAGTAAGTATGCAGATGGTGTAGCGGCAAGCGGTGGCAGCGAGCAGTTCAGAGGCACGACACAGCCTCCCCTATTTTTTATTTTTTTTGCCCTCCTCCCTTCTGATGGGTTCAATTTCGGCCCTGAGAAATTATTTTTTGTTCCCGTGAGCAAGTCTACGGTTGTATCAGACTCCTCATCGATTTTGTGATCCATATCACCGTGTGGTTGTGGTGTTGTTCATTTTTGTTCATCGTGAAGCTGATGAAGCGTAGGCGTGCTGAAGCTGCGTTTCCTCCGCCATCGAAACAACACCGCAACGAAGGCCTCACACGATCGCAGAAATCTTGACAAGCATGGTGACGATATCAAGTGCCTCATCGTCAAATAAGTGTATGCAGAGAGGGCGTGGTTGCGTTGATATTGCTTTTTGTCCGACGTCGAACTCGTGAAGCGTGGGTGTTCCGAAGCTCTGTTTCCTCGACCGTATCGCTAATGGGCTCTACATCGATGATATTGATCGCACAAATTATGTGAAGTATCGCAACGATACGGACTAGCACCTCATCAAACAAGTGATCGTTCACATGCCCTCGTTGTGGAGATATTGCATTTTGTTCATCGAGCAACCCATGAAGTTGACATGGTCAAGACGCTGGTTGTCCTTGACCGAGCGTCCAACACCCTTCACGGCCTCAATTATCGATCGGAGAAATTTGGCGGAGCATCAGAATGGCATTGACAACCTCCTCATCAAACAAGCGATCGTTCACATGCGCTCGTTGTTGTGCTATTGCATTTCGTCCATCCGGAGGTCCATGAAGCCGAGCAAGTTGTGAAGCTGGCTGCCCTCGACGGAGACGTCAACATCTTCAAAAGCCTCAGAGATCGATCAGAGAAAGTTGGCGGAGCATCAGAATGATACCAACAGCCTCCTCCATGATACATAGATCGCATAGAAGACGTGATGCGATGCTACTGATTTTGTTCGTCACGGAGGTCATGAAGCGGAGGGACTCGTGAAGCAGCGTCTGCCCATGTAAATCGAGCAACACCCCACAATGTCTCGTTATTTGACCAGACGAGCCTCTCATTGCATTCGCATAACACCAGCTGCACCCTCAACCGTCAAGTGGGCATGGAGAAGGGATAATCGTGATGCCAGGCCATTTTGTCCATCGTAAAGCTCGTGAAGCCGCCGGGCATTGAGTGTTTCGCCGAGTGCGACTCCACTTCTTGAGATCTCGAAAACCAGCAGACACGTCGTAGAGAGGATCGCAAGTGCAGCAGACGCCTCCTCATCATCAGCACGGCCACCAACGATGAATGACTTCGTTGCTCTGGCTCTACCGTTTCCGACAAGCGAGCAGACGAGCATTGCCAACAGAGCATCACTTCGAGGCTTCGCAGTTCCAACTCCCTCCTCCACCTCGATCGCGCCAACTCGTCGATTATTCCATGGTGAGCAGACCAACGATCCTTTGCCATGGTCGCCTACCCACGATAGAGTCGATGAAGTCGAGCAAGAGCAAGGGACAACACGCCTTGCGAGGTTGAGAAGAGCAGGACAGTCTTGCACAAGGAGAGGCACAAAGCATTGAGGGCCGGCAGGACGACGGGCTCAGGCTTGAGAGCCTCCGCGTCCATGGACATGGTGTTTGGTACGACAAATGACAGACAAGAGACAGGGGAAACCAGACTGCTGTGCCAGCACCTCCATTCACTCCTTGCCATCGGCCCTGCAAAGCGTCGGAGAGCGGCCATACCAACTTGCGAACCATCTGAGAGGCCACGGTCTCCTTCAGAACTTGGCAGAGATGGTGTAAAGAGCGTGGGAACAACAGGAGGGCATGTCACGGACAACAAGCCTTTGGAAGAGGCAGATACTGGACTGCGCCCAGCAACAACGGCGCATCGAGCAACGAAGGACAGAAGATGGCTCGGTCGATTCGTACACGAAGTACGGCCAGATCATCTCTCGTAGCGGAAGATCAGGGCAGAAGCGGCGGACAGCAGTAATGTCACCCTCTGCGAGACAACAAGCCACCGAGGGCGCCGGGCACAGTCTCAAGACGTCCTTCGTCGCACGTCTTATGTTTGGCGATATGTCTCTTCACGCTCGACATGGAGAGAGACTGCCGCCAGCGACGTGGATAGCTGATCTAGCCTTGTAGAGATCGAACCGTAACCCAATCCCTGAGGTCAGAAGGAAAGTCGCTGAGAGCGCCAGACTCTTTATTCCTCTCCGAAGCGATGTAGTTCACTCGATGCATCGACCTGCGAACCCTTGGGACTGATACTACGAACGACAGACTTCACCGTCGGCGGCAGGATGGCGAATAGGGAAAGAGCAGGGCTTCGGCAAAGCAGACCAGAGCATCGTGGAGGTCCGTCCGATGGCGTAGACCGAATCGAATGAGCAGGACAAAGCGAACTCGATCGAGGAGACGGGGCCGAGGGCATCTTGAAGCACAAAGAACATAGCCGGCCAACAGGCCCAACCCCTTTTTTACCGTCCTCCAGGGGTTCATATCATCGCAAAACCCAGACTATTTCTCCCGAAGAACGTAGCAGTCCGTAGCAAGAAACTCATAGACAGCCTCTTCATATCTCCTATTCTGTCCCGAAGATCTTTCCACGGGAAATACTCCACAGCTCGAACCATCATAAAAATTCCGTCGTCGTGAATGAGGCGAGCGTACTGCCGCCTCCAAAGCCGACATTTCTCGCAAGCTCGCTCCTCGCAACAGCAACACCTCCACAGCAGACCGACGACGACAACATCAACAATACCAACACCAGAACCATGAGCACGGCCGGTATTCTCACCGCCGGAGTTCTCTCGACCTTGCTGGTGCAGGTGATTGTGAACCACGGCCCTTCAACCGTGGCCGCCTTCGCCTTTGCGTGCGCCGTCTGCTGGGCACACTTCAGGGGCGTGCGATGGGCGCTCGCCATATTTGCGTTCCTCACGGCGCTGTTTATGGGGCAGGTGAGCGGTATGGTATCGAAGGTATGGTTGCATGGATTGATCATTGGAAACAGCTGCCGGTGTGGTTCGTGGTGCTTGTGGCGGTCGCGCTGCCTCTACTCGCGGCACGTTAACTGCCACCTTGGACACGCAGAGCCAATGCCTTTCGACAGCACCACTCGCTCTCTTCTGCTCGTGCCGCGCCGATCTGGGCGCGTTTCACCAAGGCTTCGAGCTGCAGGACGCCGGCCAGCAGCGGACAGAGCACGAAGTCGACCAGCCGGGCCTCCTCTCCTTCTTTCGGCGGCGACACGACTCGCTGAAGTGTCCCAGCGACAGCGAGACGTCTATCATCGCGACCAGCTTCAGACGTTCGAGGTTGTAGCTGCACGAACAAAGGACCGGAGTACTGCGCTCGGTTCGATATCTTGACACGAACACGGACAAAGGAGCCAACGGGCAAGGGCTGCTTTGTTCCACCATCACCATCTTCGACGACAAGAAGATTGACGTCGACAGGTGCAGCACGAATCAGATCCAGCGATTCTGGCGACATGGAAAGGCTTTGCATGTCAACGACGCCACTGCGTCCATCGACAGACCATCGCACTACCAGAGAGCTCAAGAAGCTCTTCTGCAACACTTCATCATCCACACCAAAGGCAGCGGCATCAGCGCCTCGCTTGGACATCAAGAATACCCGTCGAATCTCGCCAGGAGCGATAAAGCCCTGCCGATTCGAAAGCTCCAGCGAGGAGACGCCATTGTCGTCGCCATTTTCGCCACCGTGACCGCCAGAGCAGGAGTAAGAGATGGACTTTGGCCAGGCATTCCGGATGTCATAAGACACCACAAGAGCATCATCAACGATGGCCTCGGATTCTGTGACCTCAAGGTTGTGTATTTGCAAGGCAGCGTTGACTGTCATGTCGACCGGTACCGACAGCATGCGAGCATATCTGCCAGAAGTATGAGATCGAGCCGGAGTCGTCGTATTGTCCTCGTCCGCATCTGTGTCAACTGGCTGAGAGCAAAAAAAGAAGTTGGCTTGCGTTCTGGATATACCAGCTTTGCCGTGCAGCTCGAAGTCGAACTCGAGACACTCTCCCGGCGGGATCAAGTTTTTCTCAGCATCGTCTTGATCAATGACGGAGAGCCCTTTGCGAACGTTGGCATTCTGCTCTTCAGAAGAAATATCGAGCTTGGCAACTTCGCCCCCCTCAAGAGGTCGAAGTGCATCATCAACCGTCTTGATTTCAAAGACAGCCGCTGCGACAGGACTGGTATTGCGCAACAAAAGTCTGATGTGACGGTTCTCGCCCTCGAGCAGCATCAACCCAGACTCCAGGTCGGACACATTATCAAACACAAGCGTGGGCAAAGCGTCCAGCACTGTGCAATCTATAATCTCCGGGTCGACACCAAGGTTCTTCAAGTCGTGTTGTCCGTCGTCATCGGAACGCGGCGGCCGTGCTTGGAGGCCAAGTTCTTTGATCGTCATGGGAGTTTTGGCCGACCATGCCTCAGAAACAATTGGAAACACCTGAGGCACACAGCCTTGCATCTTGACACGACAGCCGGTGATCTTCGTCGGACCAGTCCGTTGAGGGGATATCATGAGTCGTATTTGTTGAAATCTGAGCGGACCGAGAGTGACAGGCTCATGATGAGAGGAGAGCGGCACGCCATCCGTAACGAGCTCCAGATTCTCAATGTCAACAGGAATGTCGAATGGATTTTGCAGAGTCACAAGGCACTCAGATGGCTCCTTATCGACGAGTACGTACGTCTTCTTGGTAGTTGCCGTCCCGGGACGGCTAGCATTTGGATCGTACAGGAGAGGATTCTTGGGATCGACAACACCATCTGCCTGGATCAATCTTTGGCGATCGATGACAGCCTTCTCGCCAATAGCTTGTTGGATTTCCACACCGCGCACCAGGAAAGGATCCCAGTACGTTGCTTGCACATCAGAAAGACCAAGGTGTCTTGATGCAGCAACAGTCTGACTGATAACGGTGGCCAAATGCATCTGCTCTTGTCTGTTGAATGCGTTGGTCGAAGACTTGAATGGAGCTGCATCGATGGCAGAGTAAGGCCCAGCAGTGCGAAGAACAGACGAAGTAAGCCATAGCACACCGAATGGCTCTGGAGACGCTTCACAGAAATTGATGAGATCGCCAAGAAGTTGAATGGTGAGGCCTTGGTTACCAAATCCTTGAGGGTTCAGGTAGATCGGCGTTTCTGATCGTCCAGGAGGTATCAGACTCGCGCCATATATGTTGACAACGTCAGCAACCAGGTCATTGATTCCACCACTTTCTTCTGATATGGCTCGAATGGTATCAGCGCCAGTGTCCAGCGAAATTGCTGCAGCAGGGTGGATGCCCATCTCAGCGGCTCCCAGTTTGCGGGCTTGGATCAGAGCTCCTGTGAGACGCACAACAAGATCTTTAATGGTGATGGCTTTCTTGCGCTCAAGGCCCAGCATTGCGTAAGAACAGACCACTCCAGAGAGGATCCGAATATGATCACTTATTGCCAAGTTATCATCTGGCGTGGGTAGAGCGAACGCCAGCATATCTGCTATGGCGATCTTCGACAGCAACTTGGCATTTCCCAGGGCTGCCGCGGGACCTGATGCTCGCAGAGGAGAGATGGTAGCATCGCTTGATGCGTACTGGCTGATGCAGATGAGTCGCAAGGCTGCTGGTGTGAGCTGGCCTTTAACCGAGCTCAGCGCTGCCAACAGCTTGGACATGCGTACGGTCGCTTCTGCATGACAGAGAAACGGAAGCTCTAGAGAACCCTCTGTAGAGCGATAGAGGCTCAGTATCAGCTTCGCCATGTCGGGAATGGCCACAGACAGACGAAAGATCTGCAGCTGTTGTTTTGTGCCTTCTGAAGCTGCTTTTGCTTCAGCGGTCAGGCGAGCTACGTTCGGGGAACTCGTTCGATCTGTGACTGGATCACATATAGAAGGCACTTGGAACTCGACCCCGGACCACGCGAGAAGCAGCATGCAAACGATCATATTCTCGAGACCTTTGGCATGCCACAAGTGATCGGAGAGCGATCGAGCTTTCGTGGTGTGTTCTACGAGCAGACGAAGAGCTTCTTTCCAATGGCCAGCCATCAAATATATGGAACCCACGACGATGCCTACTCGAGCTCTGCCTCTGATTCTGGCTTTCTCCTGCGAGGTGCTCGATCCAAAGCCTTGCACTGAGACACGATCTTGACTTGAGGCTCGCGCACTTTTGCCTTTGGGTTTCGCAGCAGCACTTTGATCGCTAGCACGGCTGTCTGGTCTTGAAATACCACTTGAAGTGCTGTTGGCACCCGGTATCTGATCGAAAGACGTCGCTGGCAAAGGCGGCACCCGTGAAGTTGGAGCGGGTGAGCCATCATCTGTCGGGCTGGAAACGCTTCCGCTTGGAGGTGGAGTGGCATGTCCTGTACTGGGTCTCTTCTCGTTTTCACGCAACGATGTGGTCCTTTGCAGACTCCGAGCTGTTTGACCAGGCGTCTGAATCGTAGGCGAGGCTTGCATTGCTTTTGCGTACGTTGTGAGCTCGACCAAGAACCGCGCCGAGACCTCGCACACTGCCTGTCTGAGAGATGGATCGTTGTCATGTTCAACATTGGCAACGTTGATTTCATTGCCTATCCTAGACGCCAGCTCATTCTCGTCCTCCTTCAGAACAATGAGTTGCCTGTGCACAACACGGGGATGCTTCTCTTTCAGATATGCCGCAGCATCTCCTAGCTCTTTTTGACTGGCCTCCTGCGTTGCATCTACTACGCCGAGCACTAGCAAAGGCTCGCGAAAAAGCTCAAAAGGCGAGAGTTGGTGCTGTTGGTCGGAGGGCGCCGCCGGGGAGAAGCGGTAAAGCAGGGAGCCTTGCGGGAAGGCTTTTGGCGAGAGGAAGAAGGCATCGTCGTCCGTTTTCTGTTGGATGTCGGCGAGTGGGATTACGCTGGCCTCTGTCTGTAATCTCTGGACGAAGCGCAGGAATTTGTCGCGCTCTATTCGACCAACTGGCAGCACCAGAGCGCGGACATGGCTGGGGGCTACCGGGGCGAAATGATCCATTGGCAGAACATGCTGGTGAAGGTCTGTCTTCAGTGCTCCTCGGAGATGGTTGTCGCGGGCTCCTGCTTCACTCTGAGCTTGTGCTGTCCTCACTCCGTCCCTCACAAGGCTCGTCGCTGGGATGTGGTGAGAAGGCAAAGTCTCAGGGCAGACCCACATGAGGTCCAGCAGCGGCCCCAGCAGGAACCGTGGAGCCCAGAGCGCAGCCGAGCGCGGCGGTCGATCCTGCCGCCCGGGCGCCTGCGTGTGCGTGCGTGCTCTGACGGCAGAGACTGCTCGTTCCTGCTTTTGCCTCCGACGATAGCGTTGCTGGTGCTGCTTATCCCGCCAGTATGCGGAGCAGCAACGACGGCTGAGACAGCAGGCTCTGTGCAAAACGAGGACGGGCAGAGCAGACGTGGGATGGATGACCATTTGTCCTCGTCAGGCGCGGCTTCGCCATGAAAACCCCATCATCCGCAGGCTCCTCGTCAAAAATCCGCCGCCCTCGATAATGCCCCCAGCGCCCGCGCACACCCCTCACATCGAACCCTTCCCGAAGGGCTGTCCATGGAGCACGATGGGCCAGGCACACCACCATGGCGGCCGTTGTCCAGCCTCAGCAGCAATGCGCCCTCGACGGCGCCGTCCAGCAGGTACGTTGTGCTGCTCTTCGTTAGAACTACCCCAGACTGCACGTCACCCATGCTGCCCTTGACGTGCGTGCGTGACTGTAGCTTTCGCATGAGCCTTGGTCTTGGGACCAGGCACCTTTTTATTAGAAAAGGGCGGCCGTGGATGATCGATGGCGTGCATTTGTTGAACTTGGAGGACGGGTGCACAAAATCGTTGCACGGCGAGGATGGGTGCGGTGTTGTCGGGTTGCGTCTCCTGATGGCCCTCCATGTCTGGCGCGGCTTTTGAGGTGGCAGTAAATTCGATAGTCTTTCAGGACACTCGTTGAAGAAATTCGATTGCTTCCACGCTTCCAAAGCCAACCACCGCTCTGACATCCATCACAGTGCAACTTTGTTCCCCAAACACGCTTCTGTCCACATCGTTGCCAACCCGTCCTCCATCATGGAGACTGTCTCCAGCAGAGACATCGCTCCCTACGAGCCCTTCATCTGCGAGCGCTTGACCAGAGAGATTACCCTCGCCGACCCGTCCAGGCTCCTCGCCGCGCAGAGTCCGCTGTCAACGTCAACGCAACCTGCTCTTTCCTCTCTCCTTCAGGAGGCAGCGACAACGATCCAGTTCCATGCCAAGTGGTTCACACCTACCGGATTGACCACCCTGCTGCAGACGGCACTCGGCATAGCCAGCCGCTCCTCCTCCACCGCCGACCTGTACGCGGCCCTGAACCTGATCGATACCATCGGAACCTACTCGGTGCTGCCAACACTTCCTCCGGCAGTCAGCTTCATCTCCTACTGCTATTATCAAGGCACCCGCTCCAACCGACACAGACGTCTCACCCAATATGCCTGGTCCGTTGCCCTCCACATATTAGAGTCTCACCTCGGCGGACAGTTCGGCGGTGCCCTGCTAGACACCATCACGGACGACGACCTCCTCCGCTCAAAGTTCAAGCTCGCAGCCTGTGTCGGTGCTCTCATGATAACGACGGACAAGCTGCTCTCCAAAGACGAGGACGAGGACGCGAACCAGCAGCCCAGCATGCATCAACCGACCATGCACCCAACGCAGCTCCTTCACGGCATGCGCAAAGCCGTCGCCGTCGAGACAAACCACATACTCTCTGAACAAGTCACTATCATGCTGGCAAGCATGCTGCAAAGCGACTCCATAACCGCTGAGATCGAGGTAGACGGTAGCTGGGACCAATGGATAGATCTACTTGAACGTTGCATTCAGGGGACAGGAGACAGAGCTGCACTTGATCGACTCTTCAACGGCCTCCAGAAAAGCGTGTCCAAGTTTGAAGCACGTCACCAACCGCGACTGGCAGAACTGTTCGTCGAGGCGAGGAGACCACTACCAGAAGAATTATCCTCCCAGCTTTTGGTACCATGGCAACGCGCACTTATCTTGCAAGAGGACACTGTATGGACGACAGGTTTTCGCAGCGTACTAGGAAAACTTTGCGACTCCACATTCTACCTCAAAGAGCTGGATGCCTTCATCGACACCAGTGTGTCTGCCTTCTTTCAGACGGAAAACTTCGTATCAAGACGAGACTTTGTCTTTACACTACGAACTCTCATTCTCGATCCAGGAACTGCACAGCCAGTCATCGACATCCTCGCCAAGGGGATTGTCAAGATATTCATGTACAAGACGCAAAAGGAGAAGTGGGAAGCACAGAGAAACTGGCTCTTTCCGATACTCTGCGAGATAGCGGAGTACAACTTGGAGGCGACACAGCTGCTTCTGAGAATCCGCGCAGACGAGGCCGGCGAAGGATACCTTGAGCCGATCGCGACACAAGACTCACACCTTACAAAGCCCATACGAGAGAGTAACTCGAGCAACTCGTCCAGCCTTTACGGTCTGACGTCCCTGTCTTTCGATTCCTGGGTAGACGTTATTCGGGATACGATCATCGGCAAATGCATGCGCTGGGACGTCTACAACGCACATCTCGTACTCCTGGCAGATCAAATACGAAATCATGCTCTCTGGCGCGAGAGATACTCGCACATCTCCATCCTCTGCCACTACCTTTGCGATACTCTGAAGCAAGAAGACTTTATCGAGCCACCAAAGGAGACCGGACTTGGCAAATCCTATGTGATTGAGAAACTTCTCCAAATTTTGACGGCGATGATCAGCTACCATAGCCAGCTCTCACGCCAGACCGTCAAGACCGCGATCGTCACCATCATCAACGTCGCAGGCTCGCGAGAACACACAGTCAGCATTCACTGTGTGCACGCACTTTCGATATGCTGCTTCGAATTGCCAGAGCTGATGGCCGGCTACATGGAAGTGATCATCAGCAAGATGACGCGAATGGTCACGCAGAGAAATCTTGCCCTTTACGTTTTGGAATTCCTCGCCAGTTTATCTCGATTCTCAAACCTGCAGAACCGGCTTCGCCGAGACGACTTCAAGCGAATCTTTGGCGTATGTCACAGCTATCTTTCGTCCATTCGCAGTAGTACTGCACTCGAACGAAAGCGTACACCAACCAGCGAGCAGAGTGCAGGTAGAAGCAGCAGCTCCAGTGAAGACATGGCACCATACGTCTACGCCCTGACACACCATGTCATAACGTTCTGGTACATGGCACTCAAGCGAGACGATCGGCATGGGTTGAAAGAGTACATCACCAGCTGTTTGAGATACACCGACATTGACGGAAAAGAGCACATTGAAGACCAAGGACTGGTCACGATTGATTTGATGGACCGTGTAGATGCAGAGGAGGGAATCACAGCACCTTCCGAAAAAGTTTTTGACGAAAGCGACGGCCGAATCATCACACGCCACCGCATGACGGGGCTACTTCTCATCACCACCGAAACCTCCCTCCGAACTGGCAAGACCATTGTCACCATCCGCCGACCTTCAGGCACGGCTCAACGCACCATCTCCACGCACCGCAGACATGACAGTGCTCTCGCTGCAGGCATTGAAGACCGCACAGCATCTGTCACGGTGGAGAGCGACCTGCAAGACTACATCACCGTCTTCCCAGATGACATTACCGGCCGCACATACGGCAAAGTGGCCATCCCTCGCCCATCGTCTGCTCTGGGCTCCATTGAAATCCTCAGCCTGCCAGAAGAAGACGCATCTGTAGCCCGCGCGATCCACTACTTCGACTTCACGCCAGCCCTCGACACCCACAAGGCGGGCATCATCTACGTCGGGGAGGAGCAGACGAGCGAAGACGAGATTTTGCTGAACCAGTCAGGCTCTCCAGACTACAGAGAGTTCCTCGAGGACATGGGCTCGGTACGGCGGCTCAAAGGAGCCACATTCAACACGCAAGGGCTGGACCGCGCAGACGACAACGACGGCGCCTACACGATCGTCTGGAACAACGAGGTGACGGAGCTGGTGTACCACGTCACCACGCTCATGCCCAGCGACGCCCACGACGACAAGCAGACCGTCATCAACAAGAAGCGCCACATCGGCAACGACTATGTGAACATAGTCTTCAACAACTCCGGTCGCCCCTTCCGCTTCGACACCTTCCCGTCGGCCTTCAACCGCGTCTACGTGGTCATCTCCCCCTCGGAGCGCACGTCCTTTGTGCAGGCGCGCGAGATCACCGCCGCCAAGGACAAGAAGGCGCGCTTCTACAATGTGCACGTGCTCACCCGGGCCGGCTACCCCAACCTCTCGTCGGCGGGTGAGGTGAAGGTGGTGTCGGGCGCCTGCCTGGGTGGGTACGTGCGCAACCTGGCGCTGAACGCGTGCGTCTTCTCGAAGATGTGGGAGGCGGGGGGTGAGGGGGAGTATCCCTCTTCTTGGCGGCAGAGGCTGCAGATGATCCGGCGGCTGTACGAGCAGCACCGCCCCAAGTGGGCGCATGAATGAGTGAATAGACACCACCAAAAGTTTTTTGTTTTTGATTGTTACTTCTCTCCACTTTCTCCGCTGTCTCTATTCTTTCAATACCTTGATCGATGGCGTGGACAGATACGATATTCTGGGAATAGTGGTTAAGAGAACCATCCTGACCTGTAGTTTACTCAACAAGATAGGGGCATTCACCTCCTACGCTCAGCAGCCTCTCCAGGTCCACAGAAGTCACTCAAGTGAGGCTTCTCCTCGCGTTCACTTCTCCCAGATATCTCCATCATCTCAACTCTCTCGGTAGCCCTCTCAGCAGCATGGACAGACATATCATCCTGGGGATACTTGTCGAGAGAACTATCCCCACCTCTGAACAACACGATAATATGAGGGCTTTCACCGGCTACGCTCTGCAGCGCTTCGCAGCCGTATCAGGACAACAGCTTACATCCAAGTGAGAACACTCATCGGGGTCATTTCTCCCACCTATCCCCGTCCCCTCAAATCCCCCAATAACCCCTTCGACAGCACAGCCATCCATCTCATCCCGGGGATACACCCCAAGAAAAACCCTCCTCACCTCCAAACATCACACCAAAATGCCGGCTTCCACATCCAGCGCTTCCTATCCGCCCTGACGTACCAGAAACTCACTCAAGTGAAGTGCTTGCTCATAGAATTTGTTTCGTGAATACATATCCCAATCCCTATCCCGTACATATCCCTACACATCCCATTCCAGGCTCCCCTCAACGGCGGGCAGCTTTCAAGGCTTAAACTCCCCATCCTCCTCCTGATCATCCGGTCCCCCATCAGCGACCGTATCAGCAGTGCTTAGACCGCCTTCTTTACTATACATCAGAACAGAATACGTTAGCACAGACACCACTTATAGTCACCACTCTACTCAACCCAACCCGATCGGTCGGTCGAGTATGCAAAAGAGAAGAAAAAGTCAGGACATACTCAGTCCCCCCAACCCCCGAATTCTTATTCCCCACATGACCCTCTTTCTTATTCTCCTTCATGCCATAGTTGGGGATGTCGTTTTTGAGCTGGGCGGCGGATTCGGTCGTCTCCTCACTTTTCGAAGAAAAAGGTCATTAGCATGAGGTTGGGTTCGAAGGGGACGAGCTGGTGGGAGTGAGGTGGTTAAGGGGGAGTGACGAACTGATCTTTCTTGGGAGGCATGATTGCTGTTTCGTTGTATCTTCTTTCAAACTTGGTTAAATCAAGTGGATCTACTCACAACTCGTCGATAATGGGTAACACAAACACCTACATATATATACCTACAAACTACGCAGCCACACACCTCTCACTCTCCTCTCCCTTCCCAATGACGGCATAGCCACAACCCCTCGATCTGCCAGATCCAGATCCAGCCACGAGCATCACCCATCACATGCCCACATGCACCTACCTCCCAAGCCAACAGGCGTCGTCTCCCCAGGAGTGTGTGGGTTGTAAGAAGTACGCCAATCGTCGATGCCCTGCCGTAAACCGGTTTACCACAGCGCGCCAATGACGCATTGCCTCGAATAGGTTTGAGCTTTCAAGTGCTGGTGGACCCTCTTCACATGATCCTTCGAAGACTACACCACCATCTTTGGAGTCGGGACAGTTTTGCTTTGCTTTTCGCCAAACGTATGAATTTCGTCATCTTAAAAACTTATAGATACCGGACCTGGCAGCTTTCGCTCTTTCTTGCTCAGCTTTCTTCGGTCCATGGCTTACGTACAAGTCCCTCTGCCCTGCCAAGTTGTCTCAACATTCGGGTCCTCGGTACATGTTGTTGGTCGGTTGTGTCTGAAGCATATCGTAAAGGTCATAAGAAAATGCCGAACAGCGTAGGAGGGTGGATAGTGATGATGTCTTCCTCCTCTTTTTTTCATTTCCTCTCATTTCGTCTTCGAGCCCCTTTCCGCCTCTTCGTCCCCCTCCTTCAAAACACGCAAGGAAATACAAGTAGATTAGGCTTAAATCCACCAGCCCATATGAGATATTGCGACCAGAAAGGACTCCAAACCCTGACCCTGACAAAAGAGACTTTTGCGCCACGCGAAAACGCTTCATCACACGCCAACAGCGCCGTACATTCAATCAGTCGTTCACCGTCCTGTTACCGCCCATGAATTTTCGTGTGCTGAAACTTATGTCACAAGAAGCTGGATTGCATGACTTTGCCTCCGCATCATGCGTTGTGCCCTGGAAGAGCACGCTGGATTTCTCTGCCATCGGCACGTCGGTATTGCATGCCCATGCTGCTGGGGTCTAGCTCGCCGCCAGTGTTGTCATCGTCGTCAGCAGCAGATAGGGATGGGATTGATGTGATGCTCTCTGCATGGCCGTATGTGTTTGGTCGTGCGCCTTGTCTCAGTGGGCCGTTCTGGTGTCTATCACTAAACACGTTGCCATAGCTACGCTTGTGCGTATCGTAAGGTGTTTGCGCGTTGCCATAGTAGGAGTTCTGTGGACCCGTCGAACTTGGTGAAGAGGCTTCGATCTTGTCGCCGATTCCCAGGGTGGTGTTGAGTGGCGGAAGATCCCAGCGTGTACCGGACTGAGATGGAGTGGAGCCGGTAGTTTGTGCTGGGGGATGGACAGGTTCCGGGGGCGCAGGGCGGTTGGCGTACGGTTGCATGGATGAGTACGAGTGCTGTGAGTGTTGCGATGGTGGCTGCGACGGTGGTTGCGGGTAAGTGGGTGGTTGGTACGTGTGGGGAGCGTGCTGAGCGTAGCCAACTTGAGGAGCAGCAACGGGAGGAGGCGTGTCCTGAGTGGAATGCCGACGGTAATCCGTGTTCGAGTAGTCGATGCTTTGACGCGGTGCCTGCGAAACCGGCTCATAGCTGCCGTTGGGTGCGCTGTACCGATGGTTCGCAGCAGGAGCAGGAGCTGGTTGATAGTTGCTGTAGTAGTTCTGCTGTGCCGGCGGTTGCACTGGTGGTGGAGCCGCGTAGCTCTGGTGTTGATACTGCGGCGGTGGCGGTTGCATGGGTGCCTGAGGTTGAGTGTATTGGTTCTGCTGGTATTGCTGGCCTGGCGAAGGTCCGTACGAGGTCTGGGCATATCCATTCTGCGGCGTGTGCGGTGCGGTTCCGTAGTGCGAGGATGGTGGGTTGAAAGCCTGGCCCATCTCTTGCAGCGAAGGACGGCGTGAAATCGAGGTCCCGGCAGAGTGGTGGCTGGCATTGCTGGCTGACCGTGGACGAGGGACTGGCTCCATAAATCCATGTGATGTCTGCATGACGGGGTACACGTTAGGATCCGGAGTGTTGGACGCTCTGGCGCGAGCTGCAGCAGTTTCTTCTTCATAGTCATCCCAGTCTTTGCCATCGGACTTGTGGTCACGTCTCCTCATGCGCACATCACGTCGGATACGAACACGACAACCCTGCTCGGCAACCATACGGCTCAACGAGGTGCTCTCACTCAAGCCTGGGAACTTCTTCGCACTGTAGACATGGAATGGCTCCGATTTCACTTCCAAACGGTGGGTCACGTGGGAGCTGTCATCTGCGGCATTGGGCTGGCCGACATCCTCAGTCTTGTCGTGGTCCTTGGGCTGTTTCAGCTCCTCGAACAGGCTGAAGCTGAGGCGATATCGACCTTCATGTCTCACAGAAAGATCCGGGAAAATGAAGTAGCCAGCAGGTGAAGGGCGATCCAAATACACCATGCCGGCCACAGGAGTGCCGGTCAGAACTGGAGGAGTTTGCCTTTCCTGGGGAACACGACCGTGGGCCATTGAGCGGGCTGATTCCAGCGTTGCGAAGAGAAAGTAATTGCCGTGCATGGTAAACGTAATGTCCTCCTCGGCTTTCTCACCTTGGAAGATCTTGAGTTCGACGATTGGAGGCGGATCCACTGGGCGGCGGTCTGCCGATGCTGTGGGAAACGCATGAGCCATGGCCATGATTTCTTCAATTCAGGGAATCACTTACATTTCGCACCTTGGCCACAAGCGCGTGCACGTTGCGGCTGCTGCAGCACGGTCATGGTGTAGGTGATGATGCGGCCATCGACGGTGCTCCGAGAATGTCCGTAGAGCGGTGCTCCAGGCGGGCCATGCGGTCCATGATGGAAGGCGGGGATGGGAGAGTCAATGGGTGGTACCGTGGCGGTGGTGAGGGTGCTCGCGCTGGGCGAGGTTAGCTAGCTAACAGGCGGGCAGCAACAAGGTCGCGGCAGTGTTGGTGCTAAGAAGGCAAGAGATTGGGTTGGGAATCGAAGGTGAATCCGTTCCGGCGTGTTGGAGGTGAGCCGTAGATCTGGGAACGTGGATTGCGACCCCGGAAGCGCGGCGATGCAAGGGGAGGCTCAGCAGCGACGAGCAGCGGATTGTCGCAGGCGCGAGTGGCAGCAGCAGAGGCGCTCGGAGACTGTCTGCGTGCGTGTGCAGGCGGTAGTGGCGGCGGTGACACCGGGCAGAGAATGGAGGAGTAGCTGCAGCAGAGGGCGATGCGGTCGACTCGGGTCAGTCAGGTCAGGTCAGGCCAGGTCTGGTCTGGTCGTCGGAATGCAGCTGTCTGTGGTCGGCCCAGGCGGACGGAAGAGCGAGATCTGCTCGGGCAATTCGCTGCGGCGGTTCGTATGTGCTGCTTTGTCCAACAGCAATAGCGACGCGAGTGCCGCCCAGTGTGTTGTTGTCGACGACGCGGTGGGAGGTGGAAGCGACGAAGGAAGCCTGGTGGAGGAGGAGAAGAGATGCAGCACCAGCCAGCACCAGCGCCAGCACGGGCGGACTCCCACCAAAGCCAAAGAGCGACGACGGGACGCTTGGGCGTGAGTTCGCACTAGGCTCGGCCAGGATCTAGCGCCCTCTCGGCAGGCTATCCTTGCTCATCAATGCCCCACACCTGGCTCCTCCCGCCTCGCCTGCGCGATCCATTCGGGCGTTGGCGCTGCCGCTCACTGCACCTCCGCCGGGCAGCGTCCACACGCAGGCACGCACGCAGCAAATCTGATGGACGGCGCCGCGCAAACTCTGCCCCCACGAGAGCTGCCGTCAAGCTTCAGCGTAACGCGTGCCAGTCTCGCGCAATTCGCTGTGCCAGCGACGCCTCGAGCCGACATCCGTGGACCACCCATCCGCCAAGGCCAGCCCTCAATTCCAGCTGACCTCACTTGGGACGCGATCCTGACACTCTATCGCCCTCCACCGCGGCGGCAGCGAGTATTGCGTCGTGGAATTCGCCCTTGAAACGCCTGCTATGCTGCGAGGGCGGATGGCAGGTCGGGCATCCCATGACCTGAACCGCACCACGAGCCCGGGACGATGGCCCACCACCACGCTGCCGTCCATTAAATTCAAGCGCGGCCTGGCCCGCCCAATCTCCAACGCCTCTCCTGCATCTGAGACATTCGCGTGCGCTCGCATCTCTACCGTCGACACACCTCCTGCCCCCACGCCTTCTTCCCCTCACAGCACGTCGTGCTGCGCTGCGGCTACGTCGGACATCTCTCGCTTGCTCCGGCGACGGCAACCTGATGCCAATGGACGCCCCTGCCAATGCTGCCCGCAGACAGCGCCGCCGACCCCAGGCGGGCATCCATACCGTCGTTTCGCGGATCCAGCCGGTCGGACGCACCACCAGCCCAGCTTGAACCAATATTTGCTATCAAGGCAACACCTCCGATCGACCATTCAACCATTCGGCGATTTAAACACCAACTAGGCAAGGCGCGACCCATTTCCAACACTACCTCATCACACTCCGCTCCACCTCCCACCACACCCACCCATTGTTTGTGCTGGCACCCATGCGCCCTCTTGCACAAGTATGCAACCGCCAGCGACCCCGAATGCACCTCCGCCCCTGTCCTTGCCAGGCCCCTGCCATGTTACACGATTCACTCTCGCCATCCCTGACTTGCACTCTCGAGTAATGCGGCATTCGCTTCGGTCAACAATCAATCAACTCACCCGCGAGCGTCTTTGACTAAGACCTGCCTGCCTGTCGCTCCCAACGGCGGTGCCTACGGATTCATATAGAAAACGTGACCTATCTCCTCACTCTGACATCCATGTGGCAAACACCCTTCCATGGTACGCGTCTGCGCCTCCGACGCGTGCGACTCGAACGGCGACAGCCAACGAAACGCCTCACGGCACCATCCGCCCACGGATTGCTGTGTTTGCAAGCCTTGGACCTGGAGCTGTCAAAAACCGCTTCGCTGCATTACTGCGATCCACCACGCAGCAGGCCTGCCTGTCCACCATTCCCGCCATGTCACCACTCGGCGCGACTGAGAGCCTGTCCTCTCGCCACCCCGTTTCATCATCACTACACACCTGCGCGGTGAGCGAGTGTGGATGCAGGACGAACGACTGCCCATGATGATGAAGTCCGGGAAACATGCTGCAAGCCCGTCGTATCCCGTCCTCCTGGTCACCCGACAGCGGCTGCGCTAGAAACTGCTCAAACAGCAGAAAAGGGTCACCTGCAGTTCCACCCTTTCTGTCATTCGAACAGCGGGTGACGATGAATGTTGAAAGTCACAACTCCACATCTACGAAAGGGCTATAATCTACCTTTTATTAGTATGGTCCTCCTCCTGCTGCCTTATTACAACACAGTAAACTTCGATATCCCACCCAGTGATCGAACGATCGCTTATTGCTCCTTCGTCTTCGTTACACCGCAGCGGGAAGCGCTGACGCCACCGTACTACGCACAAAACGCAGCAACGGTGCATCGGCAGGAAAAGCGAGCCCTCGAACAAAGAAAACGACCTTCTTACCGCCGCCGCAAGTAGGTGTCGTCTCCAGCGCAAAAGATGCCATCCTAGCCAACGAAAACTCCTTTCACATCCAGCCATTCTAACCAGCAAGGTGTGTCGAGTGAATGACTGTGGCTTGTCGCAGAACTGACCGACTCTACATATCCAAACGGCATGGTCCTCGTATTCTTGCATGCCTTTGTCAGAAAGAAGCACATGCAGGCGGACCTTTTCGATCTGATGAAAGAAAGCCGGACATATCCATACGAAGAGGCATGCATGCATCTCATCATCTTTCGATGGCAAAACACAATTCTCACAAAAGAGAACACACTTCCCCCTCATCACAAAAGGGCTATGTGCTGGCACGACTCATTTCTCGAGGAAATACCTTCCCCATGACAGTTTCCCATGAGACGGACCTTGCGCTTGTCATACGTACGGTTGATGAAGTTCTCATCAAGCAAGCCCCGAATGCACCTCCTTCTGAAAACGGGAGCGTGCTTTACGTCTTGGAAGCACATTGGGCATCAAAGGTTGGACAAAACGAAGACGTAGGTGCACAGAAAGTCACTTTCTTCTCTTTCTCTTGTTCTTTCTGCCGTTACATCTCTTCCTCCCTCTGATTTCGACTGGGAGTCGTATCTTCTATGAGCTGATCATGACAATCATGTCGACTTTCTACTTCTATAATTGGGAGAGAATACATGGAACGATCACAACACGAACGGTCGCCCCAAGTAAATACCACACAGAATCCTCACCTATGCACATCACACCCAACTCACAAAGTCCCAAATGCATACCGGCAAGCATTGAATGCCCAGCATACCTCACTCTCGAGGTATCATTTGAACGAGCTCGATGGTCAATCATCACAACCCCTTTTTCAAACCCCCTTCCACTACGCACACCCTACACACCCTACAAGTTTCTTATCTCAGAGAAAAAGAAGAAAGTATCATCACATACTATCCGTGTCCATCAACAACAAGCTATATCCATATCCATCTCCATAATATCCACATCACAGTTTCATCTTCATCTTCTGCACACATAGACTAATTTGACCCTCCGACTCAGACAAGAAAGCAATACAAAGACCACCCGATATCCCCATCCCAGTCCCCGCCGACGGTGACGCTGACGCTGGATGCAGCCTCCCCCAAAAGTGACGCTCGCAAGATTATAACGATGTACCCAACCCAAACCCAGCCCCATCCCATTCACCAAGGCATCCATTCCATTCATATGGGTATAAACACAAACCACAACAACACCCAGTAGAAACACCTTGCGCAATATACCCGACTTTTTATTCGGTAGAAAACGCCAAAGGTGAAGAAAAATGTGAACAAGCCTCCCTTCCTCCCAATCATCCACAGTTTTTGATTATAAAGGATATAAGTATTCGTCATCGTCGTCGTGAATTTGGCTGGGGACATGTATATTGCTTCAACAGCTTGCCTTCCGCCCTTAGGGACGCGGTTTGCCGTTCAAGCAACCATCGACGCCGTTGGTGGTGCCGTAGATGATGTTTCGCTCGTCATGACCCGCGCCGAGAGAACCGGCAGAACGTGTTGCATAGCGACGGAGGCGAGGATGGCGAATACCGGCATCTGCATGTCATCGTCAGCTGGTGAGGTCACCCTGGTTGTTGGTAAACGCGCGCACGAGACTCACCCAAAGCCACGACGGCATGACCGCCCCGTCGGTCTTGTTCGGGGCGTGATTAGCTGAATAGTAGCTCGCCTCTTCTCCATCGAACATTGCCGCGCACTTCTCATCCGCAATAGCGTCCACCACCGCGGACTTCATACCATCATCCTGGCTTTCTTGCGTCGGCTTCCGATCCGGGAAAATATCGTAGTATGCCGGCGGCGCGCTGCTCTCTGTCGGTGCCGAAGCTGGACTTTCACTCGAGGCTGAGAAGAAGTCCCAGAAGTGATGACGAGTCAGCGGGAGCTGCTGATGCTGTGAAGCAAGAGGTGGTTGGTGTGGGCGTTCCGTGGCAGAAGGTGCCGACTTGCCGGGAACCAAAGAGCTGAGCCTTCTACAGTCGGTCAAGTTCGGGAGAGGAGGGAGCTGGAAGTGTGGCATGTTCCAGTGCAGCGTCTCTTGGAAGTGGTGGATCTGCGCCGCGAGTGCGTCTCGCCATGCGGCCATTGCGGCGTACGGGAAGAGTGGTGCTGTATCGTCGATTGATGGAGGTATGTCCTCCTCGATGAAGGACCTGGTACTTGGGCGTCGCGAGGTCGGCTGAGATGGATCTTGTTCGCTGCCTTCCACCTCAGACTCGTAGAACGAGGCGCTGGCGATGTCCCAAGACGCTCTCGATGATGCGGTTGAGCCATAGCTCAAGCGTGTCTGCAATGAAGGCCGTGAGTGTCGACGTCGTTGAGTGCTCTCAAGTACGCATATCAATTCATTCCGAACCTCGGACGGAGCCAGGTCGATTGCAGTGTAACCCTTCAAGTTCCTGACACTCGCATCAGCACCTCTCGTGAGAAGCAGCTGAAAGATTTCGACTTGACCATGCAGCGCTGCATGCATAAGGGGAGTAAAGCCAGCGTGATCTCTCTCCTCGACACTAGCACCACAACCAAGCAGTGCTGACACCACTCGATGCATTCCAGACGAGCAGGCAAGAGACAACATGTTGGCGGCAAATCCAGGCTGACAAGACTCCCCATTAGCCTCCATCATCTCGAGCTCCTTCAGAATCGTCTCCTCGTTATCCATATTGCTCGCCATTCGATGCGAAGCAGGATACCCTTGATGAAGTCCAGCGGGGTTCATTCTAGACTGCACAAAGCTGGCAGCGCTCTTCTGAGCAAGAGTCTGCCAGTGATCAACACTACCCAGATGTTGTTCACTCAAGAACTTCAGCGCTGCCATCATCATCTCTTCTTGGTCTGACGTGGTCGTGTATCGGTAAATCGTAGGACTAGCCGGCTTCGGCCATCGAGTCTGCCCAGGAGGTGGTACCAACGTAAGGCTTACCGGCCCTGGCCGACCAGAAGGGGCAATGGCAATGAGTGCGTTCGGATTGACAAATGTAGTGTTGGCAAGATTGGGATAGTCGCCAAACTGGACTGACATGCCCATGACGAAGTTCTCCCCGAAGATGGCAACCTCAGTACCACCCGAAGCAGGTCCCTCCCTGGGTGTAATCCTCGTGATACACGGATACGGGCCGTGTGATTCGTGACCGCCAGATCCAGGCATGGTATGACCTCCATACATCTGTTGCTGTGGTCTACCAGATATCGAGTTCGTTGGGGTCTGTATGGGCTGCTGAGGCTGTTGTTGACGAGCATATGCCGCCATGTTAGCTCTGCTTTGCTGCTGCACAGGTGACGCAGCCCGGCTAGGTACTGCAGACGACGGATGGGAGAAGTACGCCTGGTTCGTGCGCATCTGTGAGAGGTCCACCGGTTGACTGAAGTTGAAGGGTCCGTTCTCGTTTGCCGGCGTTGATGGTCCGCTGTTGTAGTAATGTGCAGGGCCGTTGTTACTAGGGATAGTCATGTACGACTGATTGACCTGATTGGGGAACGTGGCGGTTGATGGCGAGAACTGTGAGCTCATCGACACGGCGGAAGGCATGTTGGATGAGGGCGGTTGGCTCGTGTCTACCCGTGGAGTCATGGCCAACGTACTCGGCACCTTTCTATGGGAGAACTGGGCAGACTTTCGTTTCTTGTTCGGACCTGCTTGTCCAGCATTGGTAGGCGATCCAGGCCTGGAAAGGCTCGTCGGAGTCATCGTAGCCGATGTAGTTTGAGACGCATATCCAGACCCAGGCAGTTGATGGACGTGGCTGTGAGGATTGAATGCTGCTCCTCCATACGCCAGAGCTTGAAGATTTCCTGCCGAACGAGACGAAGGGAACGGTTGAGCGTGCTGCGCCATATCCACCATCGACTGTGACATGGGCAACCCATTCGACGAGAGGAATCCAGGGGCTGTCTGGTAGAAGCTCTCGCTGGGGACAGCGGTGGAAAAGCTTTGCGGATGCGTCTTGTGGTCGTCGGTAATGAGAATCGAATCGGATATTTGCTGAGCGATCACAACTCCTTGTTGGTCTTTGAGTGTGAAGATGACCTGAAATCCCTCCTTCTCGCTTTGATGCCGGCAGTAGCATGCAATTCGCATGGCAGCAGACACTTGGAGACTGCCGTCAGGAGGCACATATTGCTCGCCTTCAACCGGAATGGCGCCCTCACGAGGAGGATATTGCATCTCAGGCGGCTTGAAAGGCAGATACTCGTTAGAGTTGAAGACCACCACACGCTCCGTCTCAAATCTTTCCCAGTGCTGCTGCTCTTCCTCCCTCTTCGTCTTCTTTCTCCCAGCTCGCTTTCTTTCTCGCTGTATGCAATTCGTGCAAATTCTGACCTCGCCTCCATTCGCAGGTCTGTCAGCCTCCTCAACATTCTTGGGATCGTTCTTCTCATCATCCCCAGTCGATCGAGCCAGCTCTGCTCGATGCTGAATCTCCTCATTATTCGCCGCAGCCGCTTTCTGCAGCGCCTTCTCCTTGAGCTGTGAGTTGTGCATCGCAGACGTACACACAAGCATCGTATGGAGCTCCAGAACCTTGGACTTTTCGAATTCATCTTTCGCCAGTAGCTTTGACTTTGCAATCGTATGAAGAGGTAGATGAAGATGCTCTATTCCAGGAGGCGGTTTCTCAAGTGTCATGATGACATTGATCTGAGTCTCAACGCGGGACTTGGTTGAGATGGGGGCAATGTGAAGAGGCGATTTACCAAGAGGTGGTGCGGTGCCTCTGTTCGAAACCCCAGGAGTTCCTCCATTCGCGCCAGGAGATGGGGTGAAGGTCATGGCTCCGGGCGAAGTAAGCTGATTCGCGAAATCACCAGGCCACGCAGGGTTCTGATTCATCAGTTGGGCATTCCACGCTTGGTTGTTAAACGTGTCTGGACTATCTGACGATGGCGTCGAGAAGATGGCGTTCGGTGAGGCCTGGTTGAACATCATATTCGTGGTAGCTGGCGACTGGTCGCGTGATGTATTCATCGAGAACATGCCCGGATCAATAGTCTGGACCGGAGAAGCCTTCGCAAAGTGAGCAGCACCCGCCGCCGCGGGCATGTTCATGCGTGTATCCAGCGACATGGCGTTGTTGAATTCCCCGGTCTGGATAGGACTCGAAGCTGCGCTCGCGAAGTCGAACTGAGACATGGTGCTGTCCCCGTGGCTCAAGCTCTGCTCCAGCGACAGTTTGTGCATGGGTTGTGAGAAATGATCATAACTCTTCACCTGATGTGCGTCTGACATGTGCATCTTGGTATCCTCTTGCTTGACCTTGCCGTTCCTCCTGCCCACTTCCGTGACCGGATCTGACACTGGGGATTCGGACTCATTCGTCTTTCTCTTTCTTCTGCTCGACGTATCTGAGGACGAATCTTGACTCGAACTCTCCGCAGACGCAGAGACTTGAGCGCCTGCGCCAGCGGAGACTTCGGGGCCGGACTTGGAGGGGGTTCGCATGGCGTAGGTCATGGGGGATTCGCCGTACGCGTCCACGTTGGTAAAGGCATCAAACGCGGTGTTCTCGAAGGTCGGGTCGTGCATCGAGTCCTCGAACTGAGACGTCTCGTTGAACATGTCGTTCCAGCTCGGGGCTCCGGTCCCCATGGGGGTGCCCCTCGAGTCCATCGTGGGCCCGCGCGGCTCAGCTTAGGCGTCGGCGAGGGTCCGGGGGATTCTGTCGCGATTCGCAGTCGACGACGCGGTGGCAGACGGGGAGGGCGGTGCGCGATCGGGGAGTCTCACGGCCTTGCAGTGCAGTTGGCAAGACGGGAGACTCCGCAAGCCACCCAGCAGTGCCTTTTCAAGATCCTTCTAACGGCTGCATAGGGTATATAAGACGGAAATTCCTGCGCGGACGGTGGGCGACGGTAATCGGTGGGTGACTGTGGTAGTGGGCTGGATGACCTCGTGGCGAGCGGTCGATACCTAAGGTAGACGACGACCTAGCACACGGCTACAACCTTCTTGGATGAGCGGGGCGGTACAATGTACCTGGGTCTTGGCGCTGGAAATGTATGTATGGATCCGTCCTGAAGTCCTTGGGAATCTGAAGTAGGAATAACAGTATGGCCCAGCTACGGCGTGCGAGTGTCGTCCAGCGAGGTCGGCTAGCGATCCCATGGATTGCGACTTGGACGTTCCTCTTCCTTCCCCACAAAGCCAGAGGTGGTCCCTGGTCTGCCTACTGTGCTAGGTCGAAGCTCGCCAACAAGAGATGGCTACATCAATCTACCACTACTTCTCCCAAACCACCAAGTCAAGCATCCCCAAAATCCTCAATCACCACCCAAGCCTGACCAAAGCCTGACCACCCACCACCAGCACCCCCAAAACCCAAAACCCATCCACCACCACGACGCATCCTCATCTAACCCTCCCCTCCAAAAATGCAAGTCATCCGCCCGCCGCAAAACCCCAGTCAATCAGTCGCCATTCATGCACGCACCCAACCGCCACTCCCGCCACCTGAAACGAACAAGGGAGAGTAAAAAAACTGGCTCCCTCGCCTACGCAACCTCTCGCAGCCAAACGCTCCTGATTATGTGCATGCCTATGCCCATCGCCTCCAGGCTGTGAGGCCTAGATTGAGACGGAAGCGCCCTTTCGTAAAGGCATCGGCCCGGCCAGAGCTGGCAGGCACAGGGGTCTTTCTTGTTCGGTGGGTGGGTGGAGCCTTGGGACATCACGTCAAGGTGTACACACATCGTTAGCAATTCTTCTCACTATTCAGTCTTGACTACTGTACAAAGAACATAGTCCTGGTTTCCGAGTTCGAGATCTGTCTCCCTCCTTATCTCCCACTAAACGACGCATCTCGCCTCGTAGGTGTTTAGAGGAAGCAGATATCGACATTTCCCCCTCAATGTTATCTTTGGAACTTTCAGTGGAGTCTGGCACTCTGATCATCCTAGAGCTCTCACTCACAGGATCCACCGACGAAGCACCGCGCAACGGCACGACGGGTATTGCTCTGGGGTGCTGGTGCTTGGCTTGCAGCTCTCGACTTCAGCTCGCCATCCTTTTACACCAAGAACCGCCGTACGTACACCGGACCTGAGATGCATTGAGACGAGATGAAGACAGGGATTGAGAGGGACCAGGATTGACATTATGCACAACATGCTCACTACTCGCTTGTCCCTCCTTCTTCCTTGGAGGACGGAGACAACCCCGTGATATTAGACAGCATCTCAAGAAAGTACTCCTGTCCTCAAAACGCCTGGTCGCTTGCCTCCTTGGAGTCGCAAAATAGAAACAAGACAATGTTCCCCAAAACTCAATCGGCCGTAATAGCATGAATCGCATCAACAGTCTTCTCTCGTGATCTCCGTCCGTCGCGTCGTTGCAGTATACGGATCCTGTAAAGTCAGTATGTACTGAGTGCCGGTGACCATCTAGAGACCGCACAGCAGCTCAAAAGACGTCGTCTGGCCACTCGTAGTTGTCGTCCTTGGAGCTTCTCTTCTCCTTGCTGACGACCTCAACTTCAACTTCGGGAAGGCTCTCGAAGCTGCCGTTGGCACCCTTGGGTAAGTTGGGAACGTCGCCTTTGCCTGGAACCACCTTGACCACGTCGTTTGTGATCTCGACCTTGCTGTATCCATTCACCGGTGGTGGGCTGCGCGAACGACTCGTGCGCTTCAGCTGAGCGGCATTAGCTGCACGCATCATCATCTTCTCTTCGGTCGCAGCCTTGACAGGGCCATTGCGCTTGTGTGGAGAGTTGGAACGCGAGCGGGTAGCAGTGTGCATGTAGCGTGCTGGCGTCGCCTTGGCCGTTGGCTTGGATGGTACGTCCTTGACGGGAATCGTGGTGGTGGTGGTCGTCATCTCCTCTTCTTCCTCGTAGACCGGCTCGAGTTGGTCTTCAGACGTAATGCTACTACGCACTGAAGGAATCTGGGCCAGCTCATCTTCACTGCCCTCAGCACCAGCCATTACAACATCGTTGTTCTGGTCGTAGGACGTGGCAGTCGGCAAGTCGTTACGCTCAGTCTCGTCTGGCGAGAATCTCGTCTGAGTCTTCTTCACAGCAGCTTTTCCACGTGGTGACTTCTGCTTGCCGCGCTTGTTTTGGGGGCTGGTGTCGGTCTTCCCAGTCGACTTGCGCTTCTTCTTCGCGGCCGTTCCCTGCTCGTCGATGTCGTCGTCATCCTCAGACCCCGCGCTTGGTCTGTAAGTCCGGTCGTTGAATGACTTTGAAGACCGCTTCTTAGACTTGCTCTTCTTCGTGATTTTGATGTTGTCGTTGAGAGCCTTCAGTTTCTTGTCCAAGTCAGGGTTGGCGACATGCTGCGTTGGCTCCGTGGTGGTCTCAGCAGAACCACCAGCCGTAGTCATTGGATCAGCGCCGTTGGTGTGTTCCACTTCACTTGTCAGCTCAGTAAGTTCTGAAGTCATGTTCGGCTCGTCGTGTTGGTCGCCGGCATAAGGATCAGACGTCGCCTTGCTCGACGCCTCGTATACGCCACGTGCTGGATGTGACTTCTCACGTGGTGTGTCTTCCATGTCCTCGTCCTCGTCGTCAATATCGTCAAAGGCAGTGCTCAGGTCCAATGCTTTGCGAGGCATGCGCTGGGTGACACGCTCCTCCTCGTCGCCTCTGAAGCCTAGCTGCTCCGGGAACAGAACTCGCTCACTAGGCAAAGTGGGTAACGCTCCAGGCACGAACTTGGGCCTCCTGATAGTGCTGGATGGCGTGAAGCGCTGGTACTTGTTTCCCAACTGCGGCATCGGAGACGCCTGCACAAGAGCCTCCTCAAGCTCACCGCGAGCTTTCTGCAGCTTCACCTCCAGATCACTCACTCGCTTCGACAAGCGGTTTTGCTTCTTCAGATCGAACTTGGAGTGCGACTTTCTCAATGCAGATCCCTCGATGTCCGCCTTGGCCGGGGAGACAGACGAAGAAGAGTCTCTGTTCGTGGCGCCAACAAGATTGGTGACAGAGCCAATACGCTTCAAACCACCTCTGAGGCTTTGCAAAGATGGTCTTCGCAAATGCAGCCGAGATTTTGAGCTTCGGAGTTGCTTCACGTCACTGTCTGGCATCTCACTACCCTCCTGACTGGCAATGTCATCATAGCTTGTCCGAACAACTGAGCCGTTGGATACATTCCGCTGGTGCTCTCTGTAGGTCGAGCCGCCATTCAAAGTCACCGCAGAATCATGTGGAGTGGCGACACCGACGGGCTTCAGACCAAGCTGCCCGGTGCTCTTGAGTTGGGCGTATCTAGCTTCGGCCTCGGCCTTTCTTGCCTTGCGTTCTGCCTCTTCTTGAGCTTTCCTACTCAATTCCTCTTTCTGCTCTGCCCACAGCTTGTTCCACACAGATACTGGGTTGAAGGTTGCAGCCAAGGATCTGCCAAAGCGAAATATTCCACTGCCCTCCTCCTTCTTCTGCCTCGAGGCGGTGATTTCGGCAACACGCTGGTCTCGCGTTGCGTTCTCGTATTCGAGGGTGGCCGCGACCGAGTCGGCTGACATGGGCATGCCGTCGTGGTAGTCTTCCATCAATTGGTCGACTTGGATGAGGTTGCCGCTTTCGCTACGCTCGAATCGTGTGAAGACGCTCGGTGGTTTCTCGCTCGGCTTGTCGTTCAGGCTGCCTTCTTGAAACCTGGACTCGCGGGCTGGCGAGGTTTGCCTCTGCGGTAAGTTGCCGAGAGAGGCAGCATGGCGCAGGTTCAAGTTGGAGAGGTTGCGGATGCCCTTCTTGCGGCGGAGGTTGCGTTGTTGCATCGGCGTCTCGTCGGTGGAGACATCGCCATCACTCTGCACACCGCGAGCGGAACGTGATCTCTTAGGAGTGTGGCCGTCGGAGTCAGGCACTTCCAGGCGTCCATTGCGAAGTTCGTACAAGGTGTCGTCCTGCGCCTCTCGCTTCCTCTTGGAGCCGCTCTGGGCTGTCGGTGGACGACTGCCGTCCATGCTGGATTGGTATTGGTACCCTGGATCTTTGGGCGGTACCGGCGGACGTGGCGGGGACTCCTCCATGAGTGCCGGCAGAGGGGACCGAAGACGCTGAGAGTGTTGGATTAGCAGAGCTCGGCGGTGGATGTCGGTCATCTTATGATCCCCCTCTTCCTCCTCCTGTGCAGCGCAGCAGCTGCTATCATAACCTTGTCTAAACACATGTGCGTGTATGCAGAGCCATGTCTCACCTGGTGTCAATCTGCGCCTCGCGCCCAATCAGTCGGCGGTGGTGGAGATGCCGCTACCAACGGTCGTGCAGATTGCAGGTCCCGAACTCTAGCAGCAGTGGTTTGCCGAGACGCGGTCCTGCAGTGGTGAAAGAAAAGATATGTACAAGCAAAACATTAGCAAATGGAACAAGACACGGCCACAACAAGCACTCGAGCCGCTGTGCGGTGCCGCGAGTTGTGTGGGACGCGCTGAAGCAACTTTGTGCTGCTGAAGTCAAATTGGACATGCAGGTCCAAGATCGCGCCATCACGTGTCAGCCTCCAGCCAATCACCATCCAGAGGCGACTCGTGGCACTAGAACTGTCTCACCCCTACCAAACACCATGTATTCACCAGCAAGTTGTAACGATCTGCCAGTGATGACTACAACAATCAGTGAAGCTCTTTGCTATCGGAAACACAGTCATTGTCTGGTCCTTTGAATGGCACACAATGAAACAAAGGCAGGTCACTGTTTATATTCACGATCTCTTTGTGTTGTGTGCTGTGGAAGACAATGGTCTTGTAGCATTAAACATGCCGCCATCCTCGACGTATTCTGTCTGGCACCAGACTCACCTTTTCCCACGCTTGAAGTGCTCTCGAACGCAGGGCGTATACGACAGCTATTCAAGCCTCCAGGAAGCAGAACAACTCTCACAAGAAGACATCAAAGATGCATCTCAGAAGTGTCTACCGCAGCTCGCACTACGCAGCCAAGCCATCCCCGACGCTGGTCCGCCGAGATGGTAGTAAGAATCTGGGCGATGCGGTCGCTGGTATAGGTATCTTCTTGGCCGTCATCTTCGGCATTGCCTGCGGCATCATTTTGATCAGGCATATCGTGGGCAAAGTGAAGAACAAGAAGCACAGGGCACAAGGCCAAGGCAATCATCTTCAGAGCGGATCACTGCGGCGACATCGTCGAACAAGCACGTCCGCGTTCAACAAGCGCAGCAAGATGGACCATTCGAGTATCCATTCCGACTGGAGGGATACGTCGAACTTGACACCACCTCAATCAGCACACGCTGCCTCCATGGCCTTCTCCCAGTCTGGTCATCCTTGCATGCCACCCTACCCGACGTACAGCAATGATGGCTTTGAGCCAACTGCATGGGGTTCAAGAACTCCATCGCCATTCGTGATCGAGGACCTTCCAGCAGCCAGGCGCCATCCCCGATGCAGCTGGATCTAGCAATGGACGCGAAAGGATCAATTGTACCAACAACGAAGCTGTAGCGAAAGGAAGTGACTATTGGTCAGTGAATCATCGAATTCCCTACCTTTATTTCCAAGTCTCGTAGTGTGATTAATCTCAAAACAGGTGTCGCGACGTTCAAGTACTCGCTGCCGGTACGCTCGGAGCCCTCGCACAATGCATATGTGTAGTAATTTGAAGGAGCCGGGCATAAGCGTGCATCCTGTCGGCCGACATCTGATGTGTTTGGTAACTTGTATAGCCGCAATGCCGCCGTCTTCACATGGGTACGTAGACATGAGAGGTGCAGAGTCGAGCTCTTCTTCGTCGATGGAGGGGGGTGGCGGGGTCGTTTCAGTGGCTGTCTTTGCATCTTGCATGTCGCGGCTGGGGAAAGGCTGTGCACAACTGTGCCGTAATTCTATGCGAGCGTATTTGATAAGACTTTGCATTTCCGAACGTCCCGGGACCTGAGTATATGAGAAGGCGGAGTTGTCGTTGTTCGTGGCCTCGTGACGGAGAAGTGAAGTGCCTCTTCCGTGAAGAAAGCAGGGCTATCGGAAAGGGGAAGCCGAAGCGACCAGGAGGTACGTCCAACGAAGAAGAACCGGAGGTGCATGGCCATGAGATACGAATGACATCGCTCCCGTCTTCATTGGCCGCATGCCGCGAACTGCCTCTTTTTGCTGCACGATACACGCCCTTGGGCCGAGCTAAACACTCCAACCGTACCGCACCCATTCCGCGACCTCGAACAAACAACGACCGTCATCACCTCAGCCAACTTCCCCACCACTCGACGAAACCTCCCGGCGACCGCGAAACTGCCCGGCGGAGGCTGGCGACTCACCTGACGGGCTCAGGTGTCGATTCTTCACATTGATTCACGCGGCAGCAGGTCTCTTCTGCTCGCGTGGACGATTGGCCGGACCACATAAGACTGTACGCAGTCGAACACATTCACCATGCCGACGACACAGCGACCATTCCTGGGCAACTTCCTCGCGGCGTTCAGAGCACACTCACAACCGCTGCCCAAATCCTCCCCGTCGATATCCTCCTCAGCAGCGGGTGCGGGAAATGCATCGCTATGGACATCGGCCTCGCAACAGCCCTCGAAACCATCTTCAGCCGGATCTGAAACGAGCGTCACAAGTCCGAAGCCCATAAACCCCAAGAACAACCCATACGCGCAAAGTAATACAGCTTCGCAAGAGCGACAGCTCGTAACACCCCTATCACCACTTCAGCACAACGTCAGCCCACAGACGCATCTACCTCGGTCACCGCCGTCACCTGGGATTCCAGTATATGGGCCACCGAACAAGAACCAGCCAATCTACCCCACCCCACAGGATGTACGGCGGTCTCGAAGAGGCAGTGACAGCAGCTCAGAAGGCTTCCGCGATGTGCGAACGGGCGGCGAGAAATGGTTCATCGGTGGCCTGACCGCGGGCGGAGAAGAGAGGTACTACAAGCTGAGCATGGTCAAGAGAGACAAGAGCTCGGATCGAATATCCACGGATCAAATGAGCCTATGAAATTTATGATTTGCTTCGATTACTTGCATGGCGTTGTGGGCGAAGTGCATGAATTCCCGGAATGAATCGGGAGGACATGGAGAACGGGAGGCTATTTTGGACATCAACTAGAGAAGAACACCGGGTGTATGTTTTGCACACAAAAGCACGGCAAACGAGAGTATGCGAGTCACCGAGCGCTATGCCGGTAGAAGGCACATATAGGCCACATATGCACTTGCGGCCAAATGCACGCCGCACTTACAGCACCGTCTAGGCGAGGTGACTTGTCTCCACACACATGCTTCGAAGCGAATGGTGACACTAGGTATGGCAATGCTGGGAACGCTTGCACTTACTCGGCAGCCCATGCATTTGTCATTGTTTCTCCAAGATCTCTTTCCCACAATGCCACGAAGAGACGTCTCGAGCTTCCGAGAAGGACTGACGAGAGTTAGACTCCTTGCCGGAGTCTACGAACTTCAAATCGCCAGTCATACTTCAGACCTTGATTCTCTGCCAGTGAGAAGCAAAATGAAGACGCCACTTTGGGGACAGATGAACGCCTTTGTTCGACGCTGAAGATGAAGGACCACGTGGTATCGACGAGTCTTCAAGCCTCCAAACATGTCTCGCGAAATCGAAGGCAGCCGCCACCACGTGGGAGATGCATCATCAACGCATGAGACGAATAGCGAGTGCCAATCGCCCTCGATACCGTCCGAGTAAGCCTTCTTCCGACATCCAGCCTGGCCTGTTTAAGCCTTCTACGGTATCCTCCTTCCCACGTGTGCCCATGCCGACGAGAGTGGCTGCCACGCGAGACTCACGCGGGCGGCCCTCGTGGTGGAAGACCTCTTTAAGCCCGATTGATGTCAACATCGGCGACACGACACAACTTCGCCGACTGTGGCATGCCGCCTGGTCCAATCGCTATCATATATTGAACGAAGACGCCTTCGTGACCCGTCGGATCGCTGTACGTTTCCCGAACGGGCAGTCGTGGTCTCCTTCTAGAAGAACCACAGAAGTCGACTAGGCGAGTGTTTGTGCTACGAGCGCGTCGAGGATCCGTCGGAATGCGTCTGATCGACAGATCTGCGTGCAGTTCGCGCGGAAGCCTCGTCGTGCGACTTTCCTAGAATGTGAGTTCCAGTTTCTTTTGAGCAGCTGAGTCTTAGGGTTTTTGCGGCGGTGAGGTCGGCGAGAAGAGCGATGAGAGATTAATGGTCTAGCCACCGGATTGAGCGAGGATGGGAGATGTGAAGGGAGACGATATAAAGACGTTGACAGGACCCGATCACAACAGGAGAACAGACAGCTACAACAAGCAACATCAAAGCACAACTCGCATACACTCCAAACGCAACACAACCATCTCCGACATACCACATCAACCACCACACCTCACCAAACCATCAAACGAACAACCAAACCCCAAAAATGGACTCCCCCCTGCTATCCCACCCCCTCGAAGTCCGCCAAATGATCACCGGCATCGTAATAGTAAACAACCAACCCTTCAAAATCAAACCCCGCTGCACAACAACCACAACCACCACGCCCCTCACGACCTGCACCCCCACCGCCCTCCCCCAAACCTCCCACCAAATCCGCGCCGAATACGCCTCCCTCCTCCGCAAAGCGGCCTTCAACCCCGGCACCAAAACCATCGCCCCCGTCTACGACTTCGACTTCCGCGAAATGATATCCTTCGCGCAGACGCTCAAGAGCCACGAGGTCGCGGCGGCGAACCGGAATCGAAATCTTGTCTGTAAGGTTTTTGTTTTTGATGGGGGTGTTTTTGGGGGGGAGGGCGTGAGGTTGTTGGGCGAGTGGGTGAGGTGTGCGGAGAAGATTGGGTTGGAGGTGGGGTATTTGGTGGAGTGGTGCGGGGTGGAGGCGGGGCAATTGAGGGCGTTGGAGGGGGTTGTGGGGGGGGGGAGGGAAGGGAGGAAGATTTTGAGGGCGTTGAGGGAGTGGAGGGGGAGGAGGGAGGGGTGAGGATGGGGAGGGGAGGGGTTGGTTCGTGGGATTTTGTGTATAGTTGTGCGGAGATGTAGAGATTCTGCGACTTGGTAGACAGGACTGGTTGCTTGTAGAATCGATCACTTTATGCTCTACTACTTCTTCTCCTGCCATTGTTCCAGGAAGTAGAATATCGAATTCAACCTGCATGATTGTCCTCCAGCAGCATGACACGTGATTCTTGGCGCGGCGTTGACCAGATTTGCATCCAGTGTCGCGAGGAGTGGTTGCGTGGATTCTCCCATATCCTCTCATACTTCCAGAGCATGAATCTAGGCACAGGGCCTTGACTGAAGCTGTGTAGAAGCGAAATGAAGTCATTTCGCGAGACTTCAATTGCCAGAACCGTGCCAAATTCGTTCGCTCGGCCGGGGTGAGGCTTAGAGATGGTGCTCGTGACTGCCGGCGTGCAGCTTGCCTTGACGGACGGAATGGGTGCCCCTGGTTGGAGCTTGACCTCCCCACACCACATTGGTGGTGACCTATGTGCCGGACTCCTCCCTTAGCACACTGCTCGTGGCGCTGGCCGGGATGTCGGCACAGCCAAAGATGATCTCTCGCCGTATAATGATGTCAAGTCATCCAACTCGGACTCTCTACAGCACCACTCTCCTTCTCCCACGGCTTCTTCCTCTTCTCCGCCTGATTCTCCGAAGCCTGCCCTTCGAGTATCGTATCAGGAATGTCCTTGATGCCCGGTATCGGTTTCCCCTCCGCGATCAACTCCACAATCTCAGCGAAGCTTGCAGGCTTGGGTGCGTCTCCTCCCATGGCTCCTGATGATGTCGCATTCGTTTGCGCTGGAACGTCGTTGTTCGTATCGTTCGCTTCGTTGCTCGTCTCGTTCGCCTGCCCATTGCCGCGCTGTTGTTCCACCCACTGTTTATATCCGTCGAAGTCCACAGTCGTCCCGGCTTTGCGTGCGTAGTAGTAGCACTTGGCGCGCAAAGTCAAGTGCGAGACTTGTTCGGGGTCTGAGACGGAGCCTAGAATCGCGCGCAAACCGCCTTGGAATTCTTGGTCTTCGTCCCAGGGGTAGCTATCGAGTTGATGGAAGAGGATTGTGTTGTCCAGTTCGGGGGCAGCTGGGACCTCGGAAGTCATTGTCTCTGGTTGGGAGCGGGATATGGGATTTGGAGCTACAATGTCAATGGCAATGAGGGCTTGCTAAGGTCAAGTCTGTTCTTCAACAATGCCGTTCAGCTCCGAGTGCCGATGGAACTGCTTTGGAGTCCTGGCTTCTGCCAACTTGGCTCGTTCAGATGTCGTCGGACTGTCTGTGCTTTCACATGAAGACGAGTCTAGATCTTGAAGTGAGGTGAAGGGAACGTAAGGTTGAGTGGTGGCTGGAGCGGCAAGGTGGCTGAGGGGCCGCACGCCAAGCCCCCCACAGTCTTGAGACGCGCCAGACGGAGGAGCTTGAAAACTGCTGCAACACCTCGACCACCTCATCACCACCACCGCCCTCCTCCCCTTCTCCTCCCTCCTTTCTTCCTCCACCCCCGACGCGCGAGCCAAGATGGCAGAGTACATCGGCGCTCGCATCTCGCTCATCTCCAAATCCGACATCAAGTGCGCGCACATGCTCGTACCATCCGGCCTGAGCTAACCACTGCGCAGATACGTCGGCACTCTCAAAGCCATCGACAGCGACACCGCCACCGTCTCCCTCCAAGATGTTCAATGCCATGGCACCGAAGGCCGCAAGGGCAACCCCGCCGAAGAGATGGCCGGCTCTGACACCCTCTACGACGGCATAGTCTTCCGCGGCAGCGATGTCAAAGACCTGACCATTATCGCTCCTCCCAAAGAGAACCGCCCACCTCAGCAAATACCCAACGACCCGGCCATATTAGGGGTATGTAAGAGCCTGTCGCTTCTTGTCCCATGTTCACATGATGAAATATTTTTGGATGTTAAAACACATTTTCTACCGATGGCGCAAAAACCGTGTGGAAATCTCCATGTTGCCTTCCTTCTGATCTTTGACACACCCCTCTGCTATATCACACTCGAGCTATTGTCGCGACCGATGCGCTGACCAGAGTCTTGCAGTCTTCCTCCTCTCCCGCGCAACAGCAACAACCTCCGCAACAGCAAAACCAGTTCCGCGGTCCTCCGCCCCCATACCCACCGCAGCAACAGTTCGGATACCCTGGTCAGCCACCCAATCAATTCCAACAACCGCCGCGATTCCAGGGTCCTGGCGGTGCTCATGGATTTCCCGGCCAGCCCGGCGCAGTTCCCGGCTACGGCATGGGCTTTGGCCCGCCACCGCCAGGATATGGCCCAATGGGTATGGGATATGGTCCACCACCGCCAGGTGCACCAGGATTTCAGGGTCCGCCGCCTGGCCATTTCCCCCCAAATCAGCAACCAATTGGTCCACCCGGTCAGATGAACCACCAGCGACCACCGCAGCAGATGCCTCCTCAACAGCAGGCGCCTATTGGCAGCAAGCAGAACACTCCACAACCCGAATCAAATCAAGCTCCTCCCCCAACGAACCCTGCCGAAATGTCAGGCACTCCCATTCCACCATCGACTTCCACAGCTGGCCCTCCACCACCAGTCGAATCAAAGCCTCCTCCTTCTGCTGCAACCGCGCCAGCAGCCGCACCACAGGCGCAGCAACAACCTGCTCCTAAGCCTGTTCAGAAAGCTAACCCAAGAGTGGCTGTACCGTTGGCGAGCCCAGCTGCGGTCAAGCAACAACCAAAACCTGCACCACAGGCTCCTGCAGCTGCAGCTGCAGCATCGAGCACTCAAGCTCCCCTCCCTTCGGTCAATCCAGATGCTGCCACTGCCGCGGTTGCCGCCGCTATGGCCTCCTTGGGTGTGCAGAACCAGCAAGCAGCCGGCGTGGACAATCTCACGCAGAAAGTCAATCAGATGAGGGTTCAAGATCATCAGACCCGAGGACGAGGGCGCGGTCGTGGAGGAGCACCCCGCGGTGGAAGACGGGAAAGCGCACAGAAGGGTATTGAAGTTCCTAAGGAGGATTTCGACTTTGAGACTTCGAACGCCAAGTTCAACAAGCAGGAACTTGTCAAGGAGGCAATCGCATCTGGAAGCCCGATCACCAGTCCAGCCAACGGTGATATCCCAGATCCTCTCTCTGCTACAAACGGACATGCCGCAGATGTCGAGGACGTTGTTATTCCACCAAAACCCGCGGATAAGGGCTATGATAAGAAGTCCTCATTCTTCGACAACATCAGCAGTGATCTCAAAGATCGCACCGAGCAACAGCAGGCCCATACAATGGTTGACGGGCGTGCAATGCGTCGTGAAGAGCGCACGAGGAATATGGAGACTTTTGGCCAAGGCAGCGTTGATGGAGGAGGCTACCGCGGCAGGGGTCGCGGCCGCGGTCGTGGCTTTGGTGGGCGAGGACGCGGTTATTACGGAGGCCGCGGTGGATATGATAATAGTCGCGGTCGTGGACGAGGGGGCGTTGAAGCTGCGCCAGTGTAGTATACTGCGTAGTCATTTGGACGACTTCGACGACGTACGCCAGCTGCGTGCGATGACCTGTACTATAGCGACGGATCCTACAACAGGACAGGAAATGCAAAGACGAGTAACGAAGGCCAGCCATCGAGCGGTCTAAACATGTCAACCAGTTCAGCTTTCTCTGTCGGGTGTTCGTTCTTTCAGCTCACACTAATTCCGCGCGCAGGGCATGCCATAAGCGACTGTCGCAACTGCTTACGAAGGACAGAATGCTTTCAGCCTCACATAATTCGATGGTTATCTTATATATATTCTCTTGTGGTGGACTTATCTCGTGTAACAATGGCGGCCTCTTCGATCAAGACGATAGCTCAGGAGCTGCGTCTGCTCACGACTGCTGAAAAAACAGAATTCGAGAAGTACCTGCAACGATGGAGTGATCTCGACCTGAAGCAACCTGCAGCCATCTTACTGCCTCGAACAGAAGACGAGTGCCAGAAAGCTGTGAGTCCAACAATGTAGTGTCAAAACTCGAGAGCCTATTCTGACGTTGCTGCTAGGTTCGTTGGGCTGTGTCCAACAATATTCCCTTTACAGCCAAATCCGGAGGTCATAGTCTGTATTCTACGATCGGCGAGAAGGGCGTTGTGATAGATCTTTCTGATTATGCTGGGATTAAGCATGACAACGAGAGCAAGACGGCTGTGTTATGGGGTGGAGTAAACACGAAGACAGTAGCCGTACAGTTGGCGAAGGATGGATGTTGCACGAGTGAGTGGCACTGCCGCTTCTCCATAAGAAAATCTTCCAGACTGATAATATATCCTAGCCCTCCCAGCAGTCAACGCAGTCGGCGCAATCCCCTTCTTCCTCAACGGCGGCCTTTCGAAAAACGTCGCGCAGCTGGGCTACGGTTCCGACCTGATCGTTTCCGCTCGCGTCATCACAGCAGACGGCAAGCTCATCGACGTCGACGAGGACCACCACGCAGACCTACTCTACGCAATTAGAGGCGCCGGACAATACTTCGGCCTCGTTACGCAACTCACCATCCGCACATTCACCTTCGAAGAAGCCCTCGACAACACCCAAGGCGTAGTCTGGGACGGCCGCTTCATCTTCCCCATCGACCGCGCGCAAGAAATCTGCGAGGTAATGAAAGACATCGTCTCAAACGACGCGTACGCGATGAACGGCCTCATAATGGTCGGCGCCCCTCCCCCAGCACGAAAGCCCTGCATCGCCGTCCTCCCAAGACTAATCTCCAAAGACCCGAGCACCCTCCAACAAGAAGCCTTCAAGCCCCTCTACGACCTCAACCCTCTTGTCACAGGAGGCAGCGAGATCCCTATCCAAAACGCCGCCGACGCCCTCGACCCCTTGGGCGCCTGCGGGGGAGGCTACAAGAAACTCGTCCTCACAGGCCTGTACAGTCTCGAATCCTCCCTTTTCACAGACGTCACGAAAATCTGGCAGGACCTCACAACCTCCCACCCCGACGCCCTCTCGACGACCTTTTCCTTCCAATGGGATTCCCGGCCTCCGAAACACGCACCTTTCGAGAGCGCGAATAGTATGCACGACGTGAGGTTTTGGGCGAATAATATGACGTGGTGTACAGATCCTGGAAGTGTGGAGGCTGTTGAAAAGGCGTTGGAGAAGGTTATTGGGACACTGAGGACGGGGCAGAGGGAGGAGGAGTTTGTGGATTTTGCGAATAGTCTGAGGACGGGGCCGGTGGGGAGGAGACATCGGGGGGAGGAGAGGGTGGGGAAGTTGAGGGAGTTGAAGAGAGTGTGGGATGGGGAGGGGGTGTTTGGGAGGGAGTTTTTGTAAGATTTTCCGTGGGATGCATGTGGTGTCTTGAAGGGCAAGAAAAAGGATGGAGTCGAAGGCAAGTCAACTAGCAGACCCTCACTAGACCTTCCTCTAATCATCCCGATGGTGTACTAGGACTACTTTCACGTGTCCAACTATTCTACTCATCCTCCTTACGCAGCCTGTGCCAACGCTCGTTTCCCATACTGCGCAAGGAACACGCTTCCCACATCGAGGCAACGCTCTTCCCGGCCCCATGAGGCATCAAACCCTTGATTAAACACGACGCTGCCCACCTGGCACCAACATTGCAAAATAAGGCCACGAGCGTTCCCTTCATCTGGCTTCTATCCACGAGCGTTATCCTCATCTGGATTCTGCCCCTGATGGATTCGCTGCGCCGCAGCCTGATGATCAAAGCTTGTTGGTTGAGAAGGGACAGCGCTGCATATCGGGCGCTTAAAACTAGTCGGCCACCTTCGTCCCTCCCGCCGCCTCCCTCTATACCGTCTCTCTCTCCCACCGTTCACAATGGCAGCACCGACCTGCCACTGCTTCTGGAACGGACAAATCACGACGCAATGCGGCAACGTCACCCCCTGCGGAACGGGCGAGCCAGGATACCACAACTCCACCTCCGGCACGCAACTCTGCTGCGTAGCAGGCGATACCTGCGGCGCGAACTCCATCTGCCGCGCCTCGTCTGCACAATCATCGCTCTACTCCGGCTTCTACCTCGGCGGCTGCACCGATGCGAGTTTCGACGACCCCCTCTGTCGGCGGGATTGCAATGATCGCGGCACGGAATTGCTCGGCGCGGATGTGGTTTACGAGCAAGCGACCGGGGTCTGGAGTTGCTGTGGACGGACGAGCGATGGGACGGCCCAGGTGGATTGTGACATGCCGGTCGATCGCTTGTCGTTTGAGATTGGATGGACACCAGATCAGTTCCCGGGGCCGGTGGGGAAAGCGCTGACTCCGGGCGTCACGACGACGGTAGGAAGTGCCACGAGTGCGGCGTCGAGCACGGCGACCGGTGGGACAGTGCAGAGTAGTCCGACTTCTGCTGCGGCGGTAGACCACAACAGCAGCTGACTTTCGACCGGAGCGAAAGCTGGTATAGGGGTCGGAGTCGCATTGGGTGCTCTGGCTCTAATCGGACTGATCGCGGCCATCGTTTTCTGGCGGAAGAGAAAGACCAAGCAAGACAAGAGCAGCAGGTCCGGCCCCGTGACAGAGACATCGCAAAGCCCTCAAGGAGGATACATGCACGACTCCAAGCCCATGCTACCCCCTTACGATCCGCGTTCTGCATCCCATCCGCACGAAATGAACTCTCCGCCTACCGACCAGGGGTATGCGGCCCGTCCGTACGAACTGAATGCTGCGCCAACGACGCATGAGTTGGACTCGAGGGCTTTTCAGGGCACATCATGATTTGAGGTTCTTGTATCGAAGGTCCAGCTCAAGCCAAGCGAGACATCGTGGTGGTGGTGCTGAGCATGACGTTGGATACGTCTCGAGCTTGACTTTGGTATCAAGTTGCGTATACAGTACTCGTGCAAACCAGGGTACAGCTAGTCCAAACGTACGTTAGCTTTCACATCATCGAGTGTTGGATGTAGATGCTCCAATCTGTATCGAAACACACGGTGATCCTCGTTGCAACGGCTAGAAAGAAACGTGTTATTACTGCATGTAGCCCCAGAGAACAGTCGTAGCGAATGCTTGCCCAAGAGATGGAATATCGACCAAAGACAAAGGCGGCAATCGTGCACTCGACAACGAATGGTAATTGCCGTAGACGGCCAGACGTCCTTCAGAAGCGTTTGATACTGTAATGCAGTGGGGTCCGGGGATGAAGGAGCTGAATCCTTGTGATGAGAGCTCGGGAGACTGACTTCACCTCATGCATCGCACCAGTCAGCCTCCGCGACAGGGCCTCCAGGTCCGACATCCGAGTGCATAAATCCGCCCAGCACACCAAGCGTCAGGAGAGTCATAGTGATTCATATCATCCGGCAGAACCTACGTCTCTCCAGTGCCGGACACCGCAACCCAACCATCGACAAAGGCCCTCACAATGTCACACTCATCCCCATCAACACACTTTCGCCTCCTGGACCTCCCCGTCGAAGTTAGAGAACATATCCTCCGCTACGCCCTCCAAGTCCCCTACTACATCTCCCCCCGCGTATCCATCCCCCGAGACGCCTTCGTCCTGCGCCTCCCTCCGCTGACAAGAACCTGCCATCTCCTCCGCAAGGAATCCCTCCCATTATATTTCGAATGCAACACCTTCCACTTCAACCTCAAGGACGTCCTCGAAACGCCCCTCGAGCAGGATCTCCGTTTTGAAAAGAAACTATTGACGTTCGGGGCGTGGTGCGAGGCGGTGGGGTCGGAGAGGTTCGCGAGGATCAGGAGTTTCGCTTTGAATCTGAGAGGTGGAGGCGTTGGGGGAGGGATGTATGTGCCGAATGTTGTGGTGACGGTGGGGCGGTTCGGGAAGGTGGATGTCGAGGCGAAATGTTTATGGCAGGGGGAGGGTGGTGGAGGGCCAAAGTATGAGGCGAAGCCGGCTCCCGAGGAGTTGGTGAGAGTTGTCAGAGAGGTTGTCGCACGGAATCAAGGGAGCGGATGTCTTCTCCCACGGGATGTGGTGCAGTTCTGTCGGGCGGTTGAGAGGTTCGGGCCAGCCTTGCCGTACTTGAGGATGTAGATCATTCAAGTCATGTAGATTACGCTCTTCTTCCCAGCAGTTGGTAGTCAGCAGCCCCGAGGCAGTAATGGTCATTTTCCGAGACATGTGCGTCCCAGAAAGGGAACTCGAGCTGCACTCGATTCACCGGGACAGGGATAGCCGCCGCACGCTGCAAGAATCGTCAGCTTTTCTGAAGGGAAGGTGCTCAATCCGACTCTCGCAAATCACTCTCATCGGCGCCATGATTGAGACAAGAGACTTTTCAAATCACTTACGGTCAGTCCAAAGCAGTCGGTCTGTACGCCGCGAATGTAGCAGCCGCTTGCGAGTTTGCTTAACTCATCGTCCGAGTACGTTCCAAACTTCTCCATTGGACGGCAGTCGCCAATGCAAAGGAGTTGCAATGCAGAAGCGGTCTCGTATTGAGCGACCCTTTGCATGATGTTGTTTGCAAAGTCGTGCATGTCGTGCATGGTGATGGATGCATCGTAACGGTCTGATGCAGGGTTTGGCCGATTGAGGATACGAAGCACCTTAATTTGGCTCGACTTCAGTATGAGATCCTACTTACAGTCAGCGGACGCATGCTCAGGGCACAGCCATACTCACGGTCTCCGACCGAATCGCACTTTGTCTGGTGTCGACGTTATGCTTATTGGCTAGAGGCAATGCGAGTTGCCTCAAGTTCGGACTGCGCTCCAACAAGTTGGCAAGTTCGGAATCCTCTGGAAACCAGTTGTAGTCCATGATGCCCATCTCTCCGTCATCGTCCATCTCTCCGTCATCGTCCATCTTTGAGTTGTCGAGAAAACTAAGACAGAGGTCTGTGAGGGTTGGCATGTGTGTTTCAAGGCAAGCTAGATCGAAACCATCCGCTCCAGAATCGTCCCATCGGATTTCAAGAAATTGCAAACCTTCGAAACTACGAAGGAAAGATTCCAAAAGTTCGACCCTTCCGTCGGCGTCGGAATCGAAACGATAATCCTCGTACAGGGAGAAGACACGGAGCATCGAACCCGTGGTTAGAAACCGTCTAGTGAGGCCCGCCAAAAGATCATCTACCCCCGAGCAGTCGTGGATTTGTAGCTCGCGAAGGTTCTCGAATGCGATATACGGTATTAAAGCCTGCTCAGCTCCAAGCATTCTTTGACTATGGAGAAGCAGCTTTTCGAGCCGTAAAGGAATAGTGTCTCGCTTTAGGCGTCCGAAGATATGAGCGAAGACTATGCTGGAGTCGAGGGGCTGATCCTTGTGTATTGATTGATATAGGTAGGACGTGGGCACGCTAATCCGTGCTGCCATGATCCTTCTTGTGATCTGCTCTGCGCGGATTGAGAGGTCCTGGATGTTCGGGCGTCTTTGAAGAATGTCACCGTAAAACTCCAATTCAGCCAGACAGCCAATCTTGTTCGGAATCTCAAGACCCATCAACCGATCTAATATAGGCTCCATGACTGAAGCGCGGTCGAAAAAATCAGTTGGTCCCAGCTGCATATATCTCAATGCCCCTAGCTGGGTGAGGATGATATTCACATCATCAGGCTTGAGCGGAGTGTCATCTGGCGTGCAAAACGACATCAGCTTGTCTTGCGGCAGTATACTGACCAAGTGTCGCAGCTTGTATCGCCAAGCGGCCTTGTCGTGGACAAGAAAACTTTGCGTTGGGCGTTTGATAACGAGGTGTCGAATGTACTTGTGGCCGCCATGGCCTCGTCGTAAGATGCCGTCATCTTCGCGGCAATCGTCAAGGTCGATCTCCAATCGCCGGTATAGGACTGGGATCGCTGCCGCATGCAGTGACCTTGACGCCAGACATAGATTTTTCAGGTCGCCAGGATGGGACAACTTGGATTCCACGAGACCCAGAAGCTCCGGCAATTGCCAGAATTCGGCGCACGGGTGCTTCTTCTTCTCACCGGTCGACATGATCTTGTCCGTCCGTTTGAACAGCTGATGAATAGGATGGCGAGCACATCATGCGAAGTTGAATTTCCACAAGGTGAAGTCGCGCAGTCGCGTGTCCGTGTTGCAGCACGGGTGAGGTGAGGTTGCACGGCTTGGCGCGTCTACGGCGCTTGCCCCTTGAACATTGACCAGGATCAGGGGCTGGCCGTTGAGTCAGTGTTCGTGTTGAGAAGTGTCCACATCAAGTCCAGAGCGTCGTCAATTACAACAGTATCTAAAGAAACAACTCTTCTGTACAGGAACATTCATCATCGCTCTGACGGCGTGTAAAACTCCTCGGGCACGACGTCTCCATTCGACTTCGCCCTCTCCGCCGCGCTCGGCTCAGGAGGCTGCGTGACAGCTTTGTGAGCATCCTTAATATCCTCGCTTTCGACCTTTTGCGGGTCAACAGCGATTGCCATTTCACCTCTGCCATGCTTCTTCGCCATTCGCCTCAGGGCTTGCTCGGTGAGACCCTGTCTGAAGATCCGCTCGAGGACGTCCTTCTTCCGCGTCTTGTGGTCGCCAATGCTGATCACCACGCCCGCTGCAATGTTGCAGGCAATGGAGCACGAAAGAATGGTTGCAGTAAGCGCTTCAGGTCGGGTGTGGTAGTTGATCGACCAAGTGCACGTTCCGAGCGCAACTTGAAGAAGAGAATGGCAGTCGAGTAGCACGACCGCTGCCACCATGTGTCGAAGGGGAAACGCGTGGTGTGTTGCAGTCTCGTGCGGCTTGTAGAATGTGTGGCTTTTGTTGAACTTGGCTTGGTGGTATTGCAGTCGCTTCTGCTGTTTGGGCGACAGGACCGAGAACTCGGCCATTTCTTCCTTGTCAATCGCGTCTTCGATTTCGGCTTCAGTCGCACTTCTGCGTCTGTCTGGAAGATCGTTCTGGTCCACCAACTCGGGCAATTGCTTTTCACGCCGCAGTCGCCATGTTGTATGATGGTAATGCGCGATGAAGCACATGTGATAGGTATCGACTGCTCGAAAGGGCGCCAGTCCATCTCCAATGAGCGCGAAAAGGGCGACCAGGACTAAGTCAATGACGTTGATGATGTAGTCCTGGCGGTTTCCGGCGTAGATCCAACCGATCAACGCAAAGACCCAAGCAGCACCAAAAAGTGTCACGCAAGTTGCGTACACAAAGACGAACAGGCCCAGAGGTTTGCTGATATATTGCTTGAACCCCCTCATCGATCGTTTGAAACCCTCGCGCTTGGAGTGAAGAAGGTGTCGCACATGGTCATTGAGCTCTGCGACGTCTTCGTCCGTCCAGCCTTCCAAGCTGACACCGTGAGGAAGCACCGCGTAGTGCGAATCGCTCAACTGGGATGAGATGGATATCGTCCTTCTGATACGTGACTCTTCCAGCTCGATGCCGTCTTGTTCACCACCTTCTTCCTCAGGAATTGGCTTCTGTACAGGAGGCTGGCCCATCCGTGAGGCTCGAGTGCCCGCTCGGGATCGAGCGATACGTTGGACTTCGCCTTCATCAAAGCCACCAGTTGATCGGCGAGATAGATCGTAAGTAGGGCGGCGATTGACGAGACCACCAAGATCAGGAACGAAGAGTGAGTTCTGCAGATTCGTCAAAGTTCCAAGAGTGCGGACTTCTGGATCGACGAGATCGAGCAGGTCAATAACATCAGACTCGTACTCGTCTTGCTGGGATCCGGGTCGCTCTATGATCCTAGGCGCAGTAGACGAAGTGTTGCTTCTGAAGCGACTGAGCGAGAATCCTCGATTGCGTTGCGCGGCATTACCTGCACTATGCATCGCTGTACCTCCAGGCCCTAGCCTCTCAGGTGGAGGGGTTGCTGCAGCCATGTCCTGTGCATTGATGCCAGCAGGCGTCACAGGCCGTGAGCCGGCATTGGCACCCGGAAATCCAGGATGCATCGCTGCACCGTGAGGTGTCACCGACTCTCCTTCTCGGATAGCAGGCATGTGAGACGGAGCAGCAGCATCGGTGGTCCTCTGTCTGGCGAGATCGTTTCTCATCAGCATGTCGTAGTTGGGGCGCTGTGGTGCTGAAGAGCTTCGCCGTCTTCCCGGAAGCTCGTCTTCTTCATCGTCGGGACGCGGAGTGGTGGCCGCTTCCTGGGTTGCTGGACGCTGCAAGTTCCCTGTCCGCTGTTGACCTGGAACAGCATTGCTGGAAGGCAATCTTCGTATTCGTATGTTGGAAGGGGCTCTCAAGCTCTCGAACGAAGGCGCGCCTGCGATGTAGCGGGCTCCACGGGGACGATTCGACTGATCCTGCGGCTGGTTCCCTGCATTATTACCGCCTGGACGCCCGGAGCCATAGTTGAAGTAGTCCATTATGATGGGTGTGCGGCCAGAAACCTGCTGGCGTCGCAGAGGTGAAGTGGTAGAAGTTTGGAATTAGCGAGGGAATCCTCGGCAGGTGATTCGAGCGCGACTTTCACCGCACGCGTTGACGAGCTCTGGGCGGAGGGTCAACTATAAGACAGGCATGCCGTCGGCCGAAGCTCTCCTATGCTAGTCAAACGTAGTAGAGATGGAGATCCAATTGCAGTGTCCAGAGCAGTCAGAGCCGGCAGATCCGAGGCGGCCTGCGGGTGTGGTGAGGATGGGGGGTTTTCTGAGAGTCGTCCTGGGGCCGAGATGGCGCGACAAGGCGTCTGCAAAGTGTTTCGCTCGGTCCAGCAAGTCGTGCTCGCGCCCCAACACGCACTGTAAAGATGCAGTCGTTCGTGGATGGTCCTGGAGGAGTCGAGCAGAGGAAATACCAAAAGTTGGGCCCCAGAGCTGAGAGGTGCCAGATCGTGGGCGGCGTCCAAGCTTCCCTGAGCTATTCGACGCCAATCACAAGCGTCGACTGTCCGCCGCGGCCTGCATCAGGCGCTGACAGATGCTGAGAAGAAGCAGCACCAAGCTTCCGATTGCTTTGTGTGCTGCACACTTGGTCGGATTTGTCGGGCGCGCAGGCTTTGAGAGGTGAAGGCCTTGCCAACCTGGACCGTCGCTCCTAAACGAGGCGCGTCTCTTCTGGGATCATCATCACCCCATCTTCGCCCGCCTGCCCTCTCCCGTCGTCCAATTTCGCGTGCCCGGGCGACCGTTGTCCGTCACGGACGTCATCTGTCACCATTTAAACCTGCTGCTGCACCTCGCCGTTCTGGCCTGTTCAGGTTACGGTCCAGAATCGCCGGATTAGAATGTCAACATCCACGGAGACCGATCTCTTCGACCGCCTCAGGAAAATTTGCTGGAGGATGATTTAAAGATTCGCGGAAGAGTAGACCTTCGCTGAAGACCTGGTCGAGTGGAGCTCCATCGGTGGACAACTTGGCTAGGCAAGAAGACATCGGGATTTGGTGGGTATGCACTTCCATGCGAGGCCATGACGAGTTCTCCAAGACGCTTTGAAAGAAGAATTTGGAAGATGAGCAAAGGATATAATAATACAAGAGCTGGGCTGCCAAGCACTGCACACCCTTCAACCAGCAAGTCCCGTTCCAGCAAAACCTCGCAAAAACTCCTCGCGATCGGCTGATGCGGATGTCAGTCAGTATTAGCATACTGGATATCCTGCGTTCCTGTATATGTGCTGGTGGACGCAGCTCTCGCAATGTGCCATTCTCAACGTCCAGCATGACCGCATTGCCTTACAAAGGCTCTGGCATGGCGACGAAGAAGACATGCTACCGAGGCGCGCATCTGTATATCTCCAGTCGACTCAGAAGAGGCTGTGATCAGTGTTTGACAACGATTCTGCTGTCGAAGACTTGAGGCATACATGTAGGCCGAGCCGTAAGCATGTCATACTTGGTAGTGTGGGTATAGGACCTTACCCTCCTATGCGTCTATGTGCATCCCAAAATAATACAATCCTATACGTCCATTGCAATGCCCTCCAAACAACCGCATTCCTTCACCTAAAGTATACCCAATCCTGCACATTTGGCGACGAAAGCCCTTCGTGGCCCCTCGAATGTTAGGTAGCGGGGTCGGCCTCAGCCCAGCTCCAGCACCAAGTGGACAACACTTGCCCTACGAGCCTATCGACAAGTCGACCCTGGCCGCCGCTTGCAATAAGCAGGGCAGCAGAGGGCACCTAAATAAAGTCGGCGGCTCTGACACACCTCACCCGATCCATGTTTGCCAGACCACTGCGCTCACAACTGTCCACCTGCTTGAATACTCACACAAAGCTATCCCGCACTTCTTCCTTCACCTGTCAGCGACGATACCTTGTAGCCATGGCGAACATCCACACCCCGATCCCGAACTTGAAGCTCAATGATGGCAATAGCATCCCGATGGTACAATATCCTCTCTAAACCGACCCCACGACCAAGCTGACCGTCATACGAACAGCTTGCCTACGGCACCGGCACCGCATGGTACAAGAGCGGCGACGAATCCAAGCTCGACCAGCAATGCATCGACTCGACCAAGACGGCCATCAAACTCGGCTACTACCACCTGGACGGCGCCGAAGTCTACAAAACCGAGACGGAGCTGGGCACCGCCATCAAGGAATCCGGCGTCGCCAGAGACAAGCTGTACCTCGTCACCAAAGTCATCACCAACATCGCGGATATCCCCAACGCGCTGCGGACGAGTTTGAAGAAGTTGCAGACGGATTATGTGGATCTGTGAGACGATCTTATTGTGTATGTGGCGAAGCTGATTGTTGGGATTGTAGATATTTGATCCACGCCCCTTTCTTCACGGAAAGCAAGGAAGACCACCAGGCCAAATGGAAGCAGATGGAACAGCTCAAAGACGAGGGCCTCGCCAAATCCATCGGCGTGAGCAACTACCTCCCCGAACACCTCGATGTCATTCTGGAGAACTGCAAGTACCCGCCGGCTATCAATCAGATTGAATTCCACCCATATCTGCAGCACCCCAACTTGGTCAAGTACCACAAGGAGAAGGGCATCGCCACGTCGGCGTATGGTCCTCTGACGGCTGTTACGAAGGGTGCGGGTGGACCGGTGGATGGGGTTTTGGCGAGTCTGGCGAAGAAGTATGCGGTCAACCCCGGAGAGATTTGTTTGAGGTGGGCGATTGATCAGGATATCGTGGCGATTACGACGAGTAGCAAGGAGCAGCGATTGAGTGATTATCTGAGGGCTATGACGTTCAAGTTGACCCCGAAGGAGATTCAGATGGTATGTTTGAAACGGTATATTGTTGGACTTTACTGACGCTGGGCAGATCAACGAGGAGGGTGCTAAGAAGCATCTGCGTGGTTTCTGGAACCACAAGTATGATGACAATGATAGGCGATGATTGAGTCGTCTCCTCTCGGCTGTCGAGACTTGAAAGTTGATATGAGCAATAAGAGCTGAAGCCTCGGATCATTCATGCTCAACATCTCCCGCGTCCTACTCCTTCTTCGCCGCATTCCCAGTCAAACTCCTCCAAGAACAAGTCAGCCACCATCACCACAACATCCTCAATAAGAAAGAAAGAAAAAGAACATCCAAAACTCACCTCGCCGTCTCCATCAACTCCTCAGCACTAACCCCCTCCGCCCACCCCCTCAACCAAACATTCAAAAGACTCCCCCTCTGAATCTCCTCCTTCCTCTCCAACAGTTCCCCCACATCCCAATTCGCCCACACAAACCGTCCATTCAACTCCCTCGCCTCCGGACTCGCACTCAACCACACCGCCATGCCCGCCGGCAGCCGCGGATCATCAGGCGCCCTCCGCCCCGCCTGCCGCGCGAGCTCCGTCGCCACGACGCCCGGCTGCATGTTGAAGATATTCCACTCCGGATGCTCATAGTGCAGAATCTCCGTGATCTTGGTGGATGCCAGTTTCGACGTCATGTACGCCGCTCCGCCGGGCGCGTACGGCAGGTGCGCGGCGCCGCTGGGCAGGTTTATGATCGTCCGCGGCGTCTCTGGCGTGCGTGCTCTGTTGGCGCGCAGGAAGGCCTGCGAGACGATTAGGGGTCCTATGGCGTTCAGCCGGTGACACTTGGTGAACTCGGCAAGGTCCACGTCGATGAGCAGGCCGCGACCCACGGAGCCTCCCGCGTTATTCACGAGGACGTCCGGCACGGCGTCGAAATGTCCCAGCACGCCGTCCATCGCCGCTTGGACATCTTTCTGCGAGGTGATATCCGCCGTCGCGATGAAGACATCCGTCCTGTCACTCGCCTCCCTGACCTTCGCGGCCGTCTCGTCGAGCGTCGCCTTCGTCCGTCCCAGCAGCGCGATCCCCTTCGCCGAGGCCTGCGCGAAGGCGATGGCGATGGCCTGCCCGATTCCGGCGCCGGCGCCTGTGATGAGGATGATTTTCTGGGAGCAGTTCAGCGCGGGCTGCTTGGGGTCGATGGCGGGGTATTGGTCGTGATGGTAGGTTTTGGTGAAGGACGGGTAGGGCTGCTTCCAGTCTGCCATGGTGAATGATTCGGTGCTTCTTCGTCGTCGATGCTCTTTTTGGGGGGTTTACATATCAGGTCTTGTCTCTGGCTTGGCTTCCCTTTCCTTTATACGTCTCCATGGTTTCGGTCTTTAGCTGGGGGTTGTGGTTGTGGGCGGAGATAGCGGCGTTTGTCCTTGGGAGGTATGTGTGTTCTTTTGGGGAGGAGGATTCCTGCTATGATGAGGTCGAATTGTTACTTGAACAATCTTCTCTCTGGACCCTGGCTCCGAAACTCGCTCGCTATGATTTCTACGCTGAGTGAGAAAGTTTCGGCTGTATTGCTGTGAAGGGACTGGTGTGCGTGGCCTTACATAGGTGTCCGCGTTTAATGTACATGTAGTCTGCACACGCGTCAGTAACATTCTCAACTCGATGATATTCGACGTCTTGTTCCGTCTTGCGTGCTTCGCCAGAGAGGACATGATGACGAGAAGGGTTGATCGCCAGGCCTGGACTGCCAAAAGTGCATGCGCATCTCATTTCTATTTGATCCTGTCCTGTCCCAGATCTACGCCCGACCTCATCTCTATCCCGATCAGATTTCTCTTTTCGTTCCACAGCTATGCATGAATGCCCCAAGGAAAAAACAACGATTACAATCAAAAGTAAAACCACACAGCCCAAGGAAAAAGCCAAACTGTACTGGCTTTTTCGCCTTTGTAACGCACATCGGGTATCGTCTCCTCGACTGTTGTTCTGGAGGGTTGCCCTGCTCTTTGTCCACAAAACTCCCTCGCTATTGCTCTAGTGCTTTGCCGTCACGGTCTCGCCGGTGACCTTCTCGACGGCTTCCTTGGCGATATCTGCCAGAGCCACCATGCACACGGTCTGCCAGACACTCAGACCGATACGGGGAGCCACACCACGGTAGAGGGCACGGATACCGCCGTTCTTGTAAATGTAGCCGAAGGTGTTGCCGACAGTCATCTTCTTGGGTCGGTTGGGGTCGTCCTTCTTCGACTGCATCTCTACACGTACGACCTCGATGGGCTGGTTCCACGCGCTGAGACCACCACCAAGGGCAGAGGCGAGGATGCGCTCTGGAGCAGTCAGCTTCTCCTTGGGGTCGGTCTTGCCCGTGACGCTGCGGATTCCGTTCTCACTGTTCATAGTCAGCGCATGCCTTTCTCTGTTATGTTTATCGAACGTACGCGATTCTGCTGAGACCGAAACGAGAGCCCCAGTTGGTGACCTGTCTCACAGCCACAGCGTTGACACCCTTGTTGATACCACGGATACCCTCAGCGCGGTAGATGGCCATGAAGCTCTCAATCGTGCCCGGGGGCTTCTTGCCTGCCTCGGCAGCCTTGTGCTTGGTCATCTCGACGGTCTTCATGCACGTGCAGAAACCCATCGTAGCGTATGCCTGCGCGAGACCACCGGTCATACCACCGATGAGACCAGCGGAGAAGTTGCCCGCGCCAAAGGTCTTGGCGTAGTATTCACCTTCGGAGGCAACGAACAGGAGCACAGCGCCCTTGGTGGAGGCTTCGATCCAGGCCCATGGGATGAGACCCTGGTAGACTGTGTATGCTGCGTTAGTCGAGACGTAACGAACGTATGAGATTCTACGTACAGCCAAAGAAGCCACCACGGCTCCAGATGCGAGCAATCGCGCCTGCCATGCCGTCCTGACGATTGGCAGCCATGGTGGTCTTCATGACCTCCAGCGGCTGGCCGAGGGTTGTGACCTCGAACATGTTCATGCCAGCGCCAAGCAGCAAATTGCTGAACTTGACGGGCTTCTTCTCAAGCTTCTGGGCAGGTGCGGCGGCGGACATGCTGATGCGGAGTGGTGAGGTAGAGGGGGCCGGACCAAGGCAGTACTGCGGCTTCTTCGCCTGTCGCTGGTGTTATGGGATGGGTGTCGGGGGGAGAGAGAGAGAGAGAGGACGGCGGAGCGCAATCTACAGGAGACGGCGGGAGAGGGTCGTCGAACGGTTGTTGAGAGATAGGGGACGAGTGAGGTGAGCTGGCTGGCTGCTGCGGTTGGCTTTGTCGGAGTGCGACAATCCTCGCGGCGGGCCTGGGGGGACGAAGGTGCGGGTTTCTGCTGCGAGTGTGAACGTGACGACTCGATGTGAGATGTGAGGAGGAGGGGAGTACTCTGTACAAGGCGAACAATGGTGATCCTACGGGCACGAATTGCTTGGGACTTTTTTGAGTTCCGGCGTTGGCGTTGAATCTCAGGTCACCTCTCATCGCTGGCCATAGCTTTGGCCTCTCACCGAGACGGATGCCGTGACCGGACAAGTCAGCGGAAGGCTATTTGCGGCCCCTACAACACCGGCATTCGTTTTAATAAACCCGTTCGTTCTCTGGCGCCTCGCCTCGCTCAACAGCAGCAGCAGCAATTCGCCGTGACCTCACCCGACATGCCATGTAAACACGCCGCATTTATTGTCGGCGGCTTTCGACCCCTGTAGCGTGGAGAGAAGTCATGCGATAACGACGGAACCCTGTGAAAAGTGGAGAGCTAGTCAATTTCCTCCGAAGCTGCAGCTCATCGAACTGGTGTTGCTGTCGTTGTTGACATTCAATGCTAGTACATATGAGAACTTCTAGTTGATGACAGTCGCTCGATCAATCAAAAACACCTCTAGTACCCAGGTCCAACGCTCCCTAGTAGCACAATGAGAAGCTTGTAATGCAGGTTCGAAGCGCTTTTACAGTAGGTATCTCATGTCATCTCAGCATCCTCCGCGTCTCTTCTCTTCCTTGCCGCCCCCGTCACCGCCGAGTATGTGCAGCGCACGTCGAATCCGCGCGCTCGCAGGCATGTGAGCGAAGGTGTAAGCTGTTCAGAGCTTAGCACCAACGAGCTTGGCATAGGCCTCCGTGCTGAAGGACTTTGGCCTCTCGATTGGTGCACCGACAGCACGGTCGATGATCAGCTGTGGGAGTACACCAATGGCTCGGCTGACACCGAAGAGGACCGTGTAGAAGTTCTGCTCGGTGAGGCCGTAGTATTGGAGGAGCACACCGGAGTGAGCATCAACGTTTGGGTATGGGTTCTTGGTCTTGCCGTGCTCGGTAAGGACGCCGGGGGCGATCTTGTAGACCTGGGAGACGAGCTTGAACATTGGGTCGTCTGGAAGGTGCTTGAGAGCGAACTCGCGCTGCGACACGTAACGTGGGTCAGTCTTGCGGAGCACAGCGTGGCCGTAGCCGGGAACGACACGGCCGCCCTTGAGGGTGTCCCAGAGATACTTGGTGATGTTCGCATCCGAAAGATCGCTGCCGACAACCTTCTTCATCTCCTGGAGCCAGTTGAGCACCTCCTGGTTGGCGAGACCGTGGAGTGGGCCAGCAAGACCGTTGAGACCAGCGGAGAGGGACAGGAAAGGCGATGACAGAGCAGAGCCGACCAGGTGAGTGGTGTGGGCAGAGACATTGCCACCCTCGTGGTCAGAGTGGATGGTCAGGTAAAGACGCATAAGCTCGACAAAATCGGTATTGTCGGCAAAGCCAAGCTGGTTGGCCAAGTTGTAACCGTAGTCCTTGTTGTTCTGGATGGCAGCGACCTTGCCGTCCTTGTAGACGTTGCGGTAAATGCGGGCAGCAATCGTGGGCAGCTTGGCGATGAGGTCCATGCTGTCCTCGAAGGTGTGCTCCCAGTACTCGGTCTTCTTCATTCCCTTAGCATAGGCCTTGGCAAAGGCAGACTCGTGCTCGAGCGCGGTGACAGCAAGAGAGAACTGAGCCATTGGGTGGAGGTCGGATGGGCAGCGGTCGATCAGCTCGGTGACGAACGATGGGACATCAGAGCGGGCGGCCCACTCGGCAGAGAGGTCGCGAACCTGCTGCTCAGATGGGACCTCGCCGGTGAGGAGGAGCCAGAAGAGACCCTCTGGCAATGGCTCTTGGCCACCTGGGGCCTTTGGGAGAAGCTCCTGGCATTCGGGGATGGTCTTGCCCCGGAAGCGGATACCCTCCTCAGAGTCAAGGACTGAGCCCTCCCAGACGAGCGACTTGATGCCACGGGCACCGCCGTAGACTTGGTCAAGGGTCACCTCGCCGACGACCGTGTTGCCATGCTCTTTCCGCAGCTTCTTGATCTGCTCAATCTTCTCGGGCAGGCTGGCGGCGAAGGTCTCCTTGAGCGACTAGATAAGAGAGCTGTTAGCTTGAGCTCTCGATGCCATTGAAGGAACGCTTGATGGGATCGCGGATGGGGATGGGAGGGAGGTGAGGCTTACGCTGCTCTTGCTTGGGGTAGCGTAGGTCCTGGCAGCATTGAAAGCAGAGCGCTGGGTCCAGGAGGAGACGGCGGGCTGGGTAGCCATAGTGCGGCGGAGCGCAACGCGGGAAAAGGTGTTGAGAGCCATTTCGAAGGACGAAGTCGAAGAGAAAGGCTAACTAGAGAGTGGTAAGAAGAACCAGACCGGACAATGGAACGGGGTTTGAGGACAGCCGAAGGCTTCGTCGTGGGTGTGGATCGCAGCGGACGGACAGTACGATAAAAAAGTTGAGACTGGAGCTCGCTGAGGGCACGGCGTTGCACGGGCCTCCGACTGACGTTTTCTCGGCCCCTGGCTGTTGGCGGTTGGCGGCTCCCACTCCAGGCCCTGCCGCGGGATCTCCTCAGTGTGATTCGGGGAGCGCGAAAACACCCGAAGAACAGTGATGTGGGTATGTGCGAGTGCTGTGGAGGCTGCTATACATTGGCCTCGACTCCGCGACTTCCTACAAAGCTTCGTCGACTGCGACTACTGCTTGATCGACCCTCGCACGCGCACGCGTAGAAACTCACTTTCGGCTGAGGCCGAGCTTGCTTCCGTTCGATGATAGGTGATCCGTGCAGTGCACGTGCACGAAGTGAAAGAAAAGCTTCCACCTTCCATTATTATTTTCATTCCACCCTCCCCGTTACACTTCCAGGACGCTGCACCGCTTTCTAATAACACCAACAACGCCTTCATCAGCTCGCAACCGACCCGACGACGACCACACTTCGACCCCCGGCCGGATCTGTGCGTGCCGCCGCCGTGTCACCCAGTCCTGTCCATCCAGGTGTTGGGACGCGCGAAAGCTCTTTGTCTTCACCATCTCAGTGAGGCGCTCCAAGGACCTCTTTCCTAACTTCTCGTCTCTGCGCACAGTGTTATTGCTCCGGAACCGCTCCTCACTAGACTTCTCACGTCGCTTGCTGCGCACTGTACGATTACAACGCACCCCTCCCACCGCTGGCGCTCAACCGGTTCGCCATCCTCAGGTGCAGTAGCGACCACTGTAACATCAGCATCCGCTTGGACAACATCATAGGCGCAGATTCTGAGATCACTCGACGATTCGGGTGAGTAAGAGCACACTGTAAGGCCGCAAACGAGCAGTCGCCTTTGGACCAGACGCATCTACACAAGAGCGTGCACACGTGTCAAAGCACTCGGTGAACAGGAGCCTCGACCCGCCGCCACCTCAGAAGTAGCGTGAAGAACGCAAAGCGACCGGAAGCGCTGTAGCTGTCACATGTTACTGACCGTCATTCAGTATTCGCAGTGAGCTATCTGTAGACTGGTGTGACGGCCAACCAGGGCCAAGCCGTAGAGCGCAGTAGGCTCAACAACAATACATCACAAAGGGGCGTAAAGTAGGCTGTCCATCATGGCCACGCCTACGGTAGATGACCTTGATGCGCTTCTCGCCTCCCTCTATCAGCTCAAGCCGCCAGGAGCCAGCAAGACCAAGATCGCGACCATCACAACGCTATGCGTGAACAACATACAGGTATGTCCAATGTAATGCTCGGCACCTCGAGGACACACGCACACGACGCGATGATGCGACAACCGCCGCGGCGCAAATGCAACAAGACAGTACTGACAGGTTCCTCACAGGCCGAGTCGCCAATCGCTCAGTCACTCTACCGCTCACTTAAGAAGGCGCCTGTGACGCACAAGCTCGGTGTATTGTATGTGATCGATAGCGTGGTGCGACAATGGATTGAGAAGGCAAAGGCAGCTGGCCAAGATTTGAACCTGGAACGAAAAGGAGAAGCAGGCACATATTCTGCGGCCGTCAGACGCATGACAGAGCTCATGCCACCACTATTTGACGACATCATGAGAGGCATGCCTGCCGAGCAGAAGCCCAAGTTGGAGAATATGGTCACCATTTGGGAGCGTGGAAGTACTTTCCCTGCGAAGATGTTGGCCGACTTCAAGGCCAAACTCAGCGGCCAGCCAAATCAGCCCACGCCTGCAAACGGTGTTTCTGCCAACATGCAACAACTCTCGATCAAACCTGGAGAGAAGTTTGCAGCGCCTATTCCGACCAGGACGGTCAATACACCTGTAGGCTTTCCTCCGCGACAGCTGTACGACTACGGATTCTTACCTGGCAGAGCGGCGCCTCCTACTCATGCAAACGGCACGTCTGGATCTTCACAACAGTCCACCCCTATGCAGGCCAACTTCTCCGCCCAGCAGTCGGTGCAGCAGCCTCAGCATACACAAGCTGCGCCATCAGCAGATGTGAACAGCATCCTCGCAGCACTCTCCAAAGCAGCACCACCCGCTGCTTCAACTCCTACTTTCCCATCCGCATCTCAGCCCGCCGCGGCGCCACCAGCTCTCCCTGCGGGCATACCTCCACAACTGGCAGCTCTATTCGGACAGCAAATGCCTGCTCAGTCTACACCCACACAACAACCTCAGCAGCTACCATACGGCTACTCGACACCATCCGCACCACCAATGCCTGCAGCATACCCACAACCACCACCACCCTTCCCTGGCTACCCACCGCAACCGCCCCCTTCTATTCCTCAAGCCTATTCTGTTGCGCCGCCTCCACCACAGCAGTCTGATCCCCTCAGCCAGTTGAGAGGTCTCCTTCCCGAAAACATCCTCAACGACCGCCAGAAGTTGATTCCAGCACTCCAACTTCTGCAAGACTTGCAAAAGGACGGGATCCCACCCGACAAGTGGGGACCAGTGTTGAAGGCATTTGAGGAACAGTACCAACCACAGCCAACTGCGCCCACCCCAGGTCCTGCGTACGGTGGTCAGGGCGACTATGGCCGCAGCCGGGGACGTAGTAGAAGCCCCGATAGAGGCCGTGGCGGTCGTGGCAGTCCTGTCTACGGCTCGTACGATGCTGGTGCACGTGGCCCAGCAGAGGAGAATCGTGATCCTCGAGGAGGCCAGCAACGAGGACGGTATCGACAGCGGTCTCCCGTTCGCGACAGCCCATCCGCTGTCGCCATGAATGGAAGGCCTATGCAGCCGAAGGTCATCGAGTATGACCCATCACTTCCACCAAATAACATCAAGGTGCTCTCGCGTACACTCTTCGTAGGCGGCGCAAACGGCACCCAGCAGGAAATTCAGGATCTATTCGAGCGGTTCGGGCGGGTTCAGACATGCATCGCGAACCGCGATAAGCGCCACGCTTTCGTCAAGATGACCTCTCGACAGTTCGCGCTCAACGCCAAAGCCGGCATGGAGGATCTCCAGAATCGAAATGACCGCGAAGTCATGAACATCGCACGTCAAACCAAGTGGGGTGTTGGCTTTGGCCCTCGCGAGTGCTGTGATTACCAGCGAGGAGAAAGCATCATCCCAATCCACAAGCTCACGGAGGCAGATCTGAAGTGGCTGCTCACAGCTGAGTATGGTGGAACTGGTGGAAAGCAGCTGGAGGGAGGGATGGTTTTGGAAGAGCCGGACATTGAAATAGGAGCCGGCGTCAGCAGCAAGGCCATGAGTAAGCGGGTCGGCCCTGACAATGCGCCGCCTGCGAAGCGACACAGGGAAGACAGAGGCCGACACGGAAAGCACAAGGGTGGCCACGGCGGCGGCGGAGGAGGAGGTGGTGGCGGCGATCAAGGCTACGGCGGATACAGCGGCGTTTCTGGAGGGCCACCACCGATGCCAATGGATCCGTATCCTTACCCACGACCTGAGCCAGTTGCAGTTGCAACACCACCGGCCGTGCCGGGATTCGGATTCAATCTGGGCTTGCCCACCAACGGGGGAAATACGTATCGATAGGATGTACTTTGGTAGAGGTTTTACTACCTGCACCTCGGCGTTGAGACAGGCACATGTACTATGGGGAAAAGCGCGGTTGGGGCAGCATAGCGAGACGGGCATTGGGACTGGCACTGGCTTTTGGTATGGGATTGCTCTCATTGTTTGCATGTGTTACACTAGCAGCGATTGATTATTCACAATTGTATTCCATTGTGTTATTTTTCTACTCGAAGCGCTACGACTACCGGATAGAGTGATGACTTGACGGCTATTCATCCACGAATTAGTGAAAGCCGGCAAGGCATATCCGCCTACGATGTTCTTGAGATGATTCTGCGGCTCAGCCCTACGACCCTGACATCAACGAAGCAGTAAGTGTGGTTTTAGGAAACTAGCGCAGATGGACCAACACCTCCGACATTCGCTCTATCAGCTCTGCCCTAAATGCATTATATTATGATGTCCCTTTCGCAAGACTACCGATAGGTGCATGACCGGCCGGTGGTGTGAAGAACACCACTGCTACGTTTAGCAAGCGTCGAAGGAATCGTCCTCTAGCTCCTACTGCTGACGACCAAGCGAACTTAGGTGGTAGGTAGCTCATCGCTGATATATCAGCCTCAGAACCGCCATCAAAATAATGAACTTCAAACCACAACACGTCTACGTCTCTCCTTCGACGATGCCTCCCCAACTCGCCCTCCTCGCCCTCGGCAGCCTCGCCACCTACCTCCTATGGATCATCTTCTATCGCCTCTTCCTGCACCCCCTCGCCAAAATCCCCGGCCCCACTCTCCCCAAAATCACCACCCTCTACGAAATGTACTTCGAAGTCTGGCAACACGGCCGGTACCCCTTCAAAATCAAAGACCTGCACGAGCAATACGGCCCCGTCATTCGCCCCGTCCCGGATGAAGTCCACATCAACGATCCGGATTTCTTGGACACGATCTATGCGTTGAGGAATCGCAATAATCCTACGGTGAGGGGACTGCTGGTCGATCAGAGTGTTGGGGGCGCGGAGGATTTTCATGTGCATAAGATGAGGAGGGAGGCGTTGAATCCTTATTTTAGCCATAAGGCGGTCATGGGGATGGAGGAACTCATCCTGTCGAAGAGCGACAAGGTGACGAGGATTTTCGAGCAGGCGGCGCAGAGCGGCGAAGCCTTGAATCTCTCGGATGTGTACTTTGGCTTCTCGAATGATCTGGTCCGGAATTTCTCGTTTGGCTCCGACAGTAACCTTCTGGATGACCTGGCGGAGGCGTGGGTGCAGAGGGAGAATCTGATGAGGTTGTTGACGGGCGTGAAGATCAATAAGCATTTCCCGTTCATTCCGAGGATTTTGGGCAAGTTCTTGCCGATGGTGTTGGGGGAGAGGGGGATTCCGCCGGCGGTGATGGATCTTCTCAAGTTCAAGGGGCGGGCGAAGGTCGATATCGAGGCGGTGATGGCGGATACGAATAATGATAAGAAAGGACGACATTCGATTTTCTATGAGTTGAGGGATTCGCCTATCCTGCCGCCGGAGGAGAAGACGGTTGCGAGGCTCCAGGACGAGGCCACCTTGATCGTGATGGCGGGCACGGAATCGCTCGCCAAATCCATCGGCTATGGCTCGTACTACCTCCAGCGCTACCCAGCAACGCTCTCCAAACTCCGCGCCGAACTCCAACAAGCTCGCGCAGAATCCGACGACGGGGAGTTATCGCTGACGACGCTCCTCACGCTCCCCTACCTCAACGCCGTCATCAACGAAACCAACCGCCTCACCTTCGGCGTCACGAATCGTCTCGCCAGATACTCCCCCACGGAGACATTATCCTACACGGCCTCCTACGGCCCCCACAAAGGCACCACATACACCTTCCCCCCGGGCACCCGAATGGGCTGTCTCACGTACTGCACGCACACGAACGAGGAGCTCTTCCCGGACCCGTTCGTCTTCGACCCGGAGCGGTTCGTGGGGCAGAGCGAGGAGGTCCACAAGCGGAAGCGGTGTATGATGGCTTTGGGCAAGGGCCATCGACGGTGTCTGGGGATCAACGTGGCGAATTCGGGCATGTGCTTGGTTTTGGCGGCGTTGGCTGGGTTTGAGATGGAGTTGTGGGAGACGGGGTATGAGGATGTGGCGTTTTTGCATGATTATCAGATTGCGCATCCGAGGTTGGATACCAAGGGGATTAGGGTGAAGGTGAAGGGGAGGAGGGAGTGAGATATGTGAGATGTTTGTTTGTTTGCCATGTAGAGCGTTTGCTTGAGACGGATCAAATGAGTAGCTGCTTTGCATATCCACGCATCGTCCCTTTTCGTGTTCTATGGCGTGTTCACGTCGGACTGTGGTGCACTGGTAGGGTTATGTGAGTCGCCGGATTACAGTGCAGCCTGTCGCACTCGACTCAGTAGTTGATCCAGGCGCGCGATGGTGAGCTTCGTGCCTTCAGCACTTCGTGAACGCTCCCGCCGTCGTTGCTTGGCTACTTCCTCATGACCTCGTGCTTGGACATGATCTCGTCTTATTAGCCGCCATCATGACCTTTCGCTTTCCCGCATCACTCGTCGTCGTCGTCTGCTTGCACGAATGGGTTGGCGATCTCCTCGCTGCCGTCCAGTGGCGATATTAGGACCAGTAGAGTTCCTCGCGCGACTAAAAGGCCCAGATTGCGGAAGCTGGTGTTTCCTTCCTCGTCTATCAAAATGTCAGTACAAACTCCTCGATTCAAATCTGCTTGAGCTTCTTACCTCTCGTCACCTCCTTGACATTGTCAAGCACCAGGTTCATCAACTGGTCGTATCCTTTGAGGGTTCCGGTGACTACAAGAACTCCAATCAGCTTCTGATGCGTGCCAGCTAATTCGACGTTTTAGCATACCTTCTCGTCCGCCGTTGAACTTGACGGAAATGTCCTTCTCCATGTACTTGGACAAATCGAGGATGTTTTCCTTCTTCCGCTCGCCGCCAGCATTGCCTCCGCCTCGACCTCCACGATCACCGCCCCCTCTGCCGCCCCGATCGCCGCGACCTCGACCGCCACCGCCTCTGAAGTTGGCGCGCTCTGACATGTTGGGCGAGTTGATGGTGTGCAGTCTGCAAGCCTCTGCTCTCCACGAAGTGTGGCGGCCAGCACGCTAGCGCCAGAAGCGGTTAGCTGCTTTTCATATCCCTGCCGCAGCTACCGAATTGGACGGGGGGTGGGTGGAGAGCGGAACTTGTGAATGCGAAGGCGCGCCCTCTTCACGACGACGAGGCAGCATGCCATTCGGGCTTGACTGGCCAGCTGCAGTCGGCGATGCTGCGGCGCGAGGCGGAGTAACCCGGCGGAGGGCTTGGGGAAGGGGTCGAGGGCGCGAGAGAGGTGAGCCGCGTCCGCGTCCGAGTGGGCACAGCGGCTTGGATGCGGCGGGCGGACAGTAGTCGAGAGGAGGGCGGCTTGCCTTCGCGCTGTTGGCTTGCGTCCGCCGCCGGCGTCTCCTCTCTCCTCGCGCCGCCGTCGCCCTCTTCCTCCTCCTCTCCCTCTCCATCCTCGTCGCCCGCGACAAAGATGGACATGGACTCCTCCGCTACCTCGACGACCACCGCCGCCGCCGCCGCCGGTCCCGCGGTCGACGCCAACAAGCGGAAACGCAGTCCGTCGACCGGGTCGTTGCCAGCGCCCGCCCCCAAGGCCGCCAAAACGAGCAACCAGCTGAGCATCAACTACCTGGCGCGCCAGTCGCATGAAGATTTGCCGCTCATCAACAAGGAGGACAACCTGCCCAACTTGCTGCACCTGCTATCCGCATACAGCAACATACTCGACCGCCACGAGTCATTGGCCTCCAACCTAGGCGCGCGACCGCTTGGTCCCATCTTGATTAAGCGCTTCGAACGGTGCTTCGATGCGCCGCCCAAGATCGTTGCTTCGCACCACAAGAACGCCTCAGGCAATTCCGAGGATGCGTCGCACCAAATCACATGGCTCGAGGTCATTGAATTCGCCCGCTCCCACCCGAGTCAATTCACCCTGAGCACATTCTCCGAGGGCAAGAGGGTCTGCCAATTCTACTATCCGCAAAAGCAGCTGCGTGTGCAGATCAGCGAGGAGGACTTTCTGTTCATCAATAGTGGACGATGTCAGGAGCTCATACCGCCGCTACCGATCTGGGAGGACGAAGAGAAGGAAGTTGGAACATGCGATGTGCTGGAGGCAAAGCTCAAGGAGCTCACAAATGCCGCAGATATGGTTGCGGCTCGGACGAGGCAGCTCAGTCACCGGCTCAAAGGACGGAGGGCTGCCATCTTGGAGAGGAGAGCAGAAGGCGGCAGTGGTACACCGGCGAAGGCTAGTGCTGTTCAGACTACGACCGCACCGCCGTCCTCGTCAGGCGCCGGGTTCGTCGCTGTGAACACTGGCCGGGAGAACATCGAGCCCAGCCTGGGATCGTCAACTGCTGTTCGCAACGAGCTCCTACGCCATTTCGAGAGCCTTCCACACAATCAAGGGACAGGTAGAGCACAAGCTCGCAACCAGTCTGTCGCTGGACAAGCAGATGCAGGACAGCCGCGAACGATCGATACGTCAAATACCCAGAACGAGGGCGTCGCCTCCAATGCGTCCTCACTATCGCCTATCCCGCCCAATGCCTTCGCCAACGAGAACCTTCCTTATTCCATGGCCGATTCTACAGCAACCTCGCGTGCCTACGGACACCGTCCATCATCTAGCGCGGGCGTCAACCCGTACAGTTCAAGTCAAGCACCTCTGAAGCACAACTTCAGCAGGCCTCTGCCGCCTGCACTAGAGAGCAGTCAGCCTTTCAGACCGCTTTGTCAAGCTCATATGGACAGCTTACCCCGTGGTCACCGCGTACTCCCGCCTTGTGACCGCTGTCGTCGTCTCCGAATGGACTGTGTCAAGAACCTGACGTCTTGCGCTGGATGTACTCGGAAACACGCTCGCTGTCATTGGAGGGATGTATCGCGTGATGAGCTTGGCGCACTGGACCATCTCATGGACTCTGCTTATCCGGGCTCGGCAGCATCAGGCAACTCTCCCATTCATGGCCAAATTGGCAATGGGTACATGAACGGTGATAGCGAGCGCGATCAGAACTATGACAGCGAAGATGATGACAGCAATCCACTTGAAGATTTGGAGGCTTTAGGGGAGAAGGAGGAGCAGGAGCATCAGATCAGGGAGGATGAGGAGGGATTGCGAAACGCACGAGAGCTTGCAAGACAGGGTTGGGAGGAGAGTCTCAGATCAGCCCAAGACTCGGGCTTCAGAGATGTTGAGAATGGCGTCAACGGTACTGGAGATCATCAGGTCGCTGCGAATGGGTCATACGAGCAAAGCCGTGACGAGGCCGGCAGCCCTAAAGATTCGCCTGGTGCAACCAAGCGACCGAGTTATGACCCTGTCCATGATAACGAAGATCACGATGACGCCCAACAGACGGCCTTGTCGACTGAGCCAAGCAACCAGCTAGGTTCTTTGACAGCAGCAAGCTCTGACATCGAAGCGGCTGCCCGCGGCGGTGGATTTCGAGCGGTGAACAACGACGAGGAGGGAACTGGTTGGCGGGCCATTTGACGTGCAACATGCTTTCGCAGTTGTTGGGCCATCTGCAAGTACCCTCATTGCTTTATAGACCCTCTACACAAGGGTACTGAACCTTGGCAGTTTGAAATCAACCACATCGGTTCCTGCCGCGCTGCCTTTGAACGCTCCTTGTCCTCATGACCTTGTACTACCACAACACTCCTGCTGCAGACCTGCATGTTTGATCGTCCTCGCAGCAGCGCATCATGGTGTAATCGAGTGTCGAACATATGCAGTTAATTTCCCGCAAGCACGCTGCAGGTTTGTTCCTGAATTTGCGAAGAATGACAGAGCGTGCCTGATTTCTGCCTCGCCCTCTGCAGGACGACAACCATCTCCACCAAGACCGTTCGTTGTGCGACTGGGAGGCTGCCCAAATCGGCGCGCTTCCAGGTGACAACCACTGAGATCGGCTCCCTTCAACTCTCTTGTCTGTGTGGATCAAGAGATCAATGGCCGAGTTCTCGAGTGGGTTGCGTTACATCACAGCTACTTTGTGTAACGTTTCTTCCCGGCCGACGACACTTTGCGGCAAGGAACGACTTGCGAGACATATCTGCCTTCTGCACAGCAAAGGCAATATTGAAAGTGTGGATCTCCCCGACCCCATCGATCTGGACGTATCTAGTGTGGCAAAGCAGGGGAGGACTACCCGTGTCCCCACCGAGCGCGGCTGCGTCTGGCGTGCTGGCGAGTTGGCAAATGGCATTCGAATGCTTCTACCAGGATGCTGCGCTTGTTGAAACTCAATGGCAGCACGGTATGGAGATCAGGAACGCGCAGCAGTAGCGCCATCATGGCCCGGAATCCAGTCCTGAGTCGGGCCTGGAGAGAAGTCCGCAGAACGACACAGCACGCAGCTATCCGTTTGCCATGCGAGGAAACAACCCAGATCAAGATCCGGTCTCGATTCTTGGGAATGACCAATATAACGACTGCTACCGCACTCGGCCTTAAGAGGAATTCGACTTGTCAGATGACGAACACCCTCCAGCGAAAGAGAAAGCGAGAGGCTTCTTCTAGTCAAAGAGAGCATGCACATGCCTTCGATTTGATCGCAACGAGGGTGGAGAACGCCTCGCTACCACTTGACAAGGTGGCTCCTCAAACGCCCGGCCTTGACAGCGGTAACCCCTGCGTCTGTGTAACGACACGGACTCTGGCCGTCCCCAGCTACCCGGTGCCAGTCAGGCACTGAGGCAACAAAGTCTCTCGTGATCAAAGACTCTGGTGAGCTGTGCCGTTGGCATCATTACACAACGACGTTCACCAAAGCATGGGCTGTTCGGCTGCCTCCACGGGTTGTGGCATTGACATCCGCCATGTTCAACCGGGCATCGCGTGTCTAGAAGGGTGGCTGCGGTTCTAATCAGCTCGGGACTTGTTCGCAGCCACTGTAACGAAACACATCGTCCATCACTACTGCTTTGCGCCCTCCCAGAACGGACGCTCAGCGCATGCGTATAGCGCAACGCAGTCGAGCGCAGAATGAAAGCGGACCCACAACCCTACTGAACATCCAGTGATCAAGAGCTAAGCTTATGTTGTGCCACCACTGGCCTACGCTGCAGCTTGTAGATCCGCACTTCTTACTGAGTCGTGATGCGAGTGATGCTAGCCTCAGCCATTCGGAAAGGTCCAAAGGGTCCAGTCGTTCTGCTCGATCAGTCTTTGAAACAGTCTGTGCTCACACCATAAGGAAGTACAGGGTGACATTCGCAGACCGCCTAGATGTCGAGATTCCCTCTATCCAGTGTCTACTCGCGGACACGGATCTTCGACCAGGAAGAATCGAATTGTGTGCCCTTCCCCGTAGGCCGCCCGTCAATCGACGCACCGACCAGGTGAGGCAAGATGTGTGCCGGTTGGTAAATGCCGATGCTGTTGCATTCCTCATGTTGAGGCGTTCCAGAGGCTGACGTTGCAATGAGTTGACCACCCTCCAGACCTCCCACCAATTGGAACCGACCGAGCGGGACTGTTGGCTGTACGAGAGGCTTTCTTCTGGTCACCTCCCGTGATCTTTTGAGAGATGTCTGGATGCACGAATACTTATTCCCAACAAGGTCCGGTTTCTGCTACTTCTCTACACACCACCTTGTTCTTCACGATCGTTCCAAACGTTCGCCGTTCCTGAAGCCATACTTGTTCAGGCCAGATTGAGCCATCCCTTGCTGTTCTTATAGCAATCCAGCTCGACAGTTGGAAATTAATCGCCTGGTCTTGCCGGGCGCTCTTTGGCCTTCGAGGTCGCTGGGCTTTTGGTTGTCGGGTATAGTTGTACCTGGCATGTCGCCTCTGCGTCCAGACTGAGCTGACGTGTCCAGTGAGAGTGTCGTGCCGGCCACCCACTTCCCACCTCTTACGAACCCTGACATAAGGTTTGCGTCCAACGCTACACGAGCACTCTTAGGATGCTGTTCCACAATGGTGAGTTGAGTGGCCATCTCTCCCATCGATGCCTCATGTGCCCATGCCACGATTAAAAGCCACAACTTTCCCAAACATACCTACATACCTCTGAACCTCTTGACTCTCCCCTTTGTTGATCTTGATCTTGATCATCTGAATCGAACGGCCTTGGGTATTGGCGGCTCTTTTGTCTTGTGTGTGGTCTCAAACATACAATGCAGCTGTTCGTTCGTGTACGAGTGCTGACGGATATGTCTAGTCTTCGCAATGTCTTCGACGACCAACACCCCTACCCGCCCTGCGCGTGGGATACCAGTCCCTGGTATCGATACGAGAGGCCCTGCCGAAAAGGCGGCGGCATCTCTTTCGTTCAGCGGATGGCCCCTGACTCCTCCTCAGTCCGCTCACGAGTCCAGACGTCCATCGCTGGCATACTCTGCGCTCTCTGACGCCTCTCACTCTGGTCCGTCCTCAGTCGGCGGATACTCGCAACCAGCTACGCCTGTACACGCGATGAACCAACACAACGATGTCAAGCAGCAGTGGTCCGACGGCACTGACGTCCATGCCTCGATGTCGGCGAGCTTGGCTGACACGTGCTCGACGGGCCAAGTCCCCCAACACAACTTCGCGTCTGCATTCCAGCAGCTGTCGATGTGTGGTGCCAACGCGCCGCACGGTCTTTCCACGTACACCCCTCAGGGACAACACCAAGTCGGGTCTTATGGACTCGATATGAGCTCGGACTCACCCATGCGTGGTGATACCTGGTCACAGCCACAGCAAATTTCGACTGCATTCAATGGACATCCTGGATTGAGGACCACGCTCTTTCAAAGCACACAAGGTCTTGGTCAGGACTCTGGGTCGATGTACGCCAACCCATCGCACTCAGTACATACCTCCCTTGGAGCGTCAGCCTTCCCAAACTACGACACTGCTGGCCCAACGTTGGACACCAGCTTTTACCAAGCACCTCAGGTCGTCGTACCATCTCAGCTCAGCCCACATGAGGACTACCCCATGGAGCAGTACTCAGGGTACGACCAGCAAGAAGTCGAAGACGGCTTCACGCAAAGCTTCGACTCATCTGCAAGCAGCTACAACGGATGGGAGACCATGGAACCACCAAGCCCCCAAGAAGCGTACTTTACCAAGAACGAGGACGACGACTTCATCGCAGTCAAGTACGAGCCTTCAACTCCATCCAGAGGACCAAGCCGATCTCAAGGCTTCTTCGAATCCGGACCAAGCCAAACCCGCCCTCGACGACGCGGCTCCAAGCGCGGCCGGAAATCCCAAGCCGAAGGCAAATGCTGGTATCAAGCCAACGTCTGCAACATGGAAGTCCGCTACAAAGGCCCTCGCTTCTCCCGCCTCCAAAGCGCGGATGGCTCCATCCAGTACGTCTCCGAAGAGCGCAAAGAGACCAAGCCCCACAAGTGCACCTTCAAAGACGCCGACGGCAACGTCTGCATCAGCCGCTTCGACCGCAGCGAGCACCTCAAGCGCCACATGAGCAAGCACTCCGAAGTCCGCGACTACCCCTGCCCGCTCCACGACTGCGACAAGAAGATCGCGCGTCCGGACAACGCCGCCGACCACTTCCGCACGCACCTCCGCAAACCCGTCAAGGGGAAGCGGAACAAGCACTGCACGTTTGAGCGGTTGCAGGAGGCGATTCTGCAGGAGTATCCGGACAAGACGGCGACGAAGCTGTTGAATAACCTGCGCAAGTGGTATGAGGCGGAGCGGGAGAGGGAGGAGATCGCGGAGATGGAGAAGCGTGTGGACCGCGAGAGGAAGCGGGTTGAGCAGGAGATGTGTGAGAGGGAGGAGGTTTGTAGGATGGCTGGGGGCCGTCTTTATTAGTGCGAGCGTCGTCGTCGTCGTCGCACTCAGGAGGTGGGATTCTTTGCATCAAAAGCGACGCATGGCCGGAGGGATCCAATCTAATGAACGAAAGTAATGAGCATCACGGCAGCGCAGGGCAGGCGAAGCAGGACAGGCGGATTCGGATTTTGTGTGGTTTTGTGTGATATTACGATCTCGGATATACCCCCAATGGCGGGCGTCTTTCGCTCGGACTTTTGTGGAGTTCTTGGAGGCAACCTAGGCATGTATTGGGTATTTGGGGAACAGAAAAGGTACCTCATGTTCGGTTGGGAGGCTGTACTGGTTTTTTTCGGTCAAAGGGATGGGATATGTGTAATCTAGAATAGTGGTTCTTTTGGTTGAGTGAATGGAAGATCTCAGCTACTTTGTTTGGCGAGGGATCGTGGGGATGGAAGAGAGGTACAATTGAGGAGATGGATATATACGTGAAAGTATTTGTATATGTATGTTGGTTTGATGTCTTCTTGAAAGTAGTGATTTGTGGACATGTGTTGATGTTTGGTGCTTGGCTACCCCTGAGACGTCATTGTCGCTAGATCTTCTCTATTCTTCGTTCATGGATCGCCATCCCTACTGACTTGATGACTCCAGTATCGCTCTCCAGTTGTCTGTTAAGAAGAAGAATGTAGTATACTAGTTGCCGGGCGAGCGAGTACCGCTTACCGAGCTCCCGACAACGTTCGACTGTTTCCAATGCCAGGTATTATTCTTTACTGGTGAGGCTTATCTGGTCGAGTGGACACAAAAATCTATCCATTGTGTGCTGGATAAAAAGTTGTCTCTCTGAGATGTGATCTGGTCACATTAACGCGTGGACGAGAGTAGCGAGTTCGGCCGGCCAAGCCCCTGAAAATACTCAGATGTTCCAATGCCAAGTATTCTGGGCTGATGAGGTCAATCTGGTTGATAGACTCGGGGTCTTTTCCAATGTGTCCAGGAAAAGAAGTTGTCTCTGACATGTGATCTTGCATGTGATTTCGTCACATGAATAATGCCTGGAAGGAAATGTCACACGACCAGAATTCCTGGTGCCGGGACAGCCCGTGCTTCCACCCATTCATCCCGCACTGCGGTGGCCACAGTTGTCATCAAAATCCAGAGAAAATCCGTCCATGCAGGTCGCCGCCGTGAACTGCACGGTTAATCAGAGTTCTGACGCAGCGCCAGCAATCTTTTCGCCCACAAGATCTTGGAGTAAGGTTTGTTAGAGGCAGGAGCGGACCGAGCCTCGCAAATTTGACGTCGCGATTCGACAATTCCAAGGTTCCTCCCACGCCCGACGACGACGACTGCACCACGGCATATCTGCCACTCACTATTAGTTGGCGCATTGACTGTGCGTGCGCGACGCCCCCAGATCCGGATCTCGTCGACGTGGAGTGAGGACCGACCTTCTCAAAACTCGCAGTGCCTATATCTAACCCGACGACGCCCCGAGCGAGCGATCTGGCCACCACGGTCCTTATCTCTTGATCCCAGCACCGCCGCCCTGCCTGCTCTTCACCGACTACCACTGCCGTCACTCCAGGCACGATGCCACATTCTGAGGCGACATCGCCGTTGGCGTCTGGCAAAGTGAAACCAGACTCGACCGAGAGCGCCTCACCAAGCTCTTATCTTGGCTTGAACTACGCCGTATCGCCGAGGTCGACACCCAAATGTACGTCCAGCTGTTTTTGTCACCCCTTGCTGCATTCATGCCCAAAGCTTCTTCTTCAAAACAGTTTCTTTCTCATGTGCTCAGCTTGGTCACTTCTGCCACTGCCGCTGAATGGCGATGCAACACACCATCACCAGTTGATTCGCGCGTATTCTGCGGCACGACTAATATGTCTTTCACAGCCGTCTCGATATCGAGGCACACTGAAACGATATCGCCTCTGATCCTTGGACAGCAGAAGGAAGTCGATGATTTCAGTATCGCCCGGAAGCATTTTGCCCGGAGTCCAAGACAGAGGCGCCTATCGGGTCGTCCTTCGAACGCCTCTAGTCCAAGTCTGAAGCCCCTGACGCCCGCTTTCGATGGCAGCGGCATGAGCGATGATAAGGATGCCGAGTACCACGAGGATGTCCATTCAGTCGACGCGCTGGTAGACCAAGTATCGTCATGGATCAAGGAGAAGCGTGAGAAGCGTCACAAGCGAAAGGCTGCCAAAAAGGCACCTCAAACCGAGCACGACACTCCGCAGGGTCCCGTCAGCGAGCCAAAACAACGACGGGGCTCAGACGCATCTGATGAATCCGTCGATCTGGACAGGCTTGAGCGCATTATCAAGCACAACCTGCACTTTAGACGGTCATCCGCCAGACGACTGTCGTCAACGCTCAAGACGAAGCCTTCCGTGCGCAGACTGCTTCGAAAGCAGTCCAGCGCTTCTGATTCTGATCAACATGACATTGAATGTCACGTGCCTTCGTGTGATGCGTTTCTTGATAATTCCAAGACGTTGGCCTACACGGGAGGTGCTTCAGACGTGTCTGATGAATCTGAAGGTGAAGATTTGAAGCAGATCGCTTCGCTACGAGACCATGATGCTTGGGCTAAGTTCAAGTTTGAGATCGTTCGTCTCGCCCACACGCTTCGTCTGAAGGGCTGGAAAAAGGTGCCCTTGGAAATGAGCAGCGCCATCGAGGTTCAACGTCTCAGTGGAGCACTGACCAATGCAGTGTATGTTGTCTCGCCGCCGACAGACTTGCCCTTGCACAAGGAAGACGAATCCGGCAATGTCGTGTCTTCTTCCAAACCGCCGCCAAAGCTACTGCTCCGCGTGTACGGCCCAAATGTAGAGCATTTGATCGATCGTGAGTCCGAATTGGCTATCCTGCGGAGACTGGCTCGTAAGCGCATCGGGCCACGTCTGCTTGGAACCTTTGCGAACGGCAGGTTTGAAGAGTACTTGCATGCCAAACCCCTCGTGCCAGAAGACCTCAGGGATCCAGGTACCAGCCGACAGATTGCTAAACGTATGCGAGAGTTGCATGAGGGCATTGAACTGCTGGATCAGGAGCGTAGTGATGGTGCTTTCGTGTGGCGCAATTGGGATAAATGGCTCAGCCGAGTCGAGCAGATTGTCACTTGGATGGATGCCCAGGTTAAGGACTTGGAACCAGGAGCTAAGCCAACGGGACCGCGGGCTTGGATGCGGCGTGGACATATTTGTGGAGTGCCTTGGCAGCAGTTCAAGGAGGTGGTCGACAAGTACCGCTCTTGGCTGCTATCGCAATATGGTGGATCTAAGGGACTCCAGGAGCAGCTCGTCTTTGCGCACAACGATACACAATACGGCAACATACTTCGAATGGTGCCTACAGGAGATTCGCCGCTGCTTCTGCCCGCAAACAGCCACAAGCAGCTGATCGTCATCGATTTTGAATACTCAAACGCGAACACGCCGGGGCTGGAGTTTGCAAACCACTTTACTGAGTGGTGTTACAACTACCATGACGAGCGCAGGCCGCATGCTTTCCATCAGAATCGGTATCCGACACCAGAGGAGCAGGATCGCTTCATTCGAGCGTACGTTCGACATCGCCCACAGTTCAATGTGGAGACTCCAAAGATGGGCCCCACTACGCCGACAATGGGTCCAGGAACGCCAGGCGAGGGAGTGAAGAGGTCGACCACGAGCATTTCCGATTTCATTCTCGACGCCAGAAACCCACAAGTGCCGCCATCGCCAGCACTCAAGGAGGATGCAAGCGTGAAGGCCGCAGAGGACGCTGAAGTGGAGCGTCTCAGGAACGAGGCCCGGATGTGGAGGCTAGCAAACACCGCACAATGGGTCGTGTGGGGTCTCGTTCAGGCCAAGGTTCCAGGCATGCCAATGCTCGATCCAAACACACCGCCCGGAAAGCAGACCGATGGGGCCGAGCCAGAAGACCTGCTTGGTGAGCGTGCCGAGCAGTACAGAGCCCTTGCCAAGGAGCAAGAGGTCGAGAGCGAGGAGCAGGAGGAGTTCGATTACTTGGGGTATGCCCAGCATCGAGCCTTGTTCTTCTGGGGAGATGCCATCCAGATGGGATTCATCAAAGCTGAGGACCTGCCAGAGGAGACGAGAGGCAAGGTCAAGACTGTGCCGCATTGAGGTCTGCTGTCCGTTGTTCTTGTATCTCTTTAAGCGTTGTAGCACAATCTTGGAAAATTGAGCGATTTTTTGGGAAGTATTCGTTTACGGTCGAGTTCATCGTGACTTCAAGGCTGTTCTTCCAGCCATCGAGGGTGAAGTGTAATAAAAGTCGAGATTCATGTCGCGGTGTGTAGTGGCGTTGAAGTGGACGTTGTCCACTGCGAGTGCGTGCTTGATGTTTCACATGGCATCATTCATCGATTCGGCGCTTTGGATTCCAGAGAATGTACTCGTATACGGAGGAGCCAGAAGTATACGAAAGGCTGCGTTTGGGGTTGTCGCTTGTGGCAGGTATAGAAACCGTACGTGGTCGTCCTGGAAGTGGTCGCGTGCTCTATGGTAGTGGATGAATGTGGTTGCTTTGGATGTGGTCGCATTGGATAGTTTCGGCTCTTCGAAGTTGTTGCTATGGGTAGGACCGTTCAGAGCCATTGTTGATGGAGTTGCTTTGGATCGTAATGATGCGATGGGCATTGGCGCTGTCGACGAACACCGCATCGGATTGATGGATGTTTTGTGACGAGTCTACTCGACGGGTAAGAGAATTGGGGGAGTATCCTAATGCTTACGACTTCATTTCTTTTTTTATCTCGTCTCGTCAATGTTTCTCTGCCTGTGAGCTCCATCCAGCCTTCCTTGATGGCGAAATCTCCATGGACTGATGGAGTTGGGAGCTGATGATGAAGTGCGGTTGAGGTTAAGCAGCTCCACATGAAGTGCGGAGAAAAAGCTGGGGCATTGTGAGCGAAAAAGGAATGCTAGCCGAGGCCTTATTAGAGATATATTGATAATTGATGGATATCAATGCTGAGAGGGATCGATGCTTTGATGCTGCCGCCACCAGCAGAGAACGGAGAGATGTTTCTTAAAGTTGGGAATGAGTGCTTTAAAATAGAGCTCGTCAATTGATATTGAGCGATTAATTTACGTCGTATCCCTGTCCCAGTCGAGGTTGGCGTTGACGGCACGGGACGATCCTCAAGCCGGCAAAAGTTCAGATAGCTTCCTTCCCAAAATTTATCGCAGCTTTGCCAATCACCTTCCAATTCAACTTCCAAACATGGCCGTCGACGATCTCATAGGGACGCTCTCCGATGCGGACGATATTTCGGATGAAGAGTCCGAGGAGATCGTTGAAGTCGCACCAAAAGGAACAAAACGCAAACGAGAAACAAAAGAGCAGGGTTCCGTGAAGAAGCAGAAGGAAGATAAAGATGAGGACTTGGACTCGGAGTTTGAATTTGAGAATGAGGCAGGACCTGCGGAGCTGGACGATTTAGATGCCTGGGCGAGTGCTGGAAATACTTACGATCGGATATCTGAGATTGTGTCGCGGAGGAAACCACGACAACCGGAGCCTGTGGAGGATGATTCAGATGCTGAAGATGGGGCTGCCGAATCTGAAAGTGAGGCTGAGGATGGGATACCTTCGGATGATGGAAGTAGCGACGAGGACGGAGAAGAGTTCCATACTGCTATCGACGGCCTTGGTGAAGAGGAGGAAAGTGCAGAAGAAGAGGACGGAGAGGATGACGAAGAGGACGATGAAGAGGATGATGAAGTAGCTGCTGCTGTGCCACACCCCGACGATGTGGCACAAGAGTCTGGATCTGATGATGGAGAGGATGCCATCGAAGAAGAAAAGCGCAATGCGTTCTTCGCAACGGACAACAAGAAATCGACACCTGGTGCAACGGCGTTTCACACAATGAATTTGTCTCGTCCGATCCTGAAGGGTCTTGCATCAGTAGGATTTGACAAGCCGACTCCTATCCAAGCAAAGACCATACCGGTCGCTTTGGAAGGTAAGGATCTTGTTGGAGGGGCTGTCACTGGTTCTGGCAAGACGGCAGCTTTCCTCATTCCAATTCTGGAACGTCTCTTGTTCCGCCCAAAGCGTACTGCCACAACCAGAGTGGCTATTCTTATGCCGACAAGAGAGCTGGCACTACAATGTTTCAATGTCGCAAAGAAGCTTGCGGCTTTCACGGACATCACTTTCGGGCAAGCCATTGGTGGCCTAAACTCTCGCGAGCAGGAGAAGCAGTTGAAGCTTCGACCGGACATTGTGATCGCAACGCCTGGACGGTTCATCGATCTCGAGCGCAACTCAGCGTCGTTCGTGGTCAACACTGTCGAAATTCTGGTGTTGGACGAGGCCGATCGAATGCTGGAAGAGGGGTTCGCCGACGAATTGAACGAGATCCTGGGCAAGATTCCCAAGTCAAGGCAGACGATGCTGTTCTCTGCTACCATGACATCGAAAGTCGACGACTTGATTCGAGTGGGCTTGCAGCGCCCAGTCCGACTGATGGTGGACGCTCAGAAGCAGACTGTGTCAGGGCTTGTGCAAGAGTTTGTCCGTCTGAGACCTGGCCGAGAGGGGAAGCGACTGGGTTATCTAATGCATCTGTGCGAGAAGGTCTACACGGATCGAGTGATCGTCTTCTTCCGACAGAAAAAAGAGGCACATCGTGTTCGCGTCATTTTCGCACTCTGCGGCTTGAACGCAGCCGAATTGCATGGTAGCATGTCCCAAGAGCAGCGCATGAACTCTATCGAGACGTTCAGGTCAGGCAAAGCTTCGTACCTACTCGCAACGGACCTCGCATCTCGTGGTCTTGATATCAAGGGCATCGACACTGTCATCAACTATGAGGCACCGCAATCACACGAGATATACCTGCATCGTGTTGGACGTACCGCCCGTGCTGGTCGATCTGGACGTGCATGTACCCTGGCTGCTGAACCTGATCGAAAGGTTGTCAAAGCCGCTGTGAAGAGCGGAAAGGCACAGGGAGCGGAGATCCGTCAAAGAACTATCGACCCACAAGATGTCGAAGCTTGGCAAACTCGTGTCGACGCCATGGAAGAGGAAATCGAGGATGTACTGCGCGAGGAGAAGGAGGACCGAGCCATGCAACAGGTCGACCGCGAGCTCACACGGGCCGACAACATCGTGAAGTTTGAAGACGAGATCAAGTCGCGACCGAAGAAGACTTGGTTCGAGAGTGAGAAAGACAAGCAGGCTGCTAAGGATAAGGGGCGTACCGTGCTGAATGGACCAAGTGACGCACCGGTAAATCGTAAGGAGAAGCGCAAGTTGAGCAACAAGGAGAAGAAAGCGTTGCAGACTAAGGACGACCGTCAGTCTGGCATGGAGTGGAAGAAGAGTAAGCACAGTACAATCGCTGGAAAAGCGAAGAGTGCTGTGCCGAAGAAGAAGGCGAAAGGCGGAAAACCAAAACCAAAGGGGAAGAAGTGAAGCTTTTGAATGCAAGTGGTTTGTCGGTGGATAGACAATGTACAATACGCATTCGAAGTGATGTGCACAATGCTATCGCTACCTCTCGAACGTGCTTCTTTGTTCAGATGTCTCCTATGTCCCGTTGTTGTAGCTGCCGGTATAGTATGGCGAGCAGGCCTTTTGCTCAAGGGTAGCGATGAAATTGTCAATCAACGCAGCGGCTGACAAGGGGCACAAAAAGTCAGCTTTGTCCATTATTGGGGCGCTGGGTCGACATTACCTGTGTTTGGGTTGTTGACGCTGAAACCCAGGGAGTAGATAGAATTGAATCCGCGGAAAGTTCCAAAGTTTTGGTCTTGAATCACACTGCCATTGGTTTTGAAAGTGAAGTTTTGCGAGACCAGTTTTTGGCCTTGTTTGTCATAGCCCGTTGCGGTGACTGCGTTCCATCAGCAGACGTGAGGGGACGTTGGTTGTGATTCGACCTACTATCGCAAGAAACAGGCAGAGACCCAGCCGTATACGGCGACGGCAGGACACAACCGTACCAGAACGATCTCGCGGTGAAAGACGTCAACGTCGATTCGATGTAGTTGGCTGTGATCAAAGGCGTCTGCTGCGTGAGCGATGAGGTCCCAGCGCCGAAAGTCGCGGCGTAGGGGTAGGTGTGCGGCGCGAGTCCCAAGTGGTTTCCGTCGAAGTCCGGGTCTGTGTCGACGAAGTTGATGTTGCTGAAGTTGAGGAGGTTGTAGACGCCGATGGGCGTGATGCCTGAGAGTGGAAATCCGCGCTCGACGGATTCGAACTTGGAGGGGAGTTAGTTGGTGTTTGTGCTGTTGTGGTTCGCGGAATGTACGTTGTAGTTCACTGTGAACTGTTCTGTCGCAGATGGACCTCTCGTGCATGCGGGTGCTGGGAAACTAGTCTGAAGATGATATCTTTAGCTTCGGTTTGTGGTAGATTGGGGGAGAAATCGTCCTTACTTGAGTCGTCACGGGAAATTGGGTAACAATAGGTATCTGAGCAGATGCCACTCCAAAGAGGAGGCCCAGAGACGCCTTGGTGGACAGCATGACGAACACGTCAAACAGTAGTGCAAGGAAACAGAACCAACCTTGCGCACATCACTCCTACAAGGTCCACACGCAGGTTCTTATGAGGCCTCACGCCTCCACCTACGTGATGGCATCTTCGCACGCTTTACGAGATCGCAATCCACGAAAGCCTACCACAGCGCAATTTCCACACCAGAATACCGAGGCAGCTCAAGTCATGGCTGCAAAGGAAGCGGTCGGTTCGGTGACGCTCACAAAAAGCACCATGAACTCCCGGTTCCTGGATCGCGATGCGTAGAAGATCGGCCTCTTTAAGCTCACAAGAGTCTGATGCATGCGAAAGCTTCTCCGCTCTTGACGTTCGCCGCATGAAAGCTTATGTTTGTTTCTTCAGTGTCGTTTTGTACTTGTGTGTTGCGCTTGTAAGACATGGGCGTGGCTGTGTAGTTGTGGAGATGATTGAAAGTTGTCTCGGAGTACAGGTCTTTGGTACCTGAGGGTCTGGATTCGTGGAGAAGGAACGATCTTCCATTGGCCAGCGGAAGCGGGAGCTAAGCAATGTTCGAACCACAAATGCGCTTGCGCCGCGCTTCCGCTGGAAGCAAGCGTGAACTTCACCTCACCTCTCTCCAGCACCATTTCCCAGCACATCTGCGCTACAAATGCGCTTCATATTGCACTGTAATGTCAATTCCCCTTGTGCAACATCAATCATAACTATTAAGTCTAGCTCCTATTCGTTCTCTGATTCTCCCGCTTGTGCATAGCAAGTAAGTTCATTCAACCTCACCTCTGCCTTTGAAGCTTTCTCACACATCTGCCTCCTAGAACGTAGCGACATCGCTACGTACCTGCTCTTATGAGACGTACGGCATCCTGGACCCGCTAGATGGTGATTTCAACGACTCTTTCCTTCCGCATGATTCCCATTGTCGCGGGGAGTGCTCTCGCGCGATTCCCACCGCTCCCATGGACTGCGGAGATCTGGAAGAGGTGTTGTTGCAACTCGTATAACCGAAGTTAAGTCTGCTTTCGCATATTGTTTTGCAGGTTGCATGTTAGCAAAAGACTTCCTTTCCTTTCCTTTCCAAAATGTGTGAAAGTGAGAGTTCTCACCCACGATCACTTGCCTCACATCACGCTCAAGACTCTCTCCCTACCCTCTGGTCTTCGAGAGACTCGCAGGGCACTCTCACCATGTTTGATGAGGTGGAGAAGCGGTCTCCAGGGCAACAGTCTGCAAACAAGGTGGCTATTCACCCGCTCGTGACCGCTCACTCTAAGCTTTGCTGGCGCTAACCGCAGCGGAGTCACATGAAGCGGTTCAAGCGGACACTTCGAGCTCCGCCGACCACGCACTCAGCGCCACAACAAGTGCTCTCAATACTGCCGGGCGCATCGCAAGACAAGCCAAGGCGGCATTTCGAACACAGAGGTCATCGCGACCAGACGCTCGCGGTCCCATTCATCGTCTTCACTTCGCCAGAAGTGACTCAAAAGTCGCTCTTGCACGTGCCGGCGCTTTCTGCGCTAGCGCCATCGCGAGCGCTCCAAAACTTCTCGCCAGCTCGAAGACGACGACACACCACACACTCACATCATCACGATAACACTGCACGATGCAGTCAGGCAGCGAGAACGAGCGCCCCTTGAAGCGGGTCAGAGCCGACGCTATGGCGGGCGCGCTCGACAGCAAGCGAAGGGTTTCTTTTGCCCCATTACCTGACACCACCAGCTACAGATCAGCGTACGACGAAGCCGAGGCAGCACTGAAGAAGCTTACTGTCCTCGATCGCGACCAAGCTGTACACCTCCTGAAGAACCACTTCGAAGTCAGCGAACTGCTTCACGCAGCCAATAGGCAGGGCTCTGGAGAGTCCGAGGGAGCGGTGAGCCTGAACGAAGTCGATGCGACAATTCAGGAACTCATCCAGGAAAAGGATCAGCTCGAGGCAGCCCTCAGCGAGGAGTTGGAGGTGCTCGAGAAGGCCAAGCAAGCGCTTGAGCGGAAAGTCGAGTCCTCGACGAAATTGTGTTCGAAGATGCTGCAGCAGAATATGAGTAGGCTCGAGGATGGCTTGGGCGATCTGCGCGACGAGGCGAGAAATTATGCCTCTGCCGTCACCAAGCACGACAAGGACAAGGAGATTGCCCGACTCCACGGCCTGATCGGGCAGTTTGCGGAGAAGATCGTGGACGAGTTCAAGACGAGCTTGACTATCGCAAGCAAGATGCTCGGTCATCCGATTGCTTCAACTACGACCGCGAATGCCCAGGTCCAAGAATCTCCACGCGAAACCCATGCCACCCCGAAGACTGTTGATGCTGCCAAAGCCGGTAGTCCAGAGGATGAATTCGAGGAGGACGACCTGGACTTGAGCGAGTATGAAGAGCAGAGCCGCAAAGAACAGCAGAACCCCAAGAACAAGAAGCTCTACGGCACCGAGTATGTTGACAGTCACCCGAACCAGAACTTCTTCCACCGTGCCAGCGGGCGCTGGATGAAGGGCTTGCCACCTCTAGAGGCTTCCAACTTCACCGGCGTTCGTGGACCAGATGCAAAGAAGTGGAAGAAGATGAAAGAGAAGTACGAAGCCAAGAAGCCAAAGACGGAAGTGAAAGCCGAGAAGCAGGCCACGCCGAAGAAGGTTGAGCAAGGCGCCACCATCAAGGATGAGGCAAATGGAGATGTCAAGGTCGGGAACACAACGCCAGTGCAGGATAAGACCCAAGTCGCTGCCAGTGCTCGTAAGATCCAACAGCTGGAAGCCACTGTGCGCGACCTGCAGTTCAAGCTGAAGGAGCTACGTTCGAAGCTGGAGGAAGAGGTTCGCGCTCGACGAAAGGCGGAGGCTGAGCTGGCGAGCAGTCGTACCTTGTGAGAAATCGAAGGGCGGGAGAAAACTGGACAGTGGGTCGAGCCAGTGCATCACTGGAATGTACAGGATAGCTCACGGATTGTTGTTTTGATAGCTGGTACGCAGTCAGACAGTGAGCGCAGACAGTCTATAGGATCTCAAATGCGTTTCAGAGAATGGTTTCCAGTCGCGCAGATAAAGTGTCGGGGATGTGTGATGTTCCTTCCAGAGTCCAAGAGCTCTCAGGAGAAGTCGTCAGGCATTGTTTGTTGGAGCGTTTGTGGCTCGGATTTGAAGACTTTCCCCTCCACGAGCGAGCCGTTAGTGCATGATAAGTGAGTGAATGTCGGGGTAAAGGGGATTAAAATAGGTTGCTGGCCGTTGACGCAAGTCCCTGACAATCTTGCACGTGCCTGTGCCGCCCTCTCATTGGACCGAGAGATGGCCGTCGGAGGAGAACGGGGAGCTCAACTTTCCAATCCTCATCAACTTTTTGCATCCATCAACACCTTCACCTACCACTACTGTCTCTATCTCACGCCTGCAACTAGCCTTGCGCGTGCCAGCATACCAACTCTCCGCTCAATCTTCGGCGAACACACCATCCTCCGGACGACCAGGTTATCTCCGTGCAACCCCTGCTACACAGCACAAACACCGGCACAATGAGTGGAACGGCGACCGCACCTCCTACCTCCACCGGCAGCGACAAGCTCGACGCCCTCAAGCAAACTGCTGAGGCCAAGCTCGAGCCCGCGAAGCTGTCCGGCCTCTCCCTCTACTCCCGTTTCGCCTTCGCTGGCGCCGTCTGCTGTTCCGTCACCCACGGCGCTCTGACCCCAGTCGATGTGTAAGTCGGCCTCCATGCCCATCAATAGCAAGAACTGGAGGAGCAAGGGTATAGCTTAGGCGCAAGAGCCAGCTTAGGCGCAAGAGCTGGGATTGAGAACACGTGGAAAGAGCCGAGAAGCGCAGAAGAGACACAAACTGACATGTGCCATTGAACAGCGTCAAGACCCGCATCCAGCTCGACCCAGTCACCTACAACCGCGGTCTCATCGGTGGAATCTCCCAGGTCATCAAGAACGATGGTGCTGGTGCGCTCTTGACCGGTGCTGGTCCTACCTTCGCCGGTTATTTCCTCCAGGGTGCTTTCAAGTTCGGCGGTTATGAGTTCTTCAAGCAGCAGTCAATCAACACAATCGGCTACGAGAACGCAAAGAACAACCGTACCGCCGTCTACCTCGTGTCCTCTGCTTTTGCCGAGTTCTTCGCCGACATTGCCCTCTGCCCCCTCGAGGCTACCAGAATCCGTCTTGTGTCTGACCCAGGTTTCGCCAATGGATTGGTCTCTGGTATGAGCAAGATCGCCAGCCAGGAAGGTCTCGGCGCCTTCTACTCTGGTTTCGGCCCAATCCTCTTCAAGCAGTACGTTCCGTGTACCTCTCATTGAACGAATTCATTCTGACGAAGCATGCAGGGTCCCATACACCATGGCCAAGTTCGTCGTTTACGAGAAGGTTGCCGAGTACGCATACGCCAACTTCTTCGACAAGAACAAGACCAGCGCCGGCATGCAGACCACCATCAACCTTGGCTCTGGTCTCATTGCTGGTTTCGCTGCCGCCATCGTCTCCCAGCCAGCCGACACCATGCTTTCGAAGATCAACAAGACCAAGGGTCTTCCAGGAGAGAGCACCACTAGCCGACTCATCAAGATCGCCAAGGAGCTTGGTCTTCGCGGTTCATACAGCGGTATCGGTGCCCGTCTCTTCATGGTTGGTACTCTCACCGCTGGTCAGTTCGCCATCTACGGTGACATCAAGAAGGCTCTTGGTGCCACTGGCGGTGTTGAGATCGCCAAGTAAGCGTTTTCAAAGACAGAAGAGCTTGTGGAGGTGGACCTAGTGTATTGGGAAGGGCTGCGGTGGCATATTTAGACGATAGAGGTGCATCACAGTCTCCTTCTCCGTGTACAGTAGGCATTTGGGACCCGGAGTCAATGAAAGCAATGTTTCCTATGTTTCAAAAGCACTGCTACTTCGACGTCGTTCTGGCTTTTTGGAGAGTTTACAGCAGCCTCGGGTGAGGATGACGCGTGCAAAAGCAGCAACACCTGGATATCTTTACAATCTTTCCTCACCTCTCAAGCAACAAGCTCTCATCCAGTACGACAAAGCGCTCTCGGGCCAAGTACGAGGCACATACTACATCCGACCATAACCATTGGCACAAACAGGTATTCGAGAGTTTTGTTCCTGCCGATCAAGCGCGGTGAGTGGACCTCACAAGGGAGTGTGGAGCGGCGGGTTTGGCTGTTGGCGCAACGCATGCCAAACCCCTCCTCCACCTCCCTTCCTAAGAAATGTATGTAGGTGGTATTGTCCTTCGTTAGGCTTCGTTCACTTCGTCTTCGACCATGTCGTGGTTCAAACGTGGTCCGAATAATAGTCCGGTGGAGCAGGGTGCTACTACTTCGCCGCCAGCCTGGACGCCGCCGAACCTTCAAACGCCTACACCCGAGAACAAGCTATTCTTCCAGGCGTTCGAGTGGCATACTGCTTCACGACCGCCGCCGCCGAGCGAGACGCACTCGAGAGACTCGCATTGGGGACGACTTGCTAGAGTACTGCCTGGTCTTGCGGAGTTGGGAGTCAGTTCGGTTTGGGTGCCTCCAGGCTGCAAGGCGAATAATCCACATGGAGTTGGTTACGATTGCTATGATTTGTGGGATCTTGGGGAGTTTGATCAGAAGTGGGCGAGGAGTACGAGGTGGGGTTCGAGGGAAGAGCTGAGGGATCTTGTGGAGGTCGCGAGAAGACGTGGGAGTGAGGGAGTGGATATCATCTGGGATGCGATTCTGAACCACAAGACGGCGGGGGATGCTACGGATCATGCATGGGCTGTGGAAGTGGACAAAGATGGTGGGTGAATTGAAGCTCTTGGGAGGGAGCAGTTGTTCTGACAAAGGTGCTGGCAGACAGACGGATAGAGATTTGTGCGCCGAAGAAGATCGAGGCATGGCTCAAGTACGACTTTCCAGGACGAGAGCGAGAGGGCATGAAGTATTCACGAATGAAGTGGAGAGCAGAGCATTTCAACGGGACCGATTGGGACCAAAGCGCGAAACGGAATGCGATCTACAAGTTGATTGACGACCCGGCGACATATCCCAAGCCGAACAAGGAGCAGTTGCCTATACCGAACAGACCATCTCAAGGATTCAACAGATTGGCACGGCTTGCTGGTGCTGTGTCGAATGCCATCTCAGCCGAACGACATATCCCAAGGAGACCTGGTAAAGGATGGGCTGAGGATGTGGACACGACGTTCGGGAACTACGACTATCTCATCTTCTCCAACTTATACTACGGCCACCCTGAAGTACGAGAAGATGTGATGCGATGGGGAGAGTGGATGCTGCAAGATACTGGCATTCATGGTTTCCGACTAGACGCTGCCCAACACTTCTCTTGGAGCTTCATACGAGACTGGATCGCCAACACGCAAGCCACCAACAGAAGTATACGCGGCAAAGATGTTTTTGTAGTTGGAGAGGTCTGGGCAGGCGAAGTCAGTCGCCAGCTCAGATGGTTAGACTTCGTCACACCTCCAGGGTCGCCAGTACAAGCCTACTGTTTCGACGCACCTTTACTCTATAGCTTCTCGCGCATCTCCGAAGACGTACGGAGAGGCAGCAAGAACGCTGATCTTCGGACCTTACTTACGGGAGCCGGTGAGCCTGACAAGCATGCTCTGGTATATGCCAGGCCACATCAAGCTGTCACGTTTGTGACGAACCACGACACCCAACCGGGTCAGACGAGCTTCACACCGATGGCATCCGGCATCAAGTCGCTGTTCTACGCATTCATCCTGCTCAGAAGAGAAGGCCATCCTTGCGTCTTCTGGGGTGACTTGTACGGAACTCTGGGGGACAAGTCAGAGGGACCTGCTTGCCAGGTACCAATTGTTGCTGCTGGCCCGACCAATGGCGTGCCCAACGGCTCTACCAACAGAAAGACGACAAGGTCTCTACTGCCTTCGCTTATGCTTGCGAGAAAGCTGTTCGCATACGGCCAGCAGAGGGACTACTTCGACAGCATGTCATGTATCGGCTGGACCCGAGCTGGCACGCATGACAGACCTGGCTGCGTGGTCATCATAAGCATTGGCCCGCCGAACAAGTGGACTATCAAAAAGATGGCTGCTGGTCGTCCGGACGAGAAGTGGATTGACATCCTCAGCGAGAGGGAAGGTCGCCCTGAAATCGTCATTGACAAGAAGGGCTTTGGTGTCTTTGCTTGCAGAGGCATGAGCGTCAGTGTCTACGTGAACGAGACGTGCGAAGCGGCTTCGAGGTTTCCCGTGGCCTTCGATCACGACGTCTACAAGCAGTGAAGAGAGATCAGAGACACTCGATGGACAGAGCACAGATTGGTCTGAGCTATATCGTCGCATATTCTAAGAATCTCTTCGGAATATCGACCGTCTTAGCTCGCAGATACTCGAGGCAATTCTTACCAAGCGTATCATATGTCGAGCAGGAATCGTAGCCACCTGGTGAGAGGTCAGCGCATGTCAAAGGGCGCGATATAAAACAAGACTTACGGTCAAGATGATCGTGCAAGAGGAAATGCACAGCGCGAATATGCGGCATCTCGAAACGATCAACGCGCAACTCGGGTTTGCCGAACTTGTGGACTTCCTCTGGACCCAGTAGCTCTTTGATCTTGTCCACTGTCAGTACGGTTCGAAGCCAGTCCCAGAGCTCTTCGTTTGGCGATGGCCGGACGAAGAAGCCAGCGTTGCAGTCGCTAGCCTTGTCGCCGGAGCGTCCAAGCACGATCGTTCCTAGGGGCCCTCTGACTGTTTCTCCAAAGGCCTCCAGCTTCGCGGGGTTTGATGCCTCATACGATGGCTGCTGGCGTTGGTGTTTCTCAGTCTGCGTCGGAGCCGGCACGTCAATGATTTGTTTCGAGCCTGCCTCTGGCTCGAACAAAAGGTGGACACGGTGATTGACATGAGATTGCGGCAGAAGAGCCGGCCAGTACTCGTAGAATGGCTTCCCTTCCGCCTGTCTCATATCATTTCCCAGCGACGCGCCTGGACATGACATCAGGAAGTTAACCATGCTGATTCGGAAGAAGCCTTCTGGATTTCTCATGTTCAACAGCTCGCGGTCTTTCGACTGCGCGAAGATGCGGAAGTCCACCGTGGCGATGTCCTGGTTCCTGGCATCGATCGGCGAGTCTCCATTGCGCATGAACTTGAGACAACTAAACTTCTTGAGGCGCTCCTCGCCCAGTTCATACCGGATCTGTTCTTCCGCCAACTGACACTTCTCGTCGATGTCGAGGCCGGCGAGGTAGATGTGATATTCGGCTTGCCAACCTGCGAATCCACTGATGCCGACTTTGGTGGTATCTGGAGGAGGAAGGCCACGAATACCGCTCACGAAGACTTCATCTTCGCCGACCTGTTCGATGTTGATACCTTCAAGCTGCGCTACCACATCGCTGTTGTAGTACAGGGGACCTTGGATCTCGTAGAGGAGCTGACTGGTAACTGAGTCGACCGTCACACATCCGCCCGTGTTCTTCTCCTTGGTGATGGTAATGCGCCCACGATGATCCACACTTGCGATTGGGAAACCAACGTTGAGATGCTTGCCTTGCTTCAAAAGGTCTTTGAAGGACGACATGTAACCTCCGGTTACGTAGGCCGAACATTCGATCAGATGACCGGCAACGAGAGCCCCGGCGAGCTCGTCCAACTGGCTACTGTCCCATTCATGCCACCAACTGCAATACCAAGTCAGCTTTACTCAAGTCTCATCCCTTCGGGTGAATCCACTTACGCGGCAGCTCCAATCGTCGGCGCAGCATCTGCAACTCTCCCAGCGATGACAATATCCGCCCCCTGCCTCAACGCCTCCGCAATCCCCAGCCCACCAAGGTAGCACTGCGCACAAACAATCTCCTGCTCCCAATCCTGGATCTTGCGCCCATGCATCAAAGACTCGAACGTCTCGCCCTGCTTGATCAATTTCCTCACATTATCCGTCTGCTCGTCGCCCTCGATCCACGCGACTTTGAGATTGTAGCCTTTGTCCTTGACCTTTTGCTGCACGCGCTTGGCGAGGACTTCGGTATCGGATGCCCCTGCGTTGACGGCCAGTTTGATGCCGCGTCGGGCGAGGCTGTCGATGGCGGGCTCGAAGCAGTCCATGAAGTTCTCGGCGAACATGGCGGTTTGGAGTTGTTGTTCGAAGTCGAGGGTGGAGAATTGTTGGCTTTTGCTTGAGAGGTCTTTTAGGATTCGCTGTTTGCCGGAGCCGTGGATTGTCATTTTCATCTGTTGGGATGTGAGCCTTGATTCTGCGGGAGTGAATGGATGGTTTGGGAAGGCTTACCTCTGACAGCCAATCTCCAACCATGACATCGACGTCTTCATTCGCGGCCAGAGACGATATAGCTCGTACGCGATCACTGAATCCTCCACTCGCACCTCCCACACGAACCGGTCGTCGAACACCTGGAGCCATGATATCGATATTTCAGACAGTGCTTCGGCAAGGCTGTGATCGAAGAACACGAATCGAACAGCACGACTGGAAGATGACCGCGACGCAAAAAGTATCAAAGATCTCCCAGTACATATAACTCATAGCTTGTCACGACGCGGCGCACCACCTTGGTATGCTTCGGCATAGCACGCATAACCATTTCCGGGCTTGACATTGGTACCTGCGTCGGATAACCTCGCTCGCGGCGAACGGCTCACGCACCCCGCAGATGGGGAAGATGGGGTTAAGGTGATGTTCATGTGCACTCTTACGTCGATATGTATGGGACTGAACTCTCCTCGAGTTCGGCTGCGCTCGCTGTTGGCGTACCTTGCGCGAAGGATAGCTGTGTCGATGCTGTCGACTTGGCTACGTTGCTCGGTGTTCGCGCCTCGTCGAGATATTGTGAGCTACTCTTTCGTCAGCCGGTCACTATTCAACTTCGAAACGAGCTCCAGTCTGTCAGGCCTTTTGTCGATGGGAGGACTACATGCTCAGGGAGCTCGTTTGACTTGGTCGCGAATTTCAGCCGTACAAGAGGCCTTCACAGTCCCACCTCTTACCCAGACGGAACGACTGCTCTCATGGGAAAGGGGATCTTGCATCCATGCTGGTCTTTGACTTGAGGACGGATACGATTCTGACGCCCATTGCAGGAAGACGAAGAACGCTGCATGCCCAACCTGATGTCCGCTCGGCCTGACCGACGGCAGATTAGGCGTGCCTGACTAGGGTGGTTGACGGAAAGCCAAGTCAGCCTGGTTGTTCTGATGATGCATTGTTGTTCCTTCACAATGATGTATTTCCTCCCTTCGATGCATACACGTTGGCAGAGACTGCGAATGGTATTGTCGAAGCATACGAGTTGCGTCCTTCGCATGCATAGCTCAAAGCATCGTGAACCGATCGACAGATAGCTGTCTTTGAATACGAGAAACAGAACACGCGGCGCCAAAGAGGCAAGGTTCTGCCTCATCTCTTGCGTTCAATCTCTTGTAGACTTCCTATCGAATTCATGCCCTCTAGACAGAGTAACACTCGCCAAACCACACTCAGTAAAGACACCGCAAAGCCACAGTGTTATGTAACAAACGTCTCGTAGACGAGGGCCAAAAGTGGCTCATGTCGCAGCTGTAGGATGCAACTCTCTGCCTGTGGTAGGTACCGCATGCGGATGGGCTGCGCGGCGGTGCAGCTCTAGTGTCCTGCCCTCGTAATCGAACATCCATGCTCTTCAGATATTGATATCTTCTTCACCTCCCTCGTCTGCGAGCACTCCCGAAACCCCTCGTCGCCCTCGTCCTCCGCAGTCCATTCCGTCTTACGCCCTCGCGACCACTTCGGCGCCTCCGACACGATTGTACCACCTTTCGATCAGCCCACTTGTTGCTGACACCGAGCCAAAGAGTTGCGCATAACATAGAAGAGACTGGACTCGGACTCGATCGAAGCTGTCGTCGAAGAATACTCGAAGATCATTCTCTCAACGGTCGCTACTGCACGAAACAGAACAGGAGGGGTCAGGCCACCAACAATCCGCGCCCAAGGCTGCGGGACTAGCGATCGTGCGAAGCAAGGGACAACCACCACCCCGTCGACTCGAGATCCTCTCCGAGACTGGATGCGTTAAGAAAGCTCCGGGCGCCAATGCGGCCGCGAGCGCAGAGTTATCACACACTCGACGGACTGTCAGCGGGAAGAGATGCGGTGGCCTGGTATTGGAGGCTGGTCGCGGTGGGGAGCAGTTTCATGATACTGGGCGGATACCTGATGCTGCCGGCGACGTTTGAGAAAGATCCCAAGTCGTCGCTGAAGGTTGCTGAGGCGGTGGTGGGGATTTTCGCGGTTGCGCTTCTGGCGGCTGGGTTTTCGTTCACGGCGCTGCTGTGCTTTGCTGTGCGGAATCCGCTGTTCCAGGCGGATGCTGTGTTCTTGCCGGCGTTGACTTCGTGTGCGTTGGGGCTTTTGACGGTGTTGTATGATTTCCTCGTGTTTTCGAGATATACCTGGAATACGCCTGCGCTGTTGGTCACGGTGGCAGGGGCGTTGTCGACGATTGTGTATGGCGGGCTACTCATATGGACGCAACGACGGATCGTGAACATCAAAGCCAACAGACCGAGCGGCGTACCTCCTCTACAGCCACCTATCCAGTTGACGCACCAGCATCGGGATAGCGAGGCTACGCTGTGGCAGGAACCGTCGTACTATGAGAACTACACGCGCAACATGTTTCCCACCGCACACAGGCCTACCCAGCAACCCCCGGCCGGATACGATCCCAATGTCATTACGGAGGAAGAGATGCAGCGCCAACAAATGCTCATGCTCTTACTCCAGAAGGACCAGCCTTCAACGCCAGATCCAACGCAAAGCACATTCCACATCGACTGGCAAGGTCGAGATGATGACGACGGCGCTCCTGAGCATGGCTACTACGCGCCTCAACGGTCTGCCCATCCACAGACTGCTTATCCTGGGCCTTCGCCGTTGATGCGGCAGATGACCCAAGACCTCCAGCCTTGGGATGGTGTTTGGAGGACACCGGCCGCGATCAGTAATGGCATGGCGCGGCCGGCGAGTCGCGAGTTCAGAGAGGCGAGAAGACAAGAGATTGAGCGGCGAGGGCGATAATTGATTGTGTATGATAATTTGGGGAAATGGCGCATTCATGGGAGCGTATTATATACCCATGCAGCGGTGGCGGCGTGTATTTAGGGCATGTGTCACGAAAATGTAATGTCAGTTGTTATCTGCCAGTGCTGCATATGTCTTCGGTCTGCATTCCACTCGTTCGTGGAGGAAGGATAAGCAAGACGAGGAAAAGCTTTCTGTCTGTATTCTAATCCCAAAACTTTTGTATCGACTGGTAAATTACGAGAATGGCCATTGCAAATGCTTGCCTGCCTCGTACTCAAAGACCGCCGAGAATTGATCTTGTCTCATGCACTTTTGGAGTACATCCAGCTCAAGATCTGCGATGGAGGAGGCCAACAGAACGAGCGCGGTGAGAGACGTTGTTGACTTACCTAGATGTGCGAGGCGCCTGTGATTTGACCGCAATAGTCACGGTGCACAGTGAATCACAGGTGCCTGACAAGATAGAGATGGGATATTCTGCTATGAGCGAGGGCAGAATGTTGAAGTCACGAAAAAGCACGAGGGAAAGATCGATAGCGTCGCGCTTTGACCACCATCGGGATTGCCATCCGAGTTTGCCGACATCGCCGAGATTGAACCTCACCGATAAACAATCGAATCTACCCAGTGACTCTCTTCCACTTCGCGACCTCAACCACTTCACAAACGACAGCAGCGGTGCAAAGATGTCGTCGGCACTACCAGGAAGCAGAGATCTGCCCGCATCGCGACATGACCTCAGCACGTACTGGGGCAGAGTGAAGCACTCAGCAGACATTGCAGATCCGAGGTGAGAAAACTACAACGAGTCGACAAGACGACATGATTTGGCCTGGTCAGCGCACACCAGCTCTTTATGTTCGCAATACCGCTTTTTCGAACTTGAGAGGATCATGTGCAAATGCTGACGCTGTGATTAGGACACTTTTCACTTCGAGCGCGGGCCTGGAACATGCAAAGTCCATCATTACCGAGTACAAGCAGGGCAAGATCAGGGAGATGACGCCCGAGTTGTGGAAGGCGAAGAAGATTGTCGACTCTACGCTTCATCCAGGTTCGACTCTGCAATTCCCGTTCGTTTGAATTACAAGACCTAACATCTTACAGACACCGGCGAACCAGTACTGCTGCCATTCCGAATGTCAAGTTTCGTCATCTCCAACTTGATAGTGACTGGAGGGATGCTCACCCCAAACTTGTCGACTGCGGGAACGATAGGTTGGCAAGTGGCAAACCAGTCCCTCAACGTCGCGATCAACTTCTCGAACGCCAACAAGAGCACGCCCATGTCAACCTCAAGCATCGTCAAGTCATACTTCGTGGCGGTCGGTGCAAGTTGTGGTGTTGCTGTTGGTCTCAATTCGATCGTACCGCGCTTAAAGAGGCTGAGTCCAGCCACGAGGACGACCCTTGGCCGGCTGGTACCTTTTGCAGCTGTGGCCAGCGCCGGTGTCCTCAATGTCTTCCTCATGCGTGGCGAAGAGATCCGACAAGGCATCAATGTCTATCCGGCCGAATCTGAAGCTGCGAAGAAGAAGAGGGAGGAAGCCAACCAGCCTCTCGAACCGATTGGCAAGAGTCAAAAGGCCGCGACTGTCGCTGTGGGTGAGACCGCCATCTCGCGAGTACTGAACGCTACACCAATCATGGTGGTACCGCCTCTCATTCTGGTGCGACTCCAACAAACGCAGTGGCTCAAGTCAAGACCGCGGATGGTCATGCCCGTCAACCTTGGGCTTATCTTGACGACCAGCTTGTTCGCCCTGCCACTTGCCCTTGCAGCGTTCCCGCAGCGACAAGCCATCAAAGCGACGAGTCTGGAGAAAGAGTTCTGGGAAAAGGGCGGCGAAGATGGGCTGGTCGAGTTCAACAGAGGCCTTTGAATGCAAACTCGCGACAGAAACGTGGCTGCTGTGATGTCTGCCATGACTACAGAAGTGTTCAAAACTCGTCTACAGAAACGGGGCATATCGACAGGGCAATTACACAAGCACGAGCACGAGCAAGGAAGATGAGTCGCCTTGTCGTTGTGTAAGAAGTCGAATCCTGTGCTGGGTGGGTGACTCTTACCAACATGTGGCTGAACGCTCTCGGTTGTCGTCCATGAATCAGGAAGCTGGTTGCGGACGTGGGTAGCAGTTCACGGCATGTGAGAAGCGCACGATAGAGCTCGATAACCTCACCTGAGTGATGGGGTGGAAATGCACCACGGACGGTTGGCGGAACTATATACATACCCAATTGCAACATGTCATCGTCGGTGTTGAGATGTTATCCCACGCTTTCATGTTCGACGGTGTCCGTCCAATATCGGCAGGTGAAGTCCAACGGCATGCCGCGCCAAGCCGGCAGTGCAAGCACGAAGGATGACGAGAAAGTCAATCCTACGATAAGGAACAGGCTCCCTTGCCGTGATAGCACGTCGCCTGTGATGACACTTCTGACGGATCCTGCTACGACGCTCACATCACACGAGGGAACGATTGGGAGACACGCGAAAGCGGCAGCCAGCAAGAGCCGGGCATCTGCGCCAAAGCGCTAGCAAAGAGTGCCGCACCCATCATCTCGGTAGCGTAGGGGGATCCCACACTTCCGATCGGAAGGCCAGCATCATTACTTAGTTACATCCATACCTGCCTACCCTTCCACGCCTATCAAATCGCATCGCCGCCCAACACCCGGACGGGTCTCACTGGCCACGCGCGGGAACCAGTGCGATTCGTGCAGCGACGCAGCGCAAGACCGCAGACAGGAAGCGGCGGTGAGCGACCGGGCCTTGCATCCGCGACGCGGTAGGGGACGGGGAAGATCCAGGTCTTTTGGCTGGTGCGGCGATAATCACTGCGTGGTGTGGGTGTGTCTCTTGCGGCGGTGATGGTCTGGCCGCTGTCGTCATGGAGGTAAGGAGGCCCTGTTTTCCCTTCATAAAGCACTGCCCTTCCTTCCTGCGCTGGCGGACGGGTGCTGCTCTTGGGGGTGAGCTGGCTATGCCCTGCTTTTCGCTGGCCGTCGCTGTCGACGAAGGATACGCGCGGGGGCCGGGGTGGTGAGCTGAATTGGATGGGATGAGGGCGATGTGATTGATATCAAACACGCGCGGAGAGAGACGTGTGTGTGAGCGCGACGACAACGGCTGCCCACGCCTCGCTCGGCTGGTCCTGTGTAAGTCTTTCGAAACCTCTCACATCGGTCAAGTGCGACCTTGGACCGTCTTCGCTCCTTCCTCTTGACCAGCACAAAAGGTCCACCGTTGCATCAGCAGCATGTCACAAGAATTCCAACTTCGACTCCCACACCTCAAATCCACAAACCAACCCCCCACGCGCATCTTCACATGCTAGCTTGAATCTGACACCTCACTCACTAGCAGTCTCCACCATGCGCACTCTCTTCGGGGAGAACATCCTCTCTCCCTCACCAAAACCTGCGCCTCCCAGCAAAGCGAACCCCTTTGAGCTCTCGTTCCAATCCAGCGTCGGCGCAAGCTCTCTCTCATCGTCTACGAGTTCGCCCAGGCAGAACGACTGGTTGACGCAACAGATACAGAACCAGCAGCGACTATCCGCCGAGGCGAACAACCACTCGACCCACGATGCCGCCACTCGATATGGCCACGCGAGACGGAAGGGCAATCCCAAACTCCTCTTTATGGGGATGAGGAGGTACGATGCTATTCCCATTCATGAACCGCCTTTCACTCACTCGTTCACAGAAGTGGCAAATCATCTATCCAAAAGGTCATCTTCGAGAAGTTCTCGCCGGCCGAGACTCTCTTCCTCGACCCAACCACAAGAATCGAGCCCTCAACCATGGAGTATGCAGGTCAACTATCACCATCAACCTCGTCCTTCTAATGTACATTCTAGATCCTTCATCAAATTCGAATCCGCCGAACTCCCCTACAACCTCCCCTACACCGCCCCCGACTTCGACCGCGATGCCATCTTCGCCTCGACAGGAGCCATAATCTGGGTCCTCGACATGCAAGACGAATACTACCACAGCATAACCAAACTGATCGAAACGGCCGTCTTCCTCCTCGAAACCTACCCCCACATCAACTTCGAAGTCTTCATCCACAAAACCGACGGCCTCTCGGAAGAATACAAATACGACACCTTCCGCGACGTGCGCCAGCGGGTAGCAGACGAACTCGCCGACCACGGCCACGCCGATCGCGGCATCGCGTTCTACCAGACCTCCATCTTCGACCACTCCGTCTACGAAGCCATGAGCAAAGTCATCCAGAAACTCCTCCCGCAACTCCCCGCCATGGAGTCCCTTCTCAACAAACTCTGCTCCGCGTGCCGCATCCAGAAAGCCTACCTCTTCGATACCATTTCCAAAATCTACCTCGCCACCGACGCCTCCCCGACGTTCCTGAAGGACTACGAAGTCTGCTCCGACTACGTCGACGTCATCGTCGACATCAAGCAGATCTACGGCTGGCAGACGAGAGGCCAGGATGGTGTCTTGGTGACGGACAGTAGTCGGGAGAGCGGTGCGCCCGGCGAGAGCCTGATTACGTATGATCGGAGTGGGAATACGTACATTTATGCGAGGGAGATTAACGAGTGAGTTTGTGAATCTATCATTCACTTAAAAGATGTTCACATGCGCTAACGGATGGGGTTTTAGCTACCTCTCCCTAATCTGCATCATGGGCCAAGGCAGCACAGCCGACAAGAGAGTTCTGATCGATTACAACGTCAGTATCCTCCACGAGGCGTTGACGCAGGTCTTCAAATTGTGAGGAAAAAGAAGGGAGGATGGCGAAGGGAAGGGAAACGACCCTTCAACTTTGTAGATGTACGCACGTACTCTTGTACTTGTTGTTCTTGATAGCTCTACTTGGAATCGAAAGAAAAATACTCTTTCTCAGATCATAAATGCTTTCTTTCCAATTTATAAACAAAGATGCTACTACCAAAAGATGGGTGGTAAAATCAAACACATAACATGGATAGGTACGAGAAAATGGGCCATTCTGCATGAGGAATCATCCACACCACCATCCATCCATCACCGTCAATGTTCTGTCATCGAGAACGCCTCGCTACAACTCAGTAGAGACCACCACCAACAACAAAAAAAACTCAATTGCATTCAAAGCGCTAGCAACAACACCCCAAAAAGGTCCGACCAGCGAGGTATCAAATTAACGTGCCGTGGATCGCGTACTACACACACAACACAACCAGCAACATCTCGGATCGCCGCCCTTCGCGCCCTCCCAACCCTTCCCCCCAGCATTTTCCATCATGTCGTATTACTACTGTACTCCATTTCATGCAGTATGCCAGCCGTTTTTTCGCTCATGCAAGACAATGTTTCGTCGGACGCGTGGTGTTGGGTTGGTGCTCGTTGTTCTTCCTCGTTCGTCGTGACCCTGCTTTTGTCTATATCCAAGACCTCCTCGAATTTACGCCGTGGCACCGATTGCTGTGCGTCTTCGCTGCGGCGGTCGTCATCCCCGGACGTGGACTGGTCCAGGGGGAGGGCGCTGAACGCCAGCTTCTGGCATGGCCAGAGGCGGGAGACGCTCTATCTGAATCTGGCAGAGCAGCGACCCATGACTTCACCCTGGCACACCAGCTCGGCGTTGAATTCCGAGCCGTCCAGAGTGAGGTAGATGTCGAAGTAGACGCGGTAGAAGGTTCCTTGTGGGGTGTCCATACGTTCGAAGTCTTTCTCGAGATTCTTTCGGCTGAGATCAGATGTGAGGGTGACGATCTCCTTGATGCCTGTGAATGATGTCAGTTTCCGATTCATCACCGGGGCGAATTGCTGCAAAACTTACGTGGATCCTTGGTGTACTCAGGGCAGACGTCCTCATCACAAGCATACAGCACATCTTCGTACATGAGTGTCGCACCAGGAGCGACTTGTCGGAAGAAAGACACCTTGACAGGCTCGCCGATCTTGACTCGCTGGCCCTTCTGCACAAAGATTTGCCTCGTGTACTTGCAGCGGTCCTTGCCGTCGAGGGATGGAACACGGTACTGCTCTGGGTGGTGACCTTCCTTGAAAGGCTGCAGGGTCGCCATGAGGTAATGCCTTCTTGCAACACGGGAGGTGATGACACGCTCGGTAATACCGGCCGTGACAGCACCCTTCACAATGGCAGCCACAGAGTCCATGGGTCGAACAACCTTGTTCTGGAACTGCGGCGGTACGTGCAGTTTGATCTGCTGGAAGAGGTACTCGGAGGCACCAAAACCACCAACGACCAACACATTCTACTCAACGTCAGCTTGCGAACAACTCATATGAGAGGAATTTCAATCTCACCTGCAATGATCGGTTCTGCGCTTGGATGGCAATGATCTGATTCCTAACCAGTTCCAGAATGCGGTTGACCACAGGTTCGAAACATTGCAGAATCTCCTCGTTTGTGAATGTCATGTAGCCTTCTTCAATGCCAGCTTCTGGGAACTCTGCATCGATACCAACATCGACTGCCCACTTCTGGCCGTTATTTCGGAAATCGGCCTTGATTCTGTTCTCGAAATCCATGATCGACTTGGCATAGACTTTTCCGGCAGTCTTTGATCCATCTGGCAGCTTCATCTTCCTGATCTTGGCTCGCAGAATGTTGGAGAAGTTGCGATTGAGCGCGGTGGAACCGCAAGAGTCACCCGAACCAGCTGTACACTCAGCGACCGTGAATGGGCTCTCCTCTTCAACTTCGTAGGCGATCAAATCGACAGTACCACCACCGCAATCGACAATCAGAACAGCATCGTGCACTTTCAGATTCAAAAGGCCGGTCTTCGAACAGAACATGGCGGCAGCTTCTGGTTCTGTGATCAGTGTCAATCGGTTGTCGTTCTCGTCACGGAGGAAACCAGCTTGAATGGCGGCGGCTCTGGTTGCGGCTTTGCCAGCATCGTTCCAGATAGCAGGCACTGTCAAGAAGTATCGAATGTTGCGCTCTTCTCGGTTGAAGACCTCTCCCAGAGTCTTTTGCAGCTGGTTGCGCATTGCCTGTCGTAGCTTGAAGAGGTAATCTGCGGCGACATCGATCTCTGACTTGCCCGGTGGAAGCGGTGGCAGGTTGATTGGATCTATGTAGGTGTTGCCGCTCAACATCAGCTGAAGCTTGAACCACTCTACCTTTTGCACGCCAGGCTTGGGGTAGCCGGTGGGCGCGAGAGCTTCAGCAATATCAGGACCCCACCCAACGACCTGCTGGTGCTGGTCGTAGTAGAGGACTGTTGGAATCTGTACGCCGTGTCAGTAAGCGCCAAGGCCGTTGAAACGTGGATGATCGAGCGCACCTTTTGCTTCGTCTGAGTACCAGCTCCTGGCCATTCGACGATGATATCTTCTTTGGCCTCGGTATTCGTAGCAAAGGCGAAAGCCACACCTGAGAAGGTGGTTCCCTGGCGCGATAAAATTAGTCAAGTCTCACAACGACAGAACGATGTGCATACAAAGTCAATGCCCACGATGAGCTGCGCTTTGCTACGCGCGCTGCCCTCCACTTCTGCCAGACGGTTGTACGAGTTTGGGCCTTGGGGTGCAGGCACGCCGTAGCCATAGCCAGAAGGCTGGTTGTTCATGGGGTAGCCTGGCGGGGCAGGCTGGTTGTACATGTTCTGGTTGTGGGCGGGAGCGTAGGCGTGGCCGCCGCCGGTATTGATGGGCGGCGGGGGCATAGGACTCGAGGGTCTGCCTGAGTTAGGATGGGGCGGCGCACCAAGATTGCCATTGCCCTGGTTGGCGTACTGGTATGAAGGCGGCCGACCAAGCGGCTGCTGGGGGTTGTTGGGGTTCATTTGAGCGAGCGAGGTGCTCGACGCCGACGCCTGCTGGGCGGTGGAGGCGTTGGAGGCGCTGAGGGCGGAGGAGGTCGAGGTGGTGCTGGCAGCGGCCGAGGAGGGCGGTTGCTGCTGCTGCTGACCGTTGGGGTTGGGGGAGGGCGAGGAGGTGGGGGCGGCGAGGGTGGTCTGGGAGGAGTTGGTGTTGGAGGTGAGGGAGTTGTTGCTGGATCTTCGAGTCGAGCCGACAAGTTTTCTGAAGCGTGAGTGCATCGACGAGCTCATGCTAGACGCTGGGCTCGCATGGGCAAGGGCGCAAGCATCAGCTCCCCGAGATCAGCCTGACGTGACACGGAAGGCAGGCACCAAGGACTGGACTGGGCGGCCGGAGAGGAAGTTGCGGTTCAGCAGCAGTCGCAGAGCAGTAGTGGAGCGGCGGGCTGGGCTGGGCTGGCACCTGAGATTTCAGGCCGGCCGGCAGGAGCGAGCGCAGGGCCAGACGACGAAACAGCAGGAGCGCTGGGGGGCAGGAAGGAGCTCGGGGGGCGCGGAGTCGAGTCGGCTCGGTTGATTGCACAGGCAGAGCGGCGAGGGAGTGATTGATTGGGCTGCTATGCGCAGCGGGCGTGGCGTGGGCTGCGCGCTGACTGAGTGACGGGAGCAAAGAGGCAGTCCAGAAACGAGACACCAGCAGTCGCCGTGCGTGGGTGGCAGTAGTGGGCAGTGGCAGCGCTGGGCGGGCGCAGTCAGTCGCAGGCAGGGCAGGCGCGATGCTATTGCTGGGCCGGGGGTCGTCGAGGGCGGACTAGCGAGCGAGCGAACGATGCGGTGCGAGGGCGCAGATTGATTGCGGACGGACAGACAGTCGGTCGTTGAATGAGATCAGAGGCTTGGATGCAGCCCGCCAGCAAGCAAGCAACCTGCAACTCTCTCGACTCGCCGCAACACACGCCAGCGCCCGCCGCTGGCACCAATGATCCTCGTCCCTGCAACCTTGACGGCTCAGCTAGTGGGGACCTATAATCAGCCGCACCACCAACGACATGAACAACCACACATGCATTGAGGAATTACTGCAGTCTCGCTAAACAGTAACAACACCGACGCTCATGACTAATAACAATCGATCTCCTATCCTAATCCTTATCCTTATCTACAACCCGCTCCTATCGTTAATAGCTAAGCTTTAAATAACGCCTAGATAACGCTACTATCTAAACCGCCTAACCGACTAGAAGCTTATTAGTTAATTAAATATAGGACTATACTAAAACTTCTAGTTCTCTCTCTAGGACCCTATCGAAAGAAAACTATAGTTAAACCTAGATAAGAATATAACTTATTTCTAAGTTTATTCTATATTACTAACTAGGTTATAGGACTATCTAGTCTAACTAAAGAAATACGTAATATCGCTCTACTTTCGTATTTTAGCTTTTCTTCTTTTAATTATAGTTTTTTACTTATTAAGAATACTTATAATTTCTAGCTATCTATCTACTTACTATAACTTATATAGCTTTAGATATTTAAAAGCTTAAAGAGCTATATCCTCTAAAATCTTAGATTAAATATCCTCCTCTTCTAAATCCTCTTAGTCTACTAGATTAAATTAAAAGGTAATCTACTTAAAAAGGTTATTTAAGCTATTTTAGATAGTTTTATCTACTAGGTTTAGGAAGGTCTTAATTAATATAGCTAATATAATTCTTTACTACTACTAAAAGCTCTAAATTATAGACTAGATCTAAAAAGTTATAGTAGCTATTTTATCTAAACTTTAAGCCTAATTTTAGACTAGTATTAAGTAAGCCTAGTAGTATTAAATAGTCTAAAGTATAATATTATTCTAAGTTTAGATAGACTATTAAATAGCTTTTAAAATAGTTATAGTTTATAGTAGTTACTTACTAACTTTAAGTTTATCTAGTATATACTTAAACTACTTTTTTCTATAGTAATATTAGGATCGGTACGTTAATCCTAGAATCTTACTTAGTACGGGTACTAAGTTTAAGTCCTTAGTTAGAGCTCGTTAAAAGGAGAGAGTCGGTAGACTACTAAGATAATCTTAAAGTAGAGGTTTAGGTATAATTATAAACTAAATAGTAAGATTAAATAGTAAGTTAAACGCTATTATATAAACTATAATATCGTTCCTATA